>NC_135491.1:33302629-33602629 GCF_052094955.1 Ictidomys tridecemlineatus | reverse complement strand
AGTGTGCATTCATTTATTTACTTACTTATTTTTTCAGTGCTAGGATCAAACCTGGAGTCTCATATGTGCCAGACAAGTGCTTTACCACTGAGCTAAATGCCCAGCCCTACATGTATATATATGTGTGTGTGTGTGTGTGTGTATACATATATACATGTGCAAATATATATACTAGAATACACACTAGAATGTGCTAGAAGAGCCGTGAGTGCTTCAAGCCCCTGGAAACCTAACAGTAAAGGAGACGGTACAGCCGCCCCTGTTCTCAGCATAGTTCCCACAGCTCCTAGATTGGGTGATGAGGACAGGAAAAATATCAAAAGCAATTAGGAATCTACTAATTTTGCATCATTGGAAGCTCACAATGTGGGAGGAGAGCTGAGATGGAGGGAACCCGTGGAATGTGCGTGTATATATGTTTTAGTGAACAATGTACTAAATGCTAAGAGCTTTTGCTGAATGTATATCCAATTTTCAGACACTAGGACACTCTGGTCACACTTAGAAACTTGGAAAATGGAAGACAAAGGTTTCCATGAGAGTTTCTTTAAATTTATGTAAACCATAGATTTGATCAAAGTGGTTATAAAGCACATTCAAATTAAGATACTCATGATTTAAATGTAGCAATATCGATTCCAGAATCCACAGCTACATGGCATTGCCAACGGGGAGGCCAAAATAAATTGTTCTAGGAAATTGTGTTCTGCAAAAGGGCTACATTAAGCCAGCAGCTTAAGCATTCTGAGTATGTATAATGACAAAGCACCGTGGAATCGTCTTGTCATACTGTTTATGTAGCAGTTAAAAAATGAAAGAAAAGGAAAATGGTGCAATTTTAGGCAGTTTTTGAAAAAATTTTACAAATACTGTAAATCATAGGTTGTTTACCACTAGACTTCCTGACTCTGCAATGATTGCTGTATTCTCTGTGTTTTCTTTTAAAACACCAGGCACTTTATAATTTGGTCCATAATTGTTTATACATATTTTCTCCACAGAACAACTTATGGCTAAATTATTTTAAACCACTTGCCATCTTTACATTTTACATATAAATATAACTCAGTGTCAGATGTGAGACACCCTAGTAGCCTATTTTTCTCCCCTAGAAATCTTCTGATTCAAGCTTCTTTCAAATTTGGTGCATGAAAAATGGCAGACAGTTTCAACTTCTGGGCAACTGGGGAAGATCTGTTTTTCAGATGAGGAAACTGGGACCCAGGAAGGACCCGTGACAGACTACTAAGTGTTGATGAGGATTTAAACTCACCTTTTGATGTCTAATCAAGTGCTGCCAAATGGAAGACGCTTGTCCCGACATCTAGAAGTTCCCAGATGTTTGGGCCGCAGACCTAGCCATAGTAATGTTTTATTCTGTGCGTGTCAGAAATAAATATCTACTTGCCCCTCATACAAGTTCTACAAGTGGGTTAGGGTAGGGTTAGGGTTGGCACTGAATATGAGTATAGGTGGCACACGTCAGCATGTTCATCTCAGAACTGGATTTTAGCCAATAGAATGTTCTAGTTACTCACTGTTGTTCATACTGTTTTTACATGGTGCTGGATCTGGGGAAACAAATAGGAAGATGGCATCTTTCAACAAGGTGGGCATTGGGCTCAGGCCAGGAGATGAGCAGTGGCTGGGAGCTTGGTGTGTTCCGTGGACACAGCTGGAAACATCCATTTCAGCTCAGCTTGACATGAGAGCAAGGCCAGGTGCCCAGGAGCACGGGGCAGGGGCAGCCTTTGGCCAGGCCAAGGGGGTGAGAGGTCAAGGAAGCCTTCCTGGAGGAGAGGGCTCAGTGGGTTAAATCCTAAGGGACAGGAGGGGCAGCAAGGACCAGGAAGAGCATGGTACATTTGGGAGCCTTGCAGGAGTCCAGTTGGAGAGGCGCACCAGGGATGGGTGTGGAGGGCTAGCAGGCAGGGCCAGGCTGGGAAGGGCATTTAAATGTCTGGCTGCTGAGCTTGGACTTCATCCTGGAAACAGGAGGCCCCTTAAGGCTTGGAGCATTCACCTGAGCGGGTCTGCATTTTGCAGGTACCATGTTGGCGCTGGCAGGGGAGCACACTAGAGGCAGCAAGGTTGGATGTGGGGAACCAGTCCTGCTGTGCGAGTGGCCATCCAGGTGAGAGACCGTGGTCGGAGCCACCAGTGTGTCCAGGGCAGGAGGGGGTTGACAAGCAGATGGGGATGGAGATGACAGGAAGGAAGGACCTGGGGACTGGCGGCATTCACAGGCGGAGAAGAGGCATGTCCACAGGCCCTGCAGAAGGCCGAGCACAAGATCACAAGATGTTTTGAAATGGAACCCAGGAGGACAGACCTAGAGGGAACAGGATAGGTGTCCAGTGTGGGCCCAGACTTTGGCTTGGAGGAGCTGGTGAAGTATCCAGGGGGTTGAAACTCATCTGTTCTTTCATATTGATGCACTTCTTCTTCCTCTTGAAGGGCAGATTTCTTTCCTTTTTTTTTTTCCCCCTTGTACCAGGGATTGAACCCAGGGGCACTTAACCACTGAGCCACATCCCCAGCTTGTTTTTTTATCTTTTATTTAGACAGGGTCTTGCTAAGTAGCTAGTTTGCTTAGGGCCTCACTAAGTTGCTGGGGCTGGCTTCTTCGAACTCACAATCCTCCTGCCTTGGCTTCGGGAGCCACTGGGATTACAGGTGTGCACCACCACACCTGGCAAGGGCAAAATTTTTAAGAAATGTGCTTTCTTTCATTGTTTTTATTGATTTTTGGTAACACAGCTGTAATGATCCTATGTGAAGCAAGTCTTTAGACAAACAGCTCGATATTATCAGGTATTGTTTGTTTTAAAAGTGGTTCAAACATGCAAAGGGCTGGGCTGGGGGCACATGCTTGTAATTCCAGCAGCTCTGGAGGCTGAGACAGGAGGATCACAAGTTCAAAGGCAGCCTCAGCAACTTCGAGGTGCCAAGTAACTCAGTGATGCCCTGTCTTTAAATAAAGTACAAATAGGGCTGGGGATGTGGCTCAGTGGTCGAGTGCCCCTGAGTTCAATTCCTGGTACCACCAAAAACAAATAAAAAAAAAGTTAATAAAAAAGCAAAAGAGGGAAAGAGCAGAGCATTCGTATCTCTGTTGTCTTCTAAACATCTCAGTGAACTAACTGTAGGAATTTCAGTTGTGCACAGAGGTTCACAGAGACAGAAGGGTGAGACAATTCAAAGAAAAAAAGGACTTGGGAATATTTTTAGAAACTTGATCAGTTTGGATTATGACATAGACTTAAATGATCAGTATATCGTCATGTTTTTGATAGAATGTTATCTGGATCTTATGCCTCGAATAGATGTGCCACAGATACTCAGCTCAGTACCTACTTAGTTCTGGGTGCTGGGACAGTGTGGGCCGTGGTCCTGCCCCGCTGCGTCTGTATTCTAGCTGGTGTGTTGTGACTCTGGCGGTAGCTTTCTGTGCTGTTCCTGTCTGTATCTGCTTACCACAATTAGCATATGTCATGAGCATGATTTATGACTCTGAAGCCCTGTAACAATAAACACGGCACCTCTAGAGGGACTGCGTGTTCAAAGGTGGGAAATCAAGGCAAGGAGCAGGTGCTGCCTTCACTCGCTGCCCTTGGACGTGGGGCTGGGGATGACTACTCTGAGCAGGGAGCAGGACCAGATAAGGACAGTGGCTCCTTGTTATTCTTGAGTGGCTGAGAGATAAGCAGTTATGACTTGTTTACTCAAAGAGGGGAAGACGCAGAAACATAGAGGTTGAACACGCTGGAGCTGGAAAGCTGGAGCCTTGAAACGTTCACGTGGGAAACCTGGAGGTCCACTAAGAAGCCAAACCCCGCGGACTTTAAATTTCCAAACCCAGGAAAAGGGCTGGGGTGGTGGCTCGGTGGTAGAGCACTCACCTGGGACGCGAGAGGCCCTGGGTTTGATCCTCAGCACCCCATAAAAATAAACCAATAAAAATAAAGGTATTGCGTCCAACTACAACTAAATCAATCTATCTATCTATCTATCTATAGCTGCAGGAAAACATTTCTGGAGCAAATCCCAAAGTATTATTTCTCGATCTTTCCTGTGCCCACCTTTACCTCCTTCTTCTGGATTCTCCTTTCCTATCTTCTCTTGATATTTTACTGCTCTTATTTGTCCAGGGATTTCTCCCTGTCCATGGATTTATTTTCCAACAAGGGCTCCATTCTAGACTATTCCCTGGGCTCCACTGGGGATATCGGCCCCCAGGACAGCAGTCACAGGAACGCCCTTGGGTGGCCTTGCTCCTCCCTGGGCGGCTGCCCCTCCACCTCTGCTCTCCTGGGCCTCGCCTGGTGGACTCTCCAGCTGCCCTCCTCTGCCCCCCGGCCCTACGCCCAGCCTCTTTCTCTGCCCCTTCCACATCTCGCCCGATTCCTGACACCCCTCCTGCCCCCAACACCCCGTGGGGACCCTCGTCAGGTCAGGTCCACTCTGCTTCCACGGCTTTCCCCCGCCCACAGTGCAGCCTGCTCCAGAGTCACAGAACCGGGGCCAGGGGTCGGGCACACAGGGGAGGAAGTCACGTCTCTCTACCGACAGAGGCCCACGGTCCATGTGTCCCCTGCACACGGCGCAGCCTCTGTGTCACAGTGAAGGAGCTTGCACCGACGTCACCTCTGCGGGTTTGGTGGAGCGTGATGACCTGTGTCCATATGTCATGTCTCTTACAGTCACGTCTCTGCCCGGCGAATCCCATTCCTCGTGTCCACCCTTCCTCCTCCCCAGCCCCTGGCTACCTCTGATATCTTCATTGCCTCCATGACTTCACCTTTGCAGAATGTCACGTCGCTGGAATCCTGCATCATGGAGCCTTCTATGACTGATCTGTTTTACTTAGTAATGCACGTTTCACTGGGCATCACAGTGCAGCCTGTCATCCAGCAGCTCAGGAGGCTGAGGCAGGAGGATCACAAATTCAAAGCCAGCCTCCCGCATCTTAGCGAGGCCCTAAGCAACTCAATGAGACCCTGTCTCTAAATAAAATATTAAAGGGCTGGGGATGTGGCTCAGTGGTTAAGTGCCCCTGGGTTCAATCTCCAGAACCAAAAAGTAAAAAAAAAAAAAATACACATAAAAAAAGGAATACACATATTTCCTCCATGTCTTTTTATGACTTTGTAATTTACTTCTTTTAGGGCTGAGTAATATTTCATAATATGGATATGCCAGGTTTTTTTTTTAATCCATTCACCAACATCTTGGTTGCTTCCACATTTTGGCAATTATGAATAAAATTGCTACGAATATCTGTGTGCTTTTGTGTTTCATCCTTCCTGGGTAAATACCAAAGAGCCTGAATGCTAACTCAAATGGTAACAGGATGTTTAATTTTATAAGGAACTGCTAAACTGTCTTCCAAAGTGCCGGTGCCATTTTGCATTCTCAGCAGCAATGAACGAGAGCACATGCCACTTCACAGCCTTGTCAGTATTTGGTGTTGTCTGTGTTCTGGCTTTTGGCTATTTTAGTAGGTTTGTAGTAGTATCTTGTTTTAATCTGCATTTTCCTAGTAGGTTATGTCTATTTGCTGTTTGTATTTCTTCTCTTACATTTTTTAATTTTGTTGTGGTGAGAACACATGGTATGAAATCATAACAAAATTTTAGGTGCACAATACAGTACTGTGAATTATACAGTGTTGAATATATTCATCCTGCATGATTGAGACAGTATATCTAATGATTAGCAGCTCTCCAAATTCTTAACCCCTAATCCCTGACAACCACAGTTTTACTCTTTAACTCTGTAAGTTTGACTATTTTAAACAACTCATAATAAATGAAATGGTACAGTATTTATCCTTCTGGGACGGGCTTATTTGACTTAGCATTATGTTCTCATGGTTCATGGATATTATAGCATTTCTCAGATTTTCCTTTTTTAAGGCTGAATATTATTCAATCATGTATATATACCTCATTTAAAACATCTGTTCATCTGGTAATGGAAACATAGGTTATTTCCACATATTGACTATCGTGAATAGTACTGCAGTAAATACTGGTGTGCAGTGTATCTTCAAGTCCCTGACTTCACTTTTTTATTTTAGATATATACCCAGAAGCAGGATGGCTACATCATATAGTCATTCTATTTTTCATGTTTTGAGGAATCTCCATACTGTTTTCCACGGAGACTGCCACTTTTGCATTCCTAAACATTGTAGAAGGTTCCCAGTCTCTCCACGTCCTTGTCAACACTTGGTTTGGGGGGTTTTTCTCTGTGTGATAACCACCCTAGCAACATCTCAATGTGGCTTTGATCTGCGTTTCTTTGCTGATTAGTGATGTTGAGCACCTTTCCATATCCACATCGCTTGCTTTGACATCTTCTTTGGGGAAATGTCTAGTCAAGTCTTTAGCCCTTTTAAAAACTGGGTCATTGGGGGGTTTTGTTGTTGTTGTTTGTTTCATTTTTGCTGTTGAATTGCAGGAGTCACTTGTATATTTCAGAAATTAGCCTCTTATCTGGCTTATGGCTTGCAATATTTTCTCCCCTTCCTTAGGATGTCTCCTCACTCTTTTGATGATTTCCTTTGATGTGCAGAAGCTTTCTAGTTGGAAGCAGGCCCGATGGTCTATTTATGCTCTTGATTCCTGTGCGCTTGGTGTCTTAGCCATGAAATCATCGCTAAGACCAATGTCATGAAAACCTTCTCCTAGATTTTCGTCTAGGAGTTTTGCGATTTCAGGTACTACAGTTAGGACTTTAATCCATGTGAGTTGATTTTTTGTTGCATCTAAGATAAAGCTCAGTTTCATTCTTTCCTAGGTTGTTGTTCAGTTCTCCCAGCACCGTTTGTCTCTCCCCCTTCAATGTTCTTGGCACCCTTTTTGAAGATCAGTCAACCTTACATACATGGGATGATTTTCCATCTGTCTGTCTTCTTGGGTGAGGTGTCAAAGTCTTTGCTCTGTTTTTTTAAAAAAAAAACAGATTGCTTTTACTTATTAATTTTTTAATGGCTGAGTTTTAAGAGTTCTTTGGATACCTGTGTTTCAGTGATGTGACCAAAAGATCTGGAAACAACAATTATGGGAGGAAAAGATGGCCCACTCTGTTGCTTTGGGTCTGAGGGAGCAGAACATCATGGTGGGAAGGTGTGGGAGGAGGAAAGCCACTCAGGAGTGGAACCAGGAACAAAGACCCCAAAGGCATGCCCCCCCCAGTGACTCACCTCCTCCAGCCACACCCTGCCTGCCCCCAGTTACCACCTAGTTAATCCCTACGAGGGGACTAATGGGCTGATCAGGTTAGAATTCTTCTCACCTCTGAGCCTTCTTGCACTGTCTCACACGTGAGCTTTTGGGGGACACCTCACATTTAAAGCCTAACAGTATTTCCTTATCAAATGTGTCCTTCCCAGATATTTTCTCCCAGTCTATAGTTTGTCTTTTAATTCTCTGGACAATGTCTCTCACAGAGCAGAAATTTTTAGTTTTACTTAAGTCCAGCTTGTCAATTCTATCCTTCATGGATCATCAGTGTTGTATATAAAAATCCTTCACCAACCCCAAGGTCATCTAGATTTTTCTATTACATTATCTTCTAGTGTCTTATGGCTTTGTATTTTATATTTAAGGTTTTTGTTGTTGTTGTTTGTTTGTTTGTTTGTGGTGCTGGGGATTGAGCCCAGGGCTTTGTGCATGCGAAGCAAGCACTCTACCAACTGAACTGTATCCCCAGCTATATTAGGTTTATGGTCCATTTTGGGTCATTTTTTGTGAAGGGGGTTATGATCTGCCTGGATACCGATTTTTTTTTCATTTGGTTGTTCAATTGTTTTAGCACCATTTGTTGAAAATACTGTCTTTATTGTATCACCTTTCTTTATTTGTCCAAGTTAAGTCAACTTTACTTATGGATATATTTGTAGGTTCTTTTCTGTCCCACTGATCTATTTACTTATTCTTCACCAATAGCAGTGCTTTTATTACTGTATCTTTACAGGAACTCATGAAATGGATACTCTCAGCACTCTCACTTTTTCTTTCGCTTTAATACTGTATTAGTTATTTTAAGCCACTTGCATCTCCGCATCAACTTTAGAATCAGTTTGTCAATATCACAAAATAACTTCCTGGGATCTCATTGACTCTCTAGATCAAGTTGGAAGAGCTGACATCTTGACAGCATCGAGTCTATCCATGAACATGGGATACCTTTCTACTTATTTAGGGTTTAAATTTTTTTTTCATCAGATTTTTGTAGTTTTTTTTAAGGTATGTATACGTATTTATACCTAAGTACTTCTTCTGGGGGAGTAGCTAGTAAAAATATATTATGTTCTTAATTTCAAATTCTTGTTCATTGCTAATATACAAGAGAGCAATTGATTTTTGCTTCCTGCTACTTTTTTGTGTTATTTATTTATTTTTATTTATTTACTTTTTTTTATTCATTTTTATCTTCTTACTTTGGATTTAACTTGCTTTTCTTTTTATACTTTCCTAAGGCTTAAATTTTGGTTCTTGATAGATCTTTCTTCTTTCCTAATATACTTATTCAATGCTACAAATTTCCCTCTAAGCAAAACTTCCTCTGAATTTCATGATTTTTTGTTATGTTTTCATTTTACTTAGTTAAATGTTTTAAATTTTCTTTCTATATTTCTTCTTTGACCTAAGTATTAGTGCAAGTTATGTTGTTAAATATTCGAGCATATGGGTTTTTTTTCCCACCTATCTTTCTGTTAATGGTTTCTGGTTTATTTCCTTTGTGTTCTGAGAGCAAATATTTTATGATTTTTATTCTTTTAAATCTGTTCATGTGTGTTTTAGTGCCCAGCATGTGTTCTGTCTTGATGAATGTTCCACATGAGCTTGAGAAAACTGTGTGTTCTGCTCTAGTTGGTTGAAGTCGTCTGTAGATGTCAGTTAATATCCAGCTGGTTGCTGATGTAGAGCCGAATTTATAGTATTGAATAAATCTATTGGGAAAGAAAAAAGCTCTATAAAGGATCTAAATATCAACCTTAGGAAAGTAGAAAATGAAGAGCAAGTTAAATCCAAGCAAGAAGAAGACAAGAATGAATAAAAATAATAAATACAATAACAATTGTAGAAAAGTACAGGACAGAGGAGCTGACTTTCTGCCTGCTGCTCTCTCCATGCCTGAGAGAGGCGTGTTGAAGCCTCCAACTCTCACAGCAGATCCACCCGCTTCTCCTTCCATTTCTGCCTCCTGTAGTTTGGGTAATCTGTTGTGGGCAAGGAAACATTAAGGATTGTTATGTCTTCCTGACCCTTTATCATGATGCAATGCCCATATTTATCCTTTAATTACTTTCCTTGCTCTAAAATGTACTCTGAAACTGTTACAGTTACTTTCACTTTCTTTTAATTGATAACATAAATGGTCTATATTTCTCCTCCACTTACTTACATTTTGTTTTAAATGGGCTTCTTGTAAGACAATAACCAGTTGGTCCTTACTTTTTGATTCACTCTCATGCTCTGTCTTTTAATTGGTGCACTTAGGTCACTGACATTAAGAGTGATTAATGGTATATTTGAATCACTATGTACCATATTTGTTACAGTTTTCTATTTGTTGCCCTTGTTCTTTGATCCTTTTTAAAAGTTTTCTTCCACTGATTCTCTACCATTTATGGGGTTTTGTTTTTGTTAATGTTGTTTTTGGTTCTGGGGATTGAACTCAGGGACACGTGACCACTGAGCCACCTCCCCAGCCCCATGTGGTAGTCTATTTAGAGACAGGGTCTCACTGAGTCGCTTAGTGCCTCACCAGGGCTGAGGCTGCCTTTGAACTCGCCATCCTCCACTTTCAGCCTCCTGAGCTGCTGTGATTACAGCCTGTGCCACTGCCCCCAGCTCCGTAGTGGTTTTTAATTTAGCATTTTCTCTTCTTTCTTAGCATAGCAATTACACTAGTTTTGAAACTTTAAGTAGTTGCACTAGGGTTTGTAACCTACCCTCACAACCACTCCAGGTCTTCTTTCAGGTAGTAGTACCCTGCTTCACAGGCAGTTCAAGGATTTTACAATAATAAAATGCTCCTACTTTCTCCCTTAAGTGTGTGTGTGTGTGTGTGTGTGTGTGTGTGTGTGTGTGTGTGCATAATCAGATACTACTATTCTGTTACCGCTATGATTTTGGCTAGTCTCTTACCTGTTAGGTCAATGAAAAATAAAATAAATTTTTAAAAATTTTTTTAAGAGAGAGAGAGAGAGAGAGAGAGAGAGAGAGAAAGAGAGAATTTTTTAATATTTATTTTTCAGTTCTCGGTGGACACAAAATCTTTATTTTATTTGTATGTGGTGCTGAGGATTGAACCCAGCACCCCGTGCATGCCAGGCAAGCGCATTACTACTTGAGCCACATCCCCAGCCCAATAAATTTTTTATTTTACCTTCACTTATTCCTTCTCTAGTGGTCTTCCTTTCCCTTTTCTTTCTTCTTCCTCATCTTTTTTTTTTTTTTAATTTCCTTTTTTGAAGATCCAAGTTTCTTGCTGTCAGGTTTGTGTACACTGAGTCCCTGGTGGTTGGTCAATTACAGATCAGGTTTCCTACCTGCTCCTGTTCCCACCGAGCTACCTGCTCTGTATGTCGGTCTCTGTAACTACTGGTCCTTCTCTCCAGTTTTAGGGACAGCAATTCCCTGTGACCTCACTCAGGCAGATGAAAGACAAGTTGACGATTTTTCAATTGGTCCAACTTTTTACTTCTTAGAATGGGGGTGTGGCTTTTAAGGTCTTTACTTGCCAAACGGGAACTGGAAGTCCGCAAACATATTTTTTTGTTGTTTTGTTTTTGTTTTTATCAGCCTATGACAGAAAAAGAAAGAAAGAGAAGCAGAAAATGAAAGAAAGCATTGAGAGATGTTCCCAGCAACTGGACATTGCACAAGAACCAAGTGTGTGATTCTATACTAAATAAAATCTCTCTACAGCGGCCATAGTTTGGATCTTGAATGCCCCCAAAAGGCTTTGTGTTAAAGGCTGGTCTTCAGAGGGGTGCTATTGGGAGGCGATGGTATCTTCAGGAGGTGAAGCCTACTCACTGGGGGCTGTGGCTTCAAAGGTGATTGTGGGACCCTGATCTTTCCCAGTTTCCTTTGCTCCTGGGCTTGTGAAGTCAATGGTTTTGCTCCGCCATGTGCTCCCCCCATGCTTTGCTGCCTTGCCACAAGCCTAAACCAATGGGGCCAACTGATCATGAACCAGAATCTCCAAACTATAAGCCAAGATAAACCTTTTCTCCTTATAAGTTTATGATCTTGGGTATTTTGTTGTAGCAACAGAAAACTGGCTAACACAAATGGCAGATTAGAAATTGGAAAGAAAAGAAAGCAACAACAATTAGTCCTTCACGGCACAGACAGGAAGATGGGACCTGGAGGCAGTCAAGAAAGGGAGAGGGAGACAATTGGGGATTGTATTCCATCCTTCCAGTTGTCTAGGAGTTTCCTGAGAGCCCAGGAAGGTCAAGCAGTCCGGCATGCTTAAGCAAGGATAAATATGAGTGTGCGAGGTGGATGTGGTGGACAGAGCAGACCCTCACCACTCCCCATGACCTTGCTCTTGCTATTAGAGGGACCTTCCTAAAATGAGATGCGATCATGTCAGATCCTTAGTTAACTTCTTCAGAGATGCCCTTCTGCCCAACACTCCTCAGTTGTCATTCCCGAGGTCTCACCTGATTGACAGACTCAACAGCTGCTTCCCACCCTCCAGCCCGTCCGCTCTTCTCAGTTTTCCTAGAGCAGACCTGGTGCCCTGCCACCTCCAGGCCTGAGCTTCTGCTCCTTCTTTGGTCTAGAAGGTTCTTCCTCCTCTTGGCCTTTCCAGGCAACAGCCCACACTTCCTTTAACACCTGTCTTCTTTATTTTTATAATTTTGTGTGTGCGTGCAGAGGATGGCACTCAGCTCCTTGCACGTGCTAAATATGCACTTCGCCATCGAGTTCCTCTCCCAACCCACATCTGCCTTTTTGAGACTGTCACACACCTGAGGCCAAAGGCACAGACCAGGCCCAGGGGCTCAGTCAGTCAGTCCTGAGCGCACCTGGAGCCAGAGAGGGAGCTGACCAGTGGAGCCAGGCCTTGGATAGTTCCACAGCTGGTATCTTCACGTCTGGAAAGAGGGAGGTGTCTTCGACCTTTAGACAGATGTCATCGCCAAGACGCACTGGAGCCAGCATCTCAGTGTCTGAGCTCTGGGGTGAGGTGGGGGGACAGGGAAGAGGTTATGAGACTGGGTGGCAGGGAGTAGCTTCCAGCATGGAGGCAGCTCTGCTGGGTCCCCATCCTTCTCAGGGGAGATGCTCCAGAGCAGGGATGGGTCAGCTTTTTTCCAGACAGTGACTATTTGGGGTTTTCTGGGCCAGGCTATCGCTCTTACAACGACTTTCTCATTGCAGAAGTCGTAGGCAAGGGGGCTGTATTCCAGGAACACTTTCTTATAAAAGTGTTCCATTTACAAAAACAGGCTTCAGACCAGATTCTGAAGACAGAAAACATCCCCCTGATGCAGCGTCCTCTTACCAGCTGTCCGAGGCCTCCTGGGCTTGAAAATTCAGAGTTCCTGACTCCCCAGGTCTTTTCTCTGTCTTAATCTGCCTCTTCTGAAAGGTCCTTCACTGGTGAAGTAAGAAGTGAATGGCGCACCTTAGGCACCCTGTGACTCTGAGATCTTTGACCCAGGTTTTAAAAAGGCAGATGCAGGAAACTCTTATCATGAAAACATTTGGGGACTAAAACCAGGCCACAGTATAATTTCGTACTGTCAGCAGACCCTGCCTGTGTGATGGCGGCCATGTGAGTTTGGGACCTGAGAATAGAATTTAACTGATCATAAACTGGGGTGAGGCTGGGAGTCAGGGGGAATCCCATCCATGCAAAGATGGCTAATATCTTTGAGGCTATAGAGTGGCAGACAGAAGAGCGTTCCATAAATTTAGCCGGTAGACATTAAAGACAAGCATCGCAGCCCTTAGGTTGACAGACTCTATACAATGGCCAAACTGAACCGCTGTGTGTGTTAGCATCCCATTACTGCAGCAAGTACCCAAGACGATTGACTAATAAAAACAAAAGTCTTCTTTTGGCTCACGGTGTTGGAGGTTGGGCCCACGCTCTATGAGCTCAGTTGCCTTTGGGCCTTCGGCAGGGCATTACGTCACGATGGGAAGACCAGGTGAAATCAAGCCATCGCTTCATGAAAGGGGAGGACAGAGAAAGGCTTTAAAAGAGAGGAAGGAAGGAAGAAGGGACAGGGTCCTGCTTCAAGGTCACAGCCCCAGGGACCTCAGCCTCCCACTCAGCCCCCCTTGTGACGTTTCCATCCCTACTCAGCACTGCCACTCTGGGGAGAGAGCCTGTAACACATGGGCTTTGGGGGAACATTCTAGAGTCATGGTAAACCCCATGCAAATTAGAACCCAGAACCATGGTGTCCTTGAAACCCTGACCGAGCCCATGCCAGGGAAGGAGGTGACAGAGGAGGCTCACGACACCAGAGCCTGTTCTCAGGGGCTCCATGGAGGTCACGCTGCCACCCTCCCTCTGCACAGCCACCCGTCAGTACGCCCTTTGTCAGCTTCACTGAATGGAACCACCTAGGAGTGAGGCGTGGGCCAGGGGAGCTGCAAAGCTGGGCTCTGAGAAAGAGAGAGAGAGTCTTCAGGTGACAGTCGCCTATTCTGAAAGCCAACTGGAGCGAGACTTGGTTCCCACCGTCACCCAGGTGCACTGTAGTCTGAAGGGGGCGGGTACCTCTGAAATTTCTGAATCTTCTCTTACGTTTTAGATCTCTAGACACCCCTCCCCCAAAAGCTGACAGTCCCGATGTCCCTCATTTCTTATCTGACGTCCAAACAACTTGTACATTCCATTTCAGTTCACCACCCACTCACGGAGCAGCCGTGTCCTTAACGGATCCGGTGGAATCTGCAAGGTGTGGAGTATCAGCTCATCATCGGTCACACAGATGGGTAAACCAAGTCCCCTTTCCTGCATCCGCCTCCCACACGAGCGCAGTGTGTGTAAGTTCATAATTTTATACCTTTTTCTTACATTTACCTTGGGACATTTAGTCTTCCTTTTTAAAGTCCATTTTGAGTGAATTTATTGACAATTTTGAAGAGGACTAGTTGATCTCAGTTCATTTTAATATTATGTACTTTTATGCTTGAGTTATTTACCACGGGGTTAGTTATGGACCGATTTTATTTGTCATTTTATGGCATACCTATTTTCAGTGGAGACACTTAGGCTAAGCTGTATTTATTTATACCACAGTACATTAACCATAAAACGATCTAACTACAGGAAAACCACCATAATCTGGAGCCCTCAGGGAGTGGGTTACTGAAGATAGCCAAGTTCTAAGAATTTAACATGAACTATTTGTGTGGGAAATCTTTGTTGAATGGATCAGACCTTTGCCTCTCATCTTGGAAACAACATACAGAGTCTCCTTTAACTTTGATGATAACCCACAATCATGAGTGAGCACTGGACTTCCTAACTCAATTTGCATTCAAGGACTCGTTTTTTTGTTTTGTGTTGAGGTAGCTCTGTTGGCCTGTTTTGTTCCTTTTAGTTATTTTCGGTAGCTCTTTTGGTTCTCATTGGAATTTCACCAGGCAGCCTTCCCACTGCCTGACCTGCAGTTCTCCTTGGTCCTTCAAAGGGCTGCTTTTATGCTTCTGCAGACGTGGAGGCAAGGCAACCGGACTCATTAGAGGACAGCCTGCGCCAGTGAGAAGGGCCTCCCAGAGGCCACCGGCAGCTCAGACTGTGCAGTGCTGTCTGCAGTTGCAGGCAAGCCTGCCCCGCCTGAAGCACCCTTTCCAGCCGCAGGCAGCCTCTGTTCCAGCCTCCTGGTGGGGACCTGGGCAGACCCGCCCTGACACGCCCCTTTCCTTCTTCTCTTCCCGGAGCTCCGCAGGGCTCATTCCAGGCAGGGCAGGGGAGCAGCGGGCCTAAGGCAGCTAGTTAAACACCTTACAATACAAAATCAACTCGAAATAGGCGAGGTAGTGCACGCCTGTAATCCCAGTGCTTGGAAGGCTGAGGCAGGAGGATCGCGAGTTCAAAGTCCGCTTCAGCAACTTAGTGAGGCCCTGAGCAAACTCAGTGAGACCCTGTCTCTAAATAAAGTACAGAATACGGCTGGGGATGTGGCTCAGTGGTGGAGTGACCCTGGGTTCAATTCTCAGTACCCCTCCCAAAAAATCAAGTTTAAAATAAGCTCCGCTTTAAATCACAGTTTATTAAACGATGCCTATTTTGTGATACCGCCCTGCTAATCTGCTGACTCCCTGCTTCTTTCTTTCTTTTCCTTCTTTGCTTTCCCACAGGTGGGATTTGAACCCAGGGCCCCAGGCATGAGAGGCCAGGCCTATGACTAACCCCCCCCTCCCCCGGGCTTTTGGCTTGTGTATTCATTTGAGGCTAAAACTAAAGCCTTAATTCTAAAAAAGCCTATCTAGTCAAAACCGTAGAGTCCATAACGATTCTGATGTTTCCTTTGGGTCTTGCACATTATTAGAGGTGCTTTACGTACATGTGTTGGGTTCCGAGCACAGTGACAATGGAAACTGTTGACAGGGCTGGCAGAGGGCCCTCAGACTGGGAGCCTCCAGGGCCTTAGGTTCACTCACGTGCAGCTTCTCGGCTTCTCGGGGATCTGCACCATCTTCCTGGCAAGGTCATAGAGCAGTGTGGGATGATGTGGTTCCTCTGCCAGAGCCCAGGACAGCAAGGTGCAGAGGGCTGGAGTGGCTGGCCCAGGGCTCAGCATTGTCAGGTTTGGCCTCAGACCCAGCAGGGTTTCCCACCCTTCCTGCGGGCACAGGCTGGGGAGGAAGAGGGGGCACCCGTCCTGACTGCGTAGGTCGGGGCTGCCAACCCTCTGAGCCCATGGAGTGCCAGGTCACACACACAGGAGGGAGCTTGGTCACAGGCATGTGATCCTGAAGGGGAGACTTCTTGTCATCCTGCTGTTGCCAGAGAGGGCCGGAGACCCTCTATTTGGGAGACCGTCTATTTGGATGTGACAATCAGCTTCAACTGGCCAGCTGGGGGCAATAATTTGGGGATACTGGTACTGAATATAACGGCTTTGATTATTACCCTAGATAATAGTCCAGTGTTTTTAGAGAACTAGGTTTTATTTTGTGTAGTTGTATTTTGGCTATATATTAGTTAATAGTTAATTAGTTAATAAAATTACTGTATTTTAAAATTAGGTACATAAGTGGGAATGAATTCTGATCCATTGCTCCTCTTCCTCCTCCTCCTCATCTTCATCCTCCTCTTCCTCTTCTTCCTCCTTCTCCTGTTTCAGTATTAGGGATTGAACCCAGGGGTGCTCTACCACTGAACTACATCCACAGCCCTTTTAAATTTTCATATTGAGACAGCATCTTGCTAAGTTGCTAAGGTTGGCCTAAAATTTGCAATCCTCCTGCCTCAGCCTCCCAAGTTGCTGGGATTACAGTTGTGCACTTACCATACCCAGCTGATCTATTTCTAATACAAACAATATCTCTATGGATTTTATTGAAAATACAAGTCCTCTTAATTTTTGGATTTTAAAATATAGCTCATCTTCAATGTCATCTACAAATGTAATGGCTTATTGTTTAAGAATTACTAAGGATCCCTAGCACCAAAAAAAAAAAAAAAAAGTTGATGATTAGATGAATTAATCCGATGTTTTTGATGGTTTACTGACAGATGTTATATTTCATACAGATTCACATTTAAATAAACCTTTAAGAAATTTGGCTCGTTTTTGTTTTTGTTTTTTTCCATTTCTTTGTGGGTTTGTATGGTCAGACAGGAGATCGCTTCCCAAGACATCAGCTAAAGCCCAGAAATCTAAAATGTCATTAACCAGTTTAGTTTGAAAAAAAAAAAATCAGAAATTTAGGCTGATCTATTTATATGAACCGACGGGTGCTGCCAAGTTAATCCTGTAATTAAAATTCATTTCTCAAAGATGTTACTATAATCTTAGAAATATTAAAGATTTAAACCCTAAAGATTGCTATGGAAATGATTAAATTTTCTCAATTATTTCTCCCCTCTCTCCCAGAGTGATTAATTTCACTTTCTGTGTCTCAATCCTTGAGCCAGAAGGCTTCTGCGGAGGCTCCTGACTCAGGGAAACCTGTTTCCTGGATCATCTCGGTTAGACACACAGCTGCCGCCAAGACGCTCCCTTTGCAAGCACGGGTTTTAAATTATGGCCAGTCCAGAGGCCGAGCTGGAAGAACACCTGTCAGGGACGGTTTTTCTACCAAGAGATGGTCTCTTTCATCGCATTTCACTGTAGTTCAGAGAAAGGTTCATTTGAAAATGTGGCACCTGCTTCTAGGATTCAAGCTCCTCTGCTGAAACACCAGTTTGGAATTTATTTCTGACATTATTCTATGGTGAAACGAGAAACTGCGACAAAGTGTCTAAAAGGGAAGGAAGGACTTTCCCAGACTTGATTTGCAACTTTCCCTGGTGAAAAAAAAAAATCTAAAAAATGTATTTTTCAACTTTTCTGTGTGAATATAATTAATGAAAGGAATTCTTTGGAGCAAACTTGAACAACATTGGAGGGAGATGGTGAAAACATTTCATGAACGCTGGGCGATTTTCCTGTGTTGAGATTGGTTACATTTATCTGTGAACGATGCCAAGTATCACTGATACTGACTGGTGCTTGGAGAGACTTTGAACTTGGCTCTCATGGGGAGCACCCTGAAGTCCGTTCATCGCAGGTACTTTCTCACGTCCGCAGACCCCATTGTGTAACGATCAGAAGACAAACTTCATTTTGCAAACTGTGATTTAATGGTAGAACAGTGTGCAGACCCGAATATCAGTTAATTTTCAAAACATTTTATTCTACACCAATTAGCTCAGGTCCTGGAAGGCAGAATGACAAGAGGTTACTCATTCGCTATGTATTTAATTAATTGAAAAATGCTCAAATTGCTTTTACAGTTGTTATTAAAAAGTAGAATCAGTGTTGCCAGTGCTCAACCATAATTGGAACCCCAGGGAATTAAATATTTAGCATTAGTAATGTAACAGCACTTAGGACACAAATTTCTATTTTCGTAATGAAAGCTATACACTGCGAGTGCAAGCAGCAGAAAGGACAGATGTGACAAGCCGAGCGGCCTGGGATATTTCAATAAGACACCTCATTGGACAGCAAGTCTTACCACATTACCCGTTTGTAAGAGACCTGCAAGTTTAATTCCCAACAGAAACCCGTTACCCAAGTATTTAGATTTCTAATTGCATCCGGGACGAACAGCCGGGCAAATGTCTTGCTGTAAGGGGCTGGAAATGTAGACCGCTTTCTGAATAATCCTATATAAGTTCATGCCTTTGTCAATTTAAAAATAGCGGGACTGCCCGAGAATAAAGATCTTGTTTATTTTAAGTTTAATTACATTTTAGGCATACATGTTTTCAGTGCTACAGTGAGAAAACTTGGATGTGGAGCTCTAATGAGCTGTAGTGGTAGACGGCTGGAGACCCTGAGGGATTCACTCCGTAAATTAACTGGATAAAAGTACTTGGTTAGGATATGGTTGATGGCTGAGCTGTTCTTAAAACCCAGTTATAGAGCTGTCTCTCACCGCTGTTTTCATTCTAAACAGGCCCTGTAGAGACTTAAACAGCCGCCTGTTACAACTGTTCAACTTGTCAAAATGTGTTATATGACTTCACTAATAAATAGTATTAAAGGGTATTTGACTTCGTTTCTGGTTTTCAGAGGGGATCAGGTTGATAAACACAACTGGCTTAGGTTGGCCTTCTTTTAATTTGTTTATGTCATCTAAGTAACATGGGAGGCCCACGCTTGGAATTTGCAAACGTTACTTTCCTGGAGACGTAAAACTTACGATAGAATATGTACCATGGAAACAATGAGTGGAGACTATTTATTACAGAATGTTTGTTCTTGAAAGATGGATGACTTTGGCGTTCTCAGCTTGCGTTCCAAGTCCTGGGAACCTCCTGGCTACCCTGCCATTCTTTGAAGCGTGGCTAAACTAATTCCTTTGCCCATCCTTCTATCTGTTCTTGAAAAACTGGTTGTAAGAAAAATTAATTTCACAATTTTCTTTGTCTATTGTTCCTGTGTCTGGTTTTTGGTAATTTATTTTAATTGATCATGATCTCTTATCTATTCTTAAGAAATTTTAAAAACAATATATACTTACTTACTTTATTTATTTATCTATCTATTTATTTATTTATTTATTTGGTACTTGGGATTGAACCCAGGGGCACTTAATGACTGAGCCACTTCTCCAGCCCTCTTTTGTATTTTATTTAGAGACAGGGTCTCACTGAGTTGCTTAGGGCCTCGCTAAGTTGCTGAGGCTGGCTGTGAACTCATGATCCTCCTGCCTCAGCCTCCTGAGCTGCTGGGATTACAGATATGCACCACTGTGCTGGGCCATATGCTTAGTTTAAAAGAGAAAAAAAAAAAGTTTTTTTTTTTTTTTTTTTTTAATAAACTCTCCCCCAATTCTGCTTTCTTGCCTGGCGTTCACCTTTGCTATCTGGTTTTATTTTATTTTTTTTGGCGGGGGGAACTAGAGATTGAACTCAGGGGCACTCAACTACAGAGGCACATCTCCAAACCCTATTTTGTATTTTATTTAGAGACAGGGCCTCACTGAGTTGCTTAGTGCCTCAAAAAGTTGCTGAGGGTGGTTTTGAACTCATGATCCTCCTGCCTTAGCCTCCCAAGCCTCTGGAATTACAGGTGTGCGCCACATCGCCCGGATTTTTGCTGACTGCTTGAAGGAGTCCTTTTACAACATTTTTCAGGCCATTACACATGTGCACATATAGATATATGTTCATATGTGTGTGTGTGTTACATCTAGCGTAGTTAAAGAACAGAATTCAGACAATTCCATAGAACTCTGCAACTTGTTTTTTTATTTCCCCATTTATCACAGACATCTTTCCATATTGCTGCCCCAGATCATCCTCGTGGTTTTGAATAGCTAACTGTTATTCCACGTCCTGGAGGTAATTTTATTTACCTATTGCCTGTTGATATCATCCAAGTCACCCAGGTTTTGCTGCAGCAACCAGTTAGGCGGTGAACCTCCATCTATGTGCGATTTGGTAGCACCCGCAACTGCACAGCTCTGTGCATTTGTCATAATAAACCACTGATGTACCATTTATTGATTACTTGATTATTTTGTTCAAAACCCTTTACATATAGAACTCATCCCATCTTTAAAATAATTAAGAGCTAAAGAGTATTGTTGCCATCCCTATTCTTCATATAGGGAAACTGAGGCACCAAGAGGTCAATGACCCCAAAGCCACATGGTGAATCAGCAGAGCCTTCAAACTCACGAGGTTAGGTACATCAGAGTCTGAGCTCCGGACCAGTATCTTGTGTGGACAGAAACACCGCAGAGTTTTCCTTATGCTTGACCTTTCCTTTGCAGTGGCTTTGAACCTGGCTTTGTATATTAGTTGCCTTTACGTTTCTTCAGAGGATGGGCCAGGCTTGGTCTCCCTGTGCTGCTGTCTTCTTGTCAGATTACCAAAGATCCTTACGGATCATGGTGCGCCTCCACTATACATCACCAAATATGTTTCTCTCAGCCGACAACCTGTATTTCCACTTTATTTTAATATTATCAAGTTTTGCTTCATGGATTGGGGTAGAAGGAAACCTTTCCAAGATGCCAATAGGACAAGTTTGTTTTCCTGTGTTTTTTTTTTCTACTGCTTTTAATTTTTTCCGAGTTTTTATTGTTAGCCCACGTCGGATTTCTTTGTGCGTGGGAGGGAAGACCAGGTCTTTTACTTCCAGTAACATCTGCAGTTTCCTGTTGCAAATGCCCAGTTCTTTTTCCTCTGTAGTGTGAAATATGCCCTTTGTCTAAGGCCATCTTCCACCTACATATGTCTCTGGGCGGCCAGTCCTTTTGGAATATTCTACTTAGGCGACATTTATGTCTAATTCTGCACAGTCACGCCTTCTTTTGTCATTGTACGTAAGTTTAAGTCTTTTTTTAAAATGCTGTTTGTCAGGTACATGTAATTACCAAAGTAATACCTATTTCTGTTAGGGTCTATAAACAAGTCTGGATGGCGCCTGGCATTTTGCCAGAGGGAGTGGTTTGTGAAGTAACGCCATCGAGCCATTAAGTGTGGAGATTCCTTATTGGTGGACTGCTGTATCTAGTTTATGCTAATTAAGATAAGCTGTGTGGAATGTATAAATTCCCCTCCTGTCCTACAATAAAGGGCTCCCACTCCTGCTGCATCAATGTACACAAGTTGTTCGTCACCCCCCAGTTATTTTGCTGCAGCTGGACTGCGGCATATTTCTAAATTCACAGGTGCACATTGTTTAGAAAGGTTTAAATAATGGTAGACCAGATAATGATCTTCCAGAGATGTCCACATCCCCTTCCTAGAACCTGTGAATACATTATGTCACACGGCAAATGGCAACTAAGGTTACAGATGGAACTGAGGTCACTCATTGGCGACTTCCTTGAGGTGAGGTCACCTTGGATTGTCCAGGTGGACCAGTGTCATCATGAAGGTCCTTAAATGTGGAAGAAAGCAGCTGAAGAGTCGATGTGAGTGGACGCCACGTGAGAGGGACAGAACAGAGTGTTGCTGGGGTCAGTGGAGCTGAGAGCCCGGGATCGTGGACAGCCGTGGCCCTGGAGAGGAAAAGGAAGTGGACTCTCCTCCAGGAACTTGTGAAGAGGACAAAGCTCTGCTGACACCTTGGTTCTGGCCCAGAGAGACCCAATTCAGAGTACCTACCTCCAGAACAGGGAGATGATAAAGGGGGCTTCAACTGCCAATCTTGCGGTGATTTGTTACAGCAGCAAGAGAAAACTCATACAAAGGCGGAAACAGAAAACTCTTCCCCCCATTTTCTAGTCCCTTTTTATCCTCTCCTGCCCAACTGTAGGCCAATTCCTCAGGGTAAACAACTGAACCGTTTGCCGGGTACTATTCTGGCTACAGAAAGTTTTGTAGGATGTTATGGTTATTTATTAAGGCAAGTCCTATTTTTTTTCCAAAAGAAATGTTGATTTCTAAAATGTTTATTTTTTCAGGTGAATGTTTGAATTGCTTTTTAAATTTTATTTTAAAATCCCTTTAGGATTTTGATGGGGAATAGATTGAATTTATAGATTAATTTGGGGGACGATACTTTCCCTAATCCTGACTCCTTCAGATACCCCACAATAATGGCTGATATATATTTTTTGAATGAGTAAATATGAGTTTTGTTTTTGTTTTTGCAGAAAAGAGGGCATAAGTGCTCAATTATTATCTAAATACTCTGTATTTTTTTTAAATGATCCACTTAGATTTTCAATCCATGCTTGTGAAATTTCTACATAATATTTTCATTTAAAAATCTTCTCTATATTTATAATTGTATTTGTTTTGTTTTTAATGCAAATGGATTTAATCTGGTTTCCCCACTTCTTTTCTGGATCACACTTGGCAGAGTTTTATGTTCTTGATCTTTTCATTTTTTACCAAAAAGAAAGAAAGAAAGAAAGAAAGAAAGAAAGAAAAGTTTGGATTTTATCGATATCTTCTTTTTCCAATTCTTTGATCTTCCTTTTGAAAAAAAAGTACTATCTTTTCCTCACCCATTGCAAGGTCTGTGATGAGTCTTTTTTTTTTTTTAAGGTATTCTATTTTCTGTTGTAGTTGGACACGATACCTATTTTTTAATTATTTATTTGTTTTTATTTTTTATTTATTTTTATTTATATTTATTTATTTTATTATTTATTTATGTGGTGCTGAGGATCGAACCCAGGACCTCACACGTGCTAGGTGAGTGCTCTACCGCTGAGCCACGACCCCAGCCCTGTGACTGAGACTTTATAAGAAAAAGATCAGGAGAAAAGCATACTCATTTATTTAAATGTAGTTTCACATGAAACCAGAAACTCCAGAAATGAAGACTCAATAAAGCAGGGAAATCTGGGTTTCACGCTCAGGTCTGATGAAGAGTGGACACAGCTACAGAGGTACAGCTGGTCAGAAGCCAGGGGAAGCTTAGGCCCGTGTATTCAGATTCTTCTTGGCATCCTGTGGGACACCCTTCCCTCTGGGTATAGGACAGGACATCTGTCACATACGGAGACAGGTAGAAGGTCAGAAAGTGACATTCCTGGATTTTATAGTTTGCCTCAGGCAGGATGGAGAGCGAGGTGGGAGAGGCCCTCCCTCTCCTGCTGTGTTCCCAGCTTCCAAGCTGTGGCATTTCAGGGTAGTGTGGCCTGAACCCCACCACCTCCTCATTCTTCTTTTCACCCCATTTTGGTTTGTATCATCACCCTTTTCTGGGTCTTCTGGCAGAATGCCATTTTTTTTTCTTCGTTTCTTTTGGTCTTTTCAACATATTTTTTCTTAGGCTATAAATGATCCTCTAAGTTCGGTTTTGGCTGTGCCCCGTTTTTGTGTGTTATGGATTTCATTGTCTTTCATGACTGAATAGTTCATGATTTTACACCTTTATGCTTTCCTGTCCAAAGAGGTATCTTGAAAAAGAGCATTTCAAAAAGCACTTACGTGGTGGGGAGAAGGTGGAGTGGGAGTAGAATGCTATCATTTATTTTTCATTTCTAGCTCTCTTCCCCAACATCCCTAGAGAAAAGAGCCTCTGTGATTTTCACTTTGGATAATACATTGAGATTTCCTTTGTCGTTGAACATGTTAATTTTGGTAGACATTCCATGCATGTTTAAAAAGAATGTGTGTTCTCTGTTTAGGAGACATCTCTTCAGTCTGCTCCTTGCATCAAGTTTGTTGCTTGTGCTTTTCAAACCCTTTGCTTTCTTTCCGTGTACTTCACTTGTCAATCTCTCAGAGCCTGTGGTTTTCAAACGTCCTGGTGTATTTTCAAACCTTTGTTTATATAGTTTGGTGATCTGTTTTTTCATGAAGGAAAGGTTTGCTTCTCTGCCTGATCTTCTTGGTGAATCGTTCCTTTGACTGATGTACAATGGCCCTCTTTGTTCCCTTTGCTTACAGAAGGAAGCCTGTGCCCCAGCGTGGCACTCCTTCCTGGGTAAGCCTCGCAGCTCAAGGCTAGAACTGCCTTGTGATTCCCTCTTCCTTCCCCTTTGTTGAAGTGTGGGATCACAGGGCAGTTTTCCTGCTTCTCCCTCTGCTCCAGCGCTCAAGCAATGAGCCCTCCCCAGTTCCGTTCTCCTTCTGCTTGTTGAACCACACTCAGCTCAAACACTGCAGCTGCGACCCACTGTGCCTGTGAGGGACGGCGGGGGTCTCCCAGGCTGGCCCCAGGACCAGCCAATGGAGCCCCACCGGGTGCCATAGTGAAGTGACACCCAGAGGTCTTGGAGAGCGACCGTGCATTCCAGGCCGCCACCGGCCCAGTCCCCTTCTTGCTAACAGAGCCCTCTGTCGTTCACGTGAGTCTTTCAGGGATCTGGAGCTCCCCACTTCCTCTCTGCTGTTTTCATGTTGGTCATTTCCAAGGTCATTCTTTCTCTACTCCATCAAGAAGGATGATCTTCACTTCCATTCTAGCTCTTCCTTCCCCTGCTTGGCTTGGGGTGTACTCTGCAATTTCAATCAATATTTTCCTGCATCTTCACTTCCATCAAGGAAACACTGATGAACTAGTTGACTCTAAAATACCATTGATGGGCGGGCTAACAGCCCCGTGGTAGGACGCTGGCCTCGAGTGTGCATGCGCAGGGCCCCGGGTTCAACTCCCACCGTGAGAAACTATCATCACCATCACGATCATGCCACGAAAAGGCTTATCGAATAACAGAAGGTCTTTGCCTCATTCCTCTTCATCCCTTCTCAGCTCCTTACAGGCAACATGCAATGAACTTTTAGCCGTTTCTTCTGTCATTTGTTTTCATCTTTCTAAATTATATCACTACTTCATTTTCTTTAGTGATAACACCGGTCCTTCAACTTGTGTCAGCTCATGCCATTCCAAAAAGCCTCTGCTGCCTCGTTGTCACGGATCCTTTTACTAACTGCGTCCTCTAGTCTACAGCACAAACTCAGGCTGAATTTCTTCATCTCAATCTTTTTGTTCTTCACCTTTGGGTCTTAAAATAGCCGCCTGCACTCCTTTGTATAAACTGCATAAAAGAGATGAGGCCCTATCCCCATGCTCCCTTGACTCCACATTCAGACCGACTGCACTCACATATTAACAGCAGTTGTACACGGAGGCGAAGAGCACTTTTCTTCATAGTTTACAGAGGCGTGAAACCTACAGACTTTCTATTAATATTCACAGCCATCGTACATCCAAATCTAACTCCTAAAGAGATGCATTATTTTGGATTTTTTTTTTTTGAAAAGTTTTAAGCTTTTAGAAACTTTCATAGATCTCAGGACATTCTGCCCACAAATCCTGTCATAATACGGTGATCAAATGTGAGAAATTTGACATTGATCCAATCACCTCACCGATTGATATTCAAATTTTACTAATAATCACAGTAAAGGTTTCCACGGGGTCAGTGCCTCACTGTATTTGTGCTGTGCGTCTTTGGTCTTCTTTAATCTGGAACAGTCTTTTACTTTTTTCCTCTATGACACTGACATTCGGGCTGGGACCAGGCCAGTTGTCTTGCAGAATGACTTTCCGTTTGGGAAAATCCCCGATATTTCCTCCTGATGAAATCCAGGAGAACCCCAGAGTGATGCCGAGTTCTCTATCCCTCACATCAGAAGGCACCTGGCATTGCTGGGCTTCAATAGTGGTGACAGAAGCTTTGACCATTCCATTAAGGTGAGGTCCGACAGGTTTCTTCAGTGTAAGGTTTTCCCTTTGTAGAATAAGAAATCTGTAGAGACATTTTTGAGTTTGTATAAATATCCATTGCAGTGTGTGTGTGTGTGTGTGTGTGTGTGTGTGTGTGTGTGTTTGTGTTGCTGGGATAAAACTCAGGACCTCACATCCACTTGCCAAGTGGTCTGCCACTGAGCTCTATCCCTAGCCCTGTAAACTGATTTAATGCTTCTTATTCTCAATAGAACCAGGCCATTTTAAAATGTGGTATTGGTGGTCATTAAGATAATTATAATACACATTAGAGTTCAGTCTTACTGGGGAAATAGTGATGAATCAAATAGATAGGACCCTCACACCTAACAGATGTCTACTACTAAAGTAAACAGTAAACACCTTAAGGAGGATCTTTCCTGTTATCTTTAGTAAGAAACCTCATTCTCTCAGAGTACTACCAGGTATGGTTCTGCGGGTTGTGCACTGCACAAGATCCTTACTCACATTGGGAGCATGGTAGGTCTTGTACATTTATCTTGATGGTTTTCAGTAAATGGAAACAAAGCATCTTGAGGAAAGGGGGTCTTTTTATAATTTGTGCAAAGTACGCATGAACTTTAGATGGTGAAAGTGGATTATGATCATTTCTTTCTATCAGTAAAACAAGTGACAAGGTTTAAGGACAATAGCTTAGGAGTGCGCTAGGGCTCCAAGGCTGAGTCCAGCAACAGAAGGGACCTGTGTAGGGAGGTCCCCACAACCTTGGAAGGGGGACTTGGCAGGTTCTCAGGGACGTAAGAAAAGCAGACTAGGGCCTGAGCGAGAGGAGAAAAGGCCGATGGGTCAACAGGCAAAGGAACCTGCTTCAGAAGAGCCTGGAAGACCACAGTCGGTCTAATGGTTGCTGATGGAGGAAGTTTCTAGAAAAAAAAATGAAAACAAAGGAAGTGAGGAGATCCGCTCCAGGCCTATGGGATTCTTGCAACTCAGAGGAGGTGGTGTCCGTGCGTGAGGAGCGGCAGAGAAGAGGGTTTGGAAGTCGCTCCTGTAATTGGAATGCACCATGGTGACCACTCTTGGGGGGACCCTTGGCCTTCAGGGGGACAGTGGAGCTCAGGAGCAACAGCAGCCGGGGGCTCAGAGAAGGGGCCTTCTTTCTCGAGGGCTTGACAGTGTTGAGGCCACACAGGGCCGATGTGACCGGTGTCTCCCCGGAGTGTACGGAGCGTGGCCTCCAGGGAGGTGTGGGACGTGTCCACGGCAGACTCTTCCCTCTAAACACCCTCCGCTGCACTGTGCTCTCCGGGGCCTGCATCCTGGAGGGAGGGGGGGGGGCAGAAGGCCACATGGAGGGACGCAGGGCTGCAGACAGGGAAGTTCCTTTTAAAACCTTCAGGAGGATCCTGGTGCCTCTAGCTCATAGGTGGCCTCTTGGCTGTTGCTAGTGGCTTAAATGACTCTGTCCTGTCCCTTCTGCTGGTTGGTAAGAGCCTCAGGAGCAGGTTCTACCCTTTTAACAAGCGCTGTTCTCAGGATGCTAGATATGTAGCCAGTGGTACTCCATAAATGCCCGTGGAGAATACGGCCAAATGACTCAACTCAGCCCCGTGCTGGCTGGCCCAGGAAGGAGGATAAGCAGTAGCCTGGTAATGATATCTTTCAGTGGTCTTTTGTTTGGTTGGTTTTGTAAAGCAAAAGGAATGAATGAGACTGTATTTCTTAATTGCCTCCCTCCCATCAGGATACCACTTAAAACTTCGGCACCTACGACTAGCTCGAATTCCAAGGAGCGGGGGCCACGTCGGGGCTATCTGTGGACAAACCAGTTGGTTCGTAATGTGAATACTGACCGCTCGTGTTTATTGAGCATGTACTATCTGCCAGACTCGGTGCTGCCCGGGGAATGTGCAGTCTCTTGCTCACTTTCCATGAGAGAATGGATTGTTGCTTTTAATCCTATTTTTACAGGGGAGGAAACTGAGGATCAGAGAAGATGCTTTGGAACTTGAGTTTACGGGACTCACCCACGAGAACTAGGATTGGGCCCAAGTCTGTCGGAAGCCCAGGCTTCTGCGGGACCTTGCGTTTCCATTCTTTTCTCCCTCTCTCTACCTTTTAGCACCACAGGGTCACTGTCAGGGACCTGGCATCTCCAGGAAGACGAGCGCACAGAGATTGTGTGGCTCGGTTCCCGTTGACACTGAGAACCTCGCATTTTTCCAGACATGGAGCCTTTGCGGCCTGAGTACCGTCATGCTGCTGTGGATTCTTCGTGTGACACGGTAGGACCCGAGTCTGCACTTATCCAGGCAAAGAGGAACACGAAAGCTGGCCTCCAGATATTTTTAGCAAATGTGCACGGCCATTTGTCCCCAAGGATAAAATAAGCTCCTCTACTCGGGAGTCCCTTAGACAAATGCAGTGGTCAGCCTGAGAAAGACAACTGACCGAGAATTAATGGACGCACCTGCTGTCTCAGTGGTCAGCTTTCCAAACCCCCTGCGTGTCCCTGGGCTTGGTATAAAATATGTCACTCACTGCCCAGGGTTGGCAGACTCCTAGAGCCGCGTGGAATAAAGATGGCAGAAGGAGGCTCCAAGAACCACCCTATAATAGACGTTTTCAACCCAAATCACAGGCGTGGGCTTTCTGCCCACCCCACCCCTCCCCGAGTTCCAGGTTTGAAAAGATTGGAGGGCAGAGGCCAGGGCACGGGCGCTGTGCCTCTCACGTCCTGTGATGTTGTTGTAGCTGCCGCCTGCGGCCCCGGTGTTAAGTAGCTGAACATTTCTGCTTGCTGGCGGCCAAGGCCAGCCGTCGCCTCCTGCAAAGCACCTCCAGACTTCAAAAAGCTCTCCTTGAGCTGCAGAGGAGAGAAACCAGGGGGAAAGAGAGGCTCTGCCTGCATTCACTCCCCATCTCGGCACTTTCTGGTGATTAGTGCCATCCAGGAGCGCTCGGATCCGCAGAGGAACTTGAGGGGTTTCTCCAGAAAAGCACCAGAAACCCTGATGTTTGAATGAGAGGCTGCATTCCCCCCAGAAGCCACGCTTTAAAATGCATAACGGGATCTGAGTCCAGTCGGGCAGGCCCACGCGCCCGAGGTGCGCTGCAGAGGAAGGGCGGTCCTGCTGTCTGTCCAAGCTGCATCTTGGCTCGGGTCCCACAGGAAGAGGTCATCTCCTGGAGTCTCTTCCATGACGTGACAGGTCTGGTGGCAGGCAAGGCTGGCCTGCGAGGGCGCTGCATGCAGAATGGCATCAGAAACACCCCATTCACAAAGGCTCCCCGTGCAGAGCTGGAAGCCGCAGACAGGCTGGGATGAACGGGGGCGGCCCGAGAGCCCGGCTCTGGGGAGTCTGGACGGTGGAAGCTGTGGACTGCAAGTTTCTTCCTTTATTAAAAATTTTCCTAAGAGAATGTTCAGAACTGAAAAGAAAGGCCTTTCAATTCTTTTAGATAGTCATCTATATTGAAAATGAACCAACATATTTCTTAAATCATCTCTGTTTTCTTCTACTTTTACATGTTGAATGAAAATTGAAAGGAATAATATAATAGATTTTTTTTTTTTTTTTTTTGGTACCAGGGATTGAACCCAGGGGCACTCGCCCACTGAGCCCCATCCTCAGCCCTATTTTTCATTTTATTTAGAGACAGGGTCTCACGGAGTTGCTGAGCACCTCACTTTGGCTGAGGCTGGCTTTGAACTTGGGATTCTCCTGCTTCAGCCTCCAGAGCCGCTGGGATTACAGGTGTGCACCACCACACCCAGTTAGATTTATTTTCAATTTGGGGCAGAATTTTTAGCCCAGTACCAGAAGCTACTGATTAAGTCAATTGACTCCAACCAACTTTATGGAGTTGTGCTCGTAATTCATAAGGGGAAGCGGATAGTAGGCCGATTTTAATTGTTCAGCGCAGTCTGTCATCAGATATTTCCTGGGCCTCACTGTGTGCGCAGCTATCTGTGCTCCACACTCCAGGCGCCACGTGGGGGAGGCCGAGGGGCCCGTTCGGCAGGGATCCAGTCGGGTCTTTCTTGAGCAGGACTCTGGGTGATGATCTTGGTGGGGACAGGCCGGGACGCTCCTGGCAGCCTCCACCCTCTGTGTTCCGAGCCGGTTCTGGGGCTGGTTGGAGTCTAGCTCTGGCTTCTCTGTCCTGGTAACCCGTGGGGTTGGCTGTGGTGACAGCTGAGCTGGCTGCTTCTGCACTGAAGCCCTCTGGCCCATCTGGGGGCTTCCCCCGTCTTCTCAGCTCCTCAGCACCTTTCCACAGAGAACCTACCACGGCACTTAGGAAGCAGATGCTCCTTCTTGGTCATTTGGAATGGCTTCCTGCCGTGGGTGGCAGAGGGCAGTGTGGCCAGCTGGCTGTCCCATCCGTCCCTGCTGTGCCTCCAGCAGGAGCCCTGATTCTCCGTGGAGAAGGAAACTGAGTTTGGGTTTCTGGGCCAATACATCCCCAGGGATTATTCTCGACTACTCCACGATGGTGCATTGGGTGAGCTTTAAAGGGCGCCTACCTACAGGCTGCAAACCCACCCAGGCGAGTGTCTGAGCCCCAGATCTACCATGTGCTGGCAGCTCAGAGGCTGTCGTGATGACGTTTTGGAGAAACACAGATCTTCATCTTCCTCTGAAGATCTGTGGTCCTGAGCAACCAGGAGCTGGACCTTGAGAGTAACCTGAAGAGGGACCAGCTGCTGGCCCCTGAGCCCAGCACCAGGGTTTTACTTATGTCCTCGGACAGCAAAGCGTGAGCGTCACAAGAAGCACAGATTTAAACCACAGCACTGGCTCCGTGGAGAATTCAGAGTTGCTAACATCCAACGTACACCACAATCGGAACCCACGGGCCTCGGATTAAAGGATGAGCAATCGCTAAAATCCAGGTTTGGAACCATGGCTGGGCCTGACAGTCCTGTCCTCCTCCTCCCATGATCCAGGTGCCCTCCCTGCTCCATGGTGGTGGCCTTGGCTGAGCCCGATGAGGCCTGGGACCTTTCTCAGCACAAGATTCTAAGGCACCTGGTTGGAACTGGCCCTGGAGATGGAATTTATGAGACAGCTCTGACCCAGCTAGCTTTACTCATGAAAATGTCAGTGTTATTACTCTTTCCTCACCCACGCTGGTTGTGTCTGGATATGCCCACTGCCTCTCTGTTGTGACCCTTGGGTGTCACTGTCACCGTGGAGTCTGATCCTGACCTGAACTTACAACATTGGCTGTGATAACCACCAGAGAGAGAGAAGCTTTCCAAAGTCCCACGCAATGTCAACGTCGCAGCATGAGGGACTCTTATGGAGACAGACGTTTAGCCAGTGTTTGCGAGACTTTTTCTTAGTTTGAAAAATAAACTATATTCAGTCTTTTAATTTTCATGAAAAGCCTTTTGATTAGAAAAGGAGCACTTTTCAAATCCTGTTACCTTAAGATACAAAGATGCATTGCTTGAAGTCAAAACAAAGGCTGTGTGTATATTTGTATTTATAAATGAACTAATAGTAAAATCATTTATTGAAACACTTATTATTTCCAGGTCTCACGGTCATGATCATTTTCAGTGTGTTTGTACTAATTTGCTAGGGCTGCCATAATAACAGATATTTCTGTTTTGTTTTGCTTTGGGTACTGGAATCAAACCCAGGGGTGCTTTACTACTGAGCTACATCCCCAGTTATTTTTATTTGTTTAAATTTTGAGACAGGATCTCACTAAGGGACCGAGGCTGGACTCCAACTTACGATCCTCCTGCCTCAGCCTCCTGAGTTGAAGGAATCACAGACATGCATCACTGCTCCTGCTGTTAGGTTTCTCTTTGATAACTGGGTGACACAGAGCCTTGCTCTTCCACCCTAGTGTTCTGTCTCACCTTGGGCCCTGAGCAATGAAGTCGGCTGACCATAGGCTGAACCTCTGAAACTGTGGGCCAACACACATTTTTCCACTGCTCTGTTTTTCTTGTCAGTTATTTTGGACAACAGAAATTCATATTCTCACGGTTCTGGAGGCTGCAAGTCCAAGGTCAAGGGGCTGGCAGGGTGGGTGTCTGCTGAGGCCTCTCTCCTTGGCTTCATTTGACCACCTTCTCATGAGCTCTTTGCTCTGAGCATGGCCTCCCGGTGTTTCTCTGTGTCCACGTCTCCTCCTGGTAAGGACACTAGTCGAGTTGGACTAGGGCCCATCCTCAGGGCCTCTTTTCAACCTAGTCACCCTTGTCAAGGTCCTGCCTCCAAAAAGAGTCACCTCCTGCGGGGCTGGGTGAATTCAGCCTATGAGCGGGGGAAACAATTCAGTCCAGACGTTGACGCCACCCACGTGACTTTTTTTCTTAATTGGGAAACCGTCGTAACCGACATCTCACAGAGAAAGAAGCAGACTGACCGCAGCTGAGTCACTTGACCGATGACCTTCTCTGTCGCAAGCCAGCGTTGTGTTCACATGCTGCGCTCCTTGTTCAGCCGTGTGTGCCAGGGACGAAATTCAGCTCATGGAGTGAGCTTTAAAGGGCTCATTGAAATTTCAAGATTCTTTTCAAAAAAAGCGAAGGTGTACCACCAGGTGGGTGACCGAGCCCCTGCCCTTACTGGCTGTGTGGCCCCAGCCCGGCTACTTCATCCCCGTGGCTCTCGACGCTTCTCCTGGGCAGCTTCTCATCACTGTGATCGGAATCACGGACAAGAGATACCCAGAGGTGGGAGAGTTGGTGTGGGCCCCCCGTTTCAGAGGCTCCGTCGATGGGTGGCCGACTTCATTGCTCTGGGCCTCAGGTGACACAGGACATGGACATGGCGGGAGGGAAAGCAGCTGAGCTGGTGGAGGTCGGAGGCAAAGCATCAACAAGGGGGTGGGGCCACGGGGAACGTGATCCTCCAGGGCACACATGCAGTGTCCGTCTCTTCCAGTCACATCCCACCTGCCGACAGCTACCACCCAGTGAGTTCATTCCAACAGGATGGATGATGAGGTTACAGCTCTCGTGATCTGATCATCTCACCTCTGGATATTTCTGCATAACACAGTGGTTTCGGGGGACACCTCTTATCCAAGCCATCGCTCATCCACATAGTGGGTCTATTCACAGCACCCACTTCCTAGGGCTGCTGAGAGCGGAATGTGAGCTGATCTGCCAAGCTCTTGTGGCCACGTCTGTATACAGTAGGTGTTCCGGATACAGAAGTATCTTATCATATGTGCTCACCACTATTCTGAGAAGGATGACTTTTCATAAAGGGGACAGACTGAGGGCTCTCATGCCATCTCGGCATTTGAACGTGTCATCGGATCCTGGTTATCAGGTCCATCCAGTCTCGCAGTTCTCAATGCCATGATTTTCAGTGTGTTGTGCCACCTGACGTCGGCAACACGTCAGACGCGAGTGTGACGTGTCAGAAGGGATCTCATCCATTGGCTGGGTGTCCTAAGTGTCACCCAGCACCGAGAGTCAGACCGACGACACCTGATTGGGACATGTGCTGGGCACACCCGTGGCCAGCCTTCGAGCTGCCACAGAGCTTTCTACAGAGACCTGGACCGCCAGAAAAGATGGTAGACATGTCCTAAGGAAAGCAGTTTCCAAACATCACAGGTCACCGCAAAAGGGCTCTGAAATGCTGTGGCTGGGGCCTCACCTGGGACGGTGGGACGGGGAGGACTGAGGTCCTGCAGAGCCATCTCGAAGGGCGCAAAGTGGCTTCCTCTCCAACAGACCCTTTGTGCTCCTGGTCTTCTGTTTTTAAAGACAAACCGAAATAAAATAAAATGAATTCAGGCACATTAGAAATGCTCCCTCCACCCTTAAGTAGGGAATCAGTATTTTCATTGTCATTTTGTAAATATCGATATATATATTTTTTAATTTGGAAAAAAAAAATGACTGAAGCATCTGATCTACCAGGCCAACTGACTCATTTGGATAAACACACAAGGCCCATTTTATACTTTCTCATCACAAATCCTTCCTAGTCGAAGGTCACAAATGAAAATACAGAACTCTCAAAAAGCTGCATTTTTGTCATTAGCCAGACTCTACGGGAAGACAGAAAAGAAAAAGGAGTTTGCATTTCAGTGTTACTTCTTCAGTCAACCGAATAAAATATCTGGTGGGCAGTGGGAGGTATCCATTTCTGGTGCATGGCCGCCTCTGGGGCACTCAGGTGGACAGGTGGGATTGGAGGTGCCTGAGGGAGCACTGTGTTAACCAGCCCCATGCACAGAACGGCCAGGAGCTGGGGCACCAGGGAGGTTATATCACCTCTTCCAGGGTCGCCCGGTAATAGTCTTTATTACCCTGGGAGATAAAGGTTAATTACATCATTGTCAAAAACACATCCTGACTCTCACATCAATAGCAAAATAACTTAGAGGGATATACTTTTTTTTTTATTTTAAGATCCTTCTGTTATTATCACCATCCAAAAAAATTGGGTTTACCATGGAATTTTGGAATTCTCTGGCTTTCCTGGAATTGCTTCTAGGAGTCCACATGAATGTTAAAATGGACCTCTGTCCAGACGTCTCACTGGGATGTGATAGCGAGAGTGGTGACCAGGCTCCTCGGCATTGGGTCCCATGGCCTGATAGCACCCTGGGTGCCATCACATGCATTCTTAGATAGTCCTTGGGAAACACTCTGAGGTCGGTATTGTCCTCACTTGACACACAAGGACTTTGAACACGGCCAAGACAATTCTACGTGTTGTGCAAGTCCCATCCTGTTCTCCCGTCTCTGGCACACACGAAGGTCACATCCCCTGCACCCTGGCGAGGCAATGTTGGGGACCACATACTGGTTCTGGCCAGTGATAATCAAAAAGGCACGTGTCACTTCCAGACTGAGCATGGGAGGGTGGGTAGGGGTGAGTGCCCCACTCTCTCCCTTCCCTTGTCATGTGCTGAGCTGGTCCTGCTGCTAATTAGAGGCAGCCCAGTTTGGTGAGTCATCCCATGGAGGACAGCCACCTGGTGAGTCATGCAATCCACAGAGGAGTTCGTGAGAGGAGAATAGGCCTGTATTATATAGAACCGCTGATATGTTGAGGTGTATTTGTTACTGCAGCATAGCTGAGCCCATCCTGAGGAATGCACTGAGTTCCAGACAGAAGTTAACTGGTCATGATTTCATAGATGCTGATCTAGCATTTCCCCTCAGGTTCATGAATACAAAGCCCTTTATCCCTTCTCTTATTGTCACTTTTCTTTTAAGAGTAGATGGTTTGATTTCAGTCACCCACCTACATGCACAGACTGTCCATTTTCTAATCAGGGAATTCACCACATGGTTCCGAGGAAGGAAGGACAGTCAGAACCCTGGATTGGAGAAATCACATTTAAGTACACGTGGGCTGGGGATGTGGCTCAAGCGGTAGCGTTCTCGCCTGGCATGCGTGCGGCCCGGGTTCGATCCTCAGCACCACATACCAACAAAGATGTTGTGTCCGCCGAAAACTAAAAAATAAATATTAAAAATTCTCTCTCTCTCTCTCTCTCTCTCTAAAAAAAAAAAAAATGTAATTCTAGAGCTTCCGCATGATACAAAGGCTATCACACCAGTCATATGGCTGGTCAGAAAGGCAGCTGTGCAGCCCAGGGTGGGTTATACCTGTTTTATATCTTCACAAAGATTCTGAGTTTTATTCTGAACATTCATGCATTGTCCATTATTCATGATCTTGGTTACAGAAAAAAAGAAAACTCATTTGAAAAATGCCCTCGCTCTGCAGGAGCCGACCATCTGATGGTGAGTCCGACAGGTGGACAATATGGCACAACCCCCCCCCCCCCCCAGAGAGACCACTTCCTAGAGCCAGCCTGGGGCAGGGCGGGTTGCAGGCAGCCTCCTGACCTCGCTGGGCTTCGTGGGAGGGTCTGGCAGCACTTTCCACGGGAGCATGTGGCGGGTGCCCAGCTAGTCTTTGAAAAGAGCTGCCGGTGAAATGGTCAAGTCGCTGCCATCTGACCTGCAGATCCTCCAGGGCGGCTCACCCTTGCCCTCAGGGCTCTGAACCTCCGAGCTCCGTGGCTATGTCTCCCGGGTTCTGCAAAATTCTAGAAATGGAATCCAGAATTCTATGGATGTCAGAGCTCAGTATTTCAGATCCTCCCTTCCCCAGATTCCCAGAGCTCTCCTTGACCTGCAGAAACTGCACGGCCGGTCCTGCAGAGGCACAGGAGTTACTGTGTGGTGGAGTGGCCTGCTTTCCTGGGGAGACACAAAATGAAAGATGGACTCAAGGAGAAGCATTTTTCCTCGTGTCATTGTGTCTGTGGCTTAATTAGACAGAAGGGCTTCCATCCTCAGTGCGGAGGGAGGCACTGGCCTGCCCACATGTGCATACCTGCAATCACATTTCTAGAGGATCAAAAAGAATAAACCTCAAAGTCGGTGTTCCACTCTCCCCCCTTACCACCCACTGCTCTGCCCCAAGGCCATCACTGTTGCCTGGCTCTCCTTCAGTGTCCATGGGGGGCGGGTAGGATCAGTGTGGGACTCTCATACCAGTCCATACCGTATTCTTATTGAAAGGGATCAAGATGTCCACACCATTCTGTCCCTTGCTTTTCTTCTCTGTACCTCTGAATAACAACACCCCCTGGGATCATTCTGCAGCTGCTCATGCTGGTCCAGTGGGTTCTTCCCTTGTGGGGTGGCCCTGCCTTGGTGGGGGTGGGGTGGGGGACGGTCATGTCCCTAGCCTGAGGTTCTTTAAAGTTGTTTCCAGATGTCCATTTACAAACAATGCTGCGAGGCACATCCCTAACCTTGTGGTCTAAGGTGCTTTCGCAAATATTTTCCTAGATTAAATTTCTAGTACCCATCGCTGGGCGAGAGGACGGTGTGCATTCACACCGTGGACAGCTACTACCAAACTGCCCTTCAGAACAGTTGAACAGAGACATTCCCTCCCACCTGGATGAGCGTGCCCATTTTTGCACACAAGTGGTATCATCAAATATCACTATTGATGCCCACATGACAGGTGAGAGCAATTTGTCCTAGTTGCTTTGATTTGCATGTCTTTAATTAGAATGAGGTTGAGCACCATTTCATACTTATTTTCCATGGGATATAAATATATATATATATATATATATATATATATATATATATATATATATTGCCCATTTTTCCATTGAATGTATCTTCTTCCAACTGAATGATATAAATCTTTGTCAGTGAGGGAATGAGTACTTATAATAAACTGTGTTGCAAGTATTTTCTTGGTTTTAACATTTGTCTTTTGTTTTTGTCTACATTATTTGGGGCCTTGTTAAGATCTGTAATTTAACATGTATTTAAATTAATCAATACCCAGGAAACTTGTTGAGAGTTGGCCTAGATCTTAAGATCCTTCTGAGTTAAAGAAGATTCTAGAAATACCAGCAACCACAAGACTTAAATGAACATCCAATAGTGGATATTTTCCTGCATTGGGTGGGTAGGTGTAGGCCATCTCTGTCATCTGGGCCTTTCCAATGATTCACTCAGCTCTCCTTCAAAATACTAAAGATATGACATCAAAAACAGGAAGGTATTCTACCCTGTACTGCAGCAGTTAAATAGTTGATACTATAATCAAAATATGATTCTTTAAAATGGTTTTGTGATCATTGTATCAAAGTTTACTATGTTGATTGATTTTTTAAAAATTCATTCTGTCACCTGATGCCTAACACTCAAAAATGTGTTGGGTGAGTCTGAATGTTTGGGGTAAAAGGCAGGAGATGAACCCCCATGGAAGACTCAGAGAGCCCAAGGACACTCTTCAAAATTTCTTCAGGGGGGCAGAGAAGGAAATGAGAAATTGGAATGGAGACTTATTAAATGACTTTATGGTAGCTTTAAATACTTTATGATCGAGTTGTGCACTTTTTATAAAACCTAGACCATCACATTTGTATAGTTTTGCAGCTATAAGGGCTTTAGCTAGGAGGGACAATTAGCCGTCTAAATCAGAGCTTCTCAAACCTGGATGTGCATAAGAATCACCAGAGGATCTTGTTAAAATGCAAATTCTGGTTTGGTGGGGGGCCCGGTGGGGTGCAGGGCCTGCCTTGCTAAGAAGCTGCAGGACCTCCCATGGCCAGTGCACAGCTCAGGAGCACTCTCCTCTGGCCCACCCTCTCCTGCTTGCTTTCTTCCCTTTCCTTCCTTGTCTCTCTCTTGGCACAATCCTTTCTATGTGTGTGCACATGCCTTCCATGTTTATTATTTTTCTGCTTCCAAAAATATTAATTAAGAAATAAGCATTTTTACAGAGACCACCCTACATACCTTGGAAAACCATTGGGTCGAGCAGCAGAACATGGGCCCCTGGATGCTTTCTTGCTGTGTCAAACTGGCTCTGGTAAAGTGGAAATGCACTCGACCACATTTTTAAAAAAAATTGTTCTCTTTTAAAACATGAGCCGTCGAGGGCAGAAGCCAATACTTACCTTCTCATCCAAAGTTGTCGGCAAATGGTTCATGAACGAAAAGATGTTTCTAGATCTAGGATCGGAAACAGGATGGCCCATCCTTGGCTTCCCCTAAAATCCTCGCGGCTCGGCGCAGGGGCAATAGCGCACAGAACCCACCCTCCTGTGAGAGTCCAAGGCCAGCTCCTCTCTGCGAGGTCACCATAAATATTTTTCTGTGGAAAGAAGTGCGAGATCCCCCTACGTGAAGGGAGAATCTATTAGCAGAAGAATTGCATAGAGAGGATCCCTTTAGAAAAGCTTCCCCCATTCCATTATCTTAACTGTCACTCGCCACTTGGATCTGTCCCGGTGCTGTGTGTTCTCATGAATTACCAGAGCTGTTTGTTTTCCCTTCATCAGTCACCACCCTGTCAGCCGGCCATTCATAACAACTTCTGGCAGCTCATCAGGGAGTTCGGAGCTCCAATAGGACCCTGTGGACCCTCACCCCTCATTGTGTGGGGCTGTTTACCAGCAGGGCCTTTTTCTGTAAAGATTACGCGCAGGGCCCAACCTTGCAGCCTTGGCTGAGATGGCAGATCCGGGTTGACAGAGAATTTACAAGTCCTTGGGTTTCGCGGGGGCGGGTTTGGCTGAATCACGCCTAGTGACTGGCCCTTGCATTCTGTGGTGTGTGTGCTGGTTAATTAGACGGCACTGAATCTGACTTCCCATTTGTGTCAGGCGGGTGGATGGGAGGCTTTGTCATTCCATAGGGTTCTGCCACAAATCTGCTTTCTCACTCTCCTCTGAGATGCACTTTTCCAGTATTTTCCCCCACTGTCTTTTATGTTTGATAACAAGGTGGCCCGTGGCACACAACCACGAGCAAATGTCTCCTGGACTGAGTTTCTTCCAGTTTCACCCATTGGAAATAACTTTCTATTTGAAATGGATCTCAAGGATCGATCCCCTTTGGAAGCTAATCCCACCAACCTGCAAACAGGTCGCCAGGTTGGGGTGGGTGTGTCTTTTTTACTTGCTTAAATAGGCACAGATTTTTAAAGTGTTAAATAATGCTAGTTTGATGAGAAAAAAGAAAACAACATCCTCCCTACCCCCCCCCCTTATAAGCAAGTACTTTGAGCTCTAGGGCAGATTACTTAGCAAATAATTTCACAGTGAGAAATACATTGATTCACTTTCCACCAGTGGTGGAGATCGAACCTGCTTGGCAATTTTTGCATGTTATATAAATGGGGTCGGATTGTAACTTGATTTTTCACTTACCATTACGATTTTGTTTACTTTTTTTAAAAAAAATTCAAAAGATATAATTTACATAAAATGCAATGCTTAGATTTTAAATGGGCCGTTCAGTGAGTTTTACTACAGCAGTGCCCCCTTACCCGGGGTATTTGTGTCCTAGCCGTCAACCACACTCCGAAAATAGCAAATGGAAAACTCCAGAAGTAAACAATTCATAAGTTTCATTACAGTGTATTCTATTATTAGTTGCCGTTCATCTCGTATTGTGCCTAACTTATAAACTAAACTTTATCAGAGGTATGTGTGTGCAGGAATAAGCACGTCAGGCATCCGTTGGTTTCCGGGCTTATATTCCCCACACAGAAGTGGGGGCTGGTATATTTGAATACACTCATGTCCCTGCCCGCCAATCAAGATATGGGACATTTCCATCATTCCAGAAAGTTCCCTCCTAGGCCTTATCAGTCAGTCTTTCTCTGTGAGGCAATCACTGTTCTTATTTCTGACCCCAGGGGTTAGATTCACCCACTGCAGAACTTCCTATGCACGGAACCATACAAGAGGTACTTCTTTCGCTCAGAATTATGCCTTTGGGATCCGTGCAAGTGGGTTCCACTTACGACGGAGTGGTGTTCTGTTGTGTGAGCAAACTCCTGCCTATGTGAGAAGTGAAGTCACCGGTTGCTGGTCATCTGCAGGTTTCTGGGTTTGGGTCACTAGGTTGTCTCTTATTTTTAGGAATTTGTGGGTCTTATATGTTTGAGATAACAACTCCTCTGCTGGGAATGGATTTTGAAGGACTTCTCCCAGTCTATCACTTGTCTTTGCCTTTGTTTATTTATTTTTTTCCCTTGGGACCAGGCATTGAACCCAGGGGTGCTTAACCTCGGAGTCACATCCCCCACCCTCCTCCGCCACTTTTTTTTTTTAAAGCAAAATTTATTTAGCGATGGTCTTGCTAAGTTGTTCAGGGCCTCGCTAAGTTGTTGAGGCTGATCTTGAACTTGCAATCCTCCTGCCTTAGCCTCCTGAGTCACTGGGATAACAGGCACCACCGTGCCTGACTTTGCATTTTCTTAATGGTGCTATTTATTGAGTAGAAACATTAAATTTTGATGATGTCCAATTTACGATTTTTTTTTCTTTTGACTGGTATTCTTCTGCCTTGACAAAAAAAAAAAAAATCTTTGCCAACCACAATTTCGTAAAGATATCCTCTTGTTTTCTTTTTCCCCCAAGGCCGGTGATTTTATTTTATTTTTAATTAATTAATTTTTTGTTCTAATTAGTTATACATAACAGCAGGAGGCATTTCGATTCATAGTACACAAATGGAGCACAATTTTTCATTTCTCTTTTTTTTTGTACCCATCTCTTGTTTCTTTTACCTTTCTTTCTTTTCTCTGGAGTCTGGGATTCTGAGCATGCTCCTCGGCACCGGCTTCTCTCTTCTAGAGAACTTGAAGCTTTCCAGCTTCTGCTTTCACAGGAAGGGCTCGCATCTCAGTCTTGTTGTGTGGACACGAGGCAGAGGCTGCGGGTGTCCTGTATCTCATCGTGTTCACACTTGTGCACGCACCTTCGGTGAAAACCAGCGATCAGATCATTACCTCTCTGGATCTATTTCAGGACTCTATTCTATTTTATTGGCTTATCATCTTCAGGCCAATGAGTGTCTCCATCTTTGTGCAACAGTGAATCTTTTTTTTTTTTTTTTAAGAGAGAGTGGGGGGGGAGAGAGAGAGAGAGAGAGAGAGAGAGAGAGAGAGAGAGAGAGAGAGAGAATTTTTTTTAATATTTATTTTTAGTTCTCGGCGGACACAACATCTTTGTTGGTATGTGGTGCTGAGGATGGAACCCCGGCCGCACGCATGCCAGGCGAGCGGGCTACCGCTTGAGCCACATCCCCAGCCCGCAACAGTGAATCTTGAAAACAGAAAGTGTAAGGCTTTCAAATCTCTTTACGATCATGTTGACTATTTTATTTATTTATTTATTTTTGCATTTTTATAGACATTTTACAATTCGCTTATTACTTCTAGTAAAAAAAAAAAAAAAAAAACAACTTTCCAGATCCCCAGAATTACAAAAATCAAAACAAAAATACTTTTCTAGAATTCTGATTAACATTGTACTGAATGTATAGGTCAGTTTGGGGAGACATAACACTTCAGTGATATTAATTCTTCCAGTCCATAAGCATATTTTATGGTTCAATTTTTTATTGAATATTTTTCTTGTACAAATTTTATGCAACTCTTGTTAATTTTAAGTAGTTTGTATAGTTTTACTGCTGTGAACAGAATTGCTTTTTGGTTTCATTGTCTAATGTTTTGATGGTAAGAAATAAAAACACTATTGCTTTCTGTACATTGACCTTGATTCCTGTGACTTTGCTAAATTTACTTGGAAGTTCTAGAAGGTTTCTTTCATAGATTTGTTAGCATGTTATATGTACAAATAGGTAATCATGACATCTGCACGAAAGACTTTTTTGTTTCTTTTTTTTTAATTTTCTGTGCCTGTATTTGATTTTTTCCATTGTTATATTAGTTAGAATTTGCAGTGTAATACTGAATCGAGGTGGAGAAAGTGCAGATCTTGTTTCCAAACTCTTTCTCCACTAAATATAATTTTGTGGATTTGGTTCTTGATTATGATCTTTATTAAATGGATAAAATTCTTTCCTTATGTTTTGAAAGTTTTTATGACAAAACAGTATAAATTTTCAAAGTAGTTTTTCATTAATTGTCATTTTTTTTTCTCTTTGATTCTGTTCCTGTGATAATGACGAACTCTATGATTTCTAATGTGCAAACAAACTTTGAATCCAGGAATAAACTCCATTTATTAATAGCGTTTAACCTTTTCACATGTATTAAACTTGATTTTCTATGATTTTATCAATGACCTTGCACTTTTATTCTTGGAGGATATTATTGGCTTAGTTTTCCTGAAAGCTGCTTACCAGGATTTGGGACCAGAGCTGTGTCACCTCAGAAAACAACTTGAAAACCTGTCTCTATTTCCTTGAAACACTCAGTTTAAGTCTTATCACTTTTTCCCTTAAACCTTTGGTAGAACTTATGAGTCAAGCCACCTAAGCTTGGGGTTTTCTTGGTTGAAAGATTTCACATTATGAATTCAATTTTGAGGACAGATATCAGGCTATTTGAATTTTCTATTTCCTCTTGCTAATTTTGGTGAGATGTGCTTTTCAAGAAATTTGTCCATTTTTTTCTCTAAGCTATTGAATTTATAGGCATAAAATCATTAATTGCTTTGTCTTGTTTGATAATTGAATCCTTTATCACACTGTAATAACTCTCTTCATCGCTGGTAATATTTCTTGTCGGAAGACTACTTTGATATTAATAGAGCTGCTTCAGCATTGCTTTGATTCGTATCTGCATGGTATATCTTTTCCCATCCTTCCAATCTACTTTGTCTTTATATTTCAAGTGGATTTTTTTTTTTTTGTAGACAGTAGTAGTTGGGTCTTGCTTTTCAATTAATGTAACAATCTCTATCTTTTTATTAGTGTGATTTACATTTAATGGGATTATTGGTACAATTAAAAGAAAATCTACCATCCAATGAGTTTTCCATTGGTCCCATCTATTCTTGGTTTTTTCTTCCCTTTCTTTTTGCCCTTTTTGATTAATTGGACACATTTTATGGGTCAATGTTATCTCCACTGTTGGATCATCATTTCTAGCTCTTCTGAAAAAGTTGAGTAGTTGCTTAAGTCTCAACCATTCACATCTTACTGGATGACAGTCCACTTTCAAACCCTATTATTCTGTTTCATATCTAATAGGAGGACCACTGTAGACCCTCAATTTCTCTGTTCTATTCTTTTTCTATTATTGCCATGGATTTATTCTTATGTGCATTGTAAATATATAAGGCTATTATTTTTGCATTGGATAATTATCTTTCAGAGTAATTAAAAGTAATAAAATATGCATTTTATGTTTTCCTTTAGTTAGTCCATTTCTGGTGCTCTTAATTTCTTGTATAAATTCAAGTTTCCCTCTGGTATTACACTCTTTCTTCCTGAAAAACTTTCTTTAACATTTCTTATTACCTAGGTCTCCTGAGTAGTTCATTGCCTCTGTTTGTTTGATTGGTTTTGGTCTAGGAAAGTCTTTCCTCCTCCTCCTCCTCCTCCTCCTCCTCCTCCTCCTCCTCCTCCTCCTCTTCCTCCTTCTTCTTCTTCATACCAGAAACTGAAAGCAAAGGCATTTAACTCCAGTCCTTTTTATTTTTTTATTCTCACTAAGTGGCTTAGGGTCTAAGTTGCTGAGGCTGACCTTGAACTTGCGATTCTTGTGCCTCTGCCTTCCCAGCGGGTGGGATTACAGCTGGATGTCACTGTGCCCAACTCTCCTTCCACTTGAAAAGATGCTTTGAAAGATAGACAATTCGGTGTCAGGCTGTGGTACTCTATTTTCTGTTGCTATGACAGATTACCTGAAATTCGGTAAATTATTTCAAAAAGAGGATTATTTTGGTTTCTTTGTGGTACTGGAAGTCAGGAGATCCAGGATTGGGTAGCCACACTTGATGAGGGCCTTCCTTTGCTTCATGTCGGAAAGCCGAAGGGCAAGGAAGCATCTGCAGAAGAGAGAGAACCCCAGGAAAACCATGAGAGGAGATTTATAAAAACTCCCATGAGACACCATTGATCTATTCACGAGGCTCCACCTCCACCACCCAAACGCCTCCCACTACCCCCCACACACACACACACTGCTACATTGGGGACCAAGCCTCAGCATGAGTTTTGGTGGGGACAAATCATATTCAAAGCGTGGCACAGAGTCTTGCTGTCATTCAACAACAGCGATATTCCACTCATTTCTGACTCGCATAGTTTCTGATGAGAAATCCCTGGATTTCTTACCTTTAGTTTTTGAATTTTTCTGCCTGGAACGTGTCTTATTTTAACTGGCTGCCTTCCTAACTGTCTCCTTAGCTCTGGTTTCCAGAACTTGAAGAGGATGTGTTTACCGTCTGGGGGTTCTTGGGAAAGGAGAATGCATTTCTCTTTGTTCTCTCCGAGTGTCTGGGAACTAGGGCTTAACTTCTGTCACTCCTTCTGGAAAATTCTTCTGTGTTATTTCTCCCTGGCTATTCTACCTGGGATGTCAGATAGGGTTTTCCTTATTGTCCCCTGTGTCTCCATGGGCTCTGTTGCAGCCACCCAGCTGCCCCACACGGTTGGGTCGACCCTCCCCCCACTGTTCTGAAATTGATGTCAAATGTGTCACACTTCAGCTTCGACAGGGTAAGGCTCTCACCAAGGAAATGTTGCTGACGTCTCCCCTCTTGTTCTCCAAATCGTTGTGGGTTCACCCCTTCAAATGTTTCTAAGGTGCTCTTGGAAGGGAGTGAATGTGGACGCAGGTGTGCCGCCTGTCATCTTCATCAGGAAGTCAAAGTTTAATTTGACTGTAATTAAGCTCAATATGAAAGACTGCATTTCCTGTTCTCTTTGAAGTGAACTCATCTACGATATCTTGTTTTCTCCTTTTAAAGGGATTTTGCATTCTAACAAATAAGAATTACGGATAGTAAAAGCTAGTGTTCACTGTCCGTGGTCACGCACCTGGGTTTTAAATGCTGTTTTTTGTGTTAATTGAGTTAATCATCACTACAGCGTTTGCACACAGACACCCGAACACCCTTATTACCCTCGTTGGCACAGACGAGGATAAACTGAAGCACAGAAGGTGAGAAGGTCAGTCTGAGGGGCAGACCTGGACAATGACAGAAGCTGACTCCTTCAACCTGGCATTTTCACTGCCTCCAACTGAAGGGCAGGTGACAGTGACAGGTGGCCTCGTGGCTGTTGGTTGCTGCAGTCCTCCACAAGCTCCGGTCGCCTCTCCAAGAATCTTAGACCACTGACCTGTGAGTTCATATTTAGCTCCGGCTACTGCCCAGACTGTCCTGCTCCTGTGGAGGTGTCACGGTCTGACCCTCTCCAGGGAGACAGCTCACTAGTCTCAATCCCAGCTGTGGTGGCTGTCACTACACACAGAGGGAGAGCTCGACTTGGCCTGGGTGCTCGGCCACCATGGGAAGCCCCTGAAGCCATGGCGGCTGCTCAAGAATCCTCTTGTCTGGAGGACTCCTGCTGCTCTTTCATTTCTCCCTGTATCTTTCTTTTCTTTTTTGGGGATCGCAGGGCATTGAACTCAGGGGCACTCCACCACGGAGCCACATCCCCAGCCCTATTGGTATTTCATTTAGAGACAGGGCCTCACTTTAGCACATCACCTTGGCTGAGGCTGGCTTTGAACTCACCATCCTCCTGCCTCAGCCTCCCGAGCTGCTGGGATTACAGGTCTGTGCCACCGCACCCGGGTCACTTCTCTCTGTATTTCTGATTTGCACCCTAATCCTTAGATAGGATACTGTTTAAAAATACTTCTTGGACAGAGCAGAGTAAAAAGATTGCTTTGAGCTCAAAGGGGCTTTGTAAAGGTTTAAAGTGAGAACTCAGTCTTGCTCACAGTGATGCACACGCTATACTACATATATTCTTCGTTTATGTGTACATTCATATATATTCATATGTATGCACACATGTATACACATATGTATCTTTTATCCTAGTTGCTTCTCCCCCTTCAGAATGGTTAATTGAGAGTTAACGTGTTTCCTGGTGTTTCCGGAATGGCTTTGAGGGAACATAGGGCTGATAGGGGCCATCTCATCTCTAGATTGGCCAACACGGCCTCCGACTTCTAACAGACACCTGGCAAATATGCATCCTTTCACGGGGTGAGTGCAATTAAAGGAACCCTTTAGTGAATCTTTCAGTGAACGGTAAAGAAAATCCTGACGAGTCGGTAGTTTAATCAGAAGAGCAGATTTTCCTGACACAGTATACGTCCACGTGTCCTGGGAAGACCGTTGTCTGTCGATCATTGATTCATCGATCCATGATCCTCCCTGGATGAAGAAACTGGATCCATGCACAGCTGATGCTCCCTTCTTCCCCACGTCGATAAAAGATGCTTCGTAAATATTCATCAGAAGGAAATAAATCACGTGACTGTATCTGGACCCATGCACAGGGAATTCTAGGTGCCACGGAACAGTGCAGCCCAAAGACGGTTTCCAGAGGAGATTCGCCGTCACAATAGAAGAGCTCTGGGGAAGCCTGTGATCAGGTGGTGGTCAGACAGCGTCCACTCAGGGCCACGCAGACCTGGGGTCAGGTCCCACCCCTGCCACTTCCTAGGTAGCGGTGTCACCCCAGGAAAGTCATTTTGATGTCAGTTCATGTTTGTGTGAAGAGGAAGCCACATCAGGAACTGATCTCGTGACTCCCAGGGCACACTCCTGAGCCCCTGTCCCCCCTCGCCCCATCTAGAGTCCCACTTGGGCGTTACCGGGGATCCAGGCTTGGGAGGAGACCATCGCCGAGCTGTAGAGGAAGTCACAGCCAGGGGAGGAGGTGGCCCCAGGCTGGGCAGGGAGTCACCACCGAGTCCTGGCCTGAGGACCAGCAAGGACCCACAGGGGATTCCATGTGGGCGATTTTTCCTCTCAAGTATTTTTTCCAGTCTCTTTGGAACCCTGGACCTGGGGATTTTAATTTGGGGATCAGATGGTAAAGAAAGAAAATCATGATTTTGTAGAGATGGCAGTTTGCAGAAGCCGCAACTTCCCTTCCTGCCATTGGTCTAACGTGGAGATGATAATACCCAAAACCCTTAAATTCCAAATTTGGGATTTAGGAGGACAGACGGGATCGGGCCTCACTGGAGATGCCACTACTCCATCACAAAGGTGGTCATTTATGTCGACGGTCCCGATGGGGCTGAATCGGCATCTCCAAATCAGCATTTCTTGTCTTGTTGGAGCCAGAAGAGCGGAGACAAGCCATTTTAGTGGGGTGTGGAAATAGGCAGGCTGCGGAGCCAGGCCGGCTCGCTCTGAGATGGCAGGTCCACTCGGCTTCCTGCCTTGAAGGACCCCAAATGGCAGCTGTTCAAAAATGTCATCGACCAAAGGCCTTAGCCTTGAGGCAACGGGAATCCAAGCAGACGGGGATTCATCCCCACAGCTCTCCAAAGTGAAGGGCACGTCTCGGGCTCCTTTGATTTTTACATTTTTCCTCACATTTTTTAATCAGTGCACTCTGCTTGTACTTAATGAGGGATTTGTTGTCCTTGATTCGTATGTGAACACAATACACAATGTAACCGTATAATTCGGTCACTATCACTCCCCGGCACCTTCCCTTCCTCCCCACCTCCCACCTCTGGGTCCCTGTTCTCTACTGATCTCTCTTAGATTTTCACGAGATCTGACCTCAGCTTTCTTTTCCTTTTCTCTCTGTAGCTTCCTATGAGAAAAAACATGTGCTACTTGACTTTTCGAGTTTGTCTAATTTCACTTAACCTAATGGTCTCAAGTTCCATCCATTTTTTTCCTGCAAATGCCATAATTTCATTTTTCTTTGTGGCTGAATAAAAATCCGTTGTGTATGTAGACCATCATCCACTGATGGACACCTAGGCTGGTTCCCTAGTTTGGCTACTGTGAATTGGGTTGCTCTACACAGGGGTGTGCATGTATCACTGTAGTGTGATGATTTTCGTTCTTCAGGATAAATACCAGGGAATGGTACAGCTGGGTCACACAGTGGTCCCATGCCTAGTCTTTTATTTATTTATTTTTTTATGTGGTACTGAGGATCGAACCCAGGGCCTCACACATGCAAGGCGAGCGCTTTACCACTGAGCCACAACCCCAGCCCCCCATGCCTAGTCTTTTGAGAAGCCGCCATATTGGTTTCCATAGTGGTTGTACTAACTGACAGTCCCATCAACAAAAAGTTCCTTTTTCTCCCCATCCTCTCCATTAACTTTTTGTATTCTTGATGACTGCCATTCTGACTGGAGTGAGATGAAATCTCTGTGTAGTTTTGATTTGCATTTCCCTAGCTGCTAATGATGTTGAACTTTTTTTTTTTAATGTATTTGTTGACCATTTGTATTTCTTCTTTTGAGAAGTGTCTGTTTAATTTATTTTCCCCACTTAATTTAATTCTCACATGTACCTTTAGAAACAGTTGTTTTCACATCACTAAGTATTAAAAGTATATGCTTGTTGGCATATACAGAAATGACGGTATTGTTATAATAAACATAAAAATAATAAGCACTTGATGGATCCCTGAATGTTCTATGCAATATAAAATAGTCCTACCTCACTTTTCATGTTAAGGTTTAATTTCTAGTTGTATGCGATTCTCATTCAAATACATTTCAATGAAAGAATGTGCTCTTCTTGGGGCAAAAATACCTCCTATTTTTGAAAAAGAAATCTCATACCCAAAGATAATAAGTGCTGATAAATAATGGCAAATCATTACTGATGTTCAGAGATGTGGGCAGTGGAGACGGTGGCCTTTGATCTTTAAATTACCAGGACAAAAATTAGGGAAACCTAAATCAGAGGCATCTCTTTGCTCTTTCTATATTTCTCTTTTTCTTGCGTTAGGGAGTTTGAGTGACATGGTTTGGCTCTGTAGGTATGTGGAAAGAGATGGGTCAGGGGGCTAGAGAGCCTGTGTCCTTCTTAGAAACTGGACATTTCTTCAGTTTCTTAGAGAAACGTCCTCCACCAAGGGTGTGTGCTGATGGGCGACGTGGACCCACCCTCTCAGTGGGGGGTAAAGGCGGCCAGAGACAATGGGATACGACCCTGTAATGAGTCCTCATTTGTCAGGTGTCAGCTTGCTGATCTGGTCCGAGGATATGGTGTCAGCCATTCCTGGAAACTGGGAGTAACAGTACCACGTACATGGAGGTACACGTTCACCACACTATCCTTCACATTTCCACCACCATGTTAAGAGGAGGCTGAAACATATATTGTCACTCCCATTTTAGAGACGGAGAAACGTTCTGAGCAATGAACCCATCACGTCCAGGGTCACTCAGTGACTCAGTAATTGACCTGGGACTTGAACCCGAGTCCTGGCCCTGGGTTTATCATTTTCTCTTGGAACTCAGCAGGCTGTTTTTTCTAGAGACGACATCTATTTTTTTCTTTTTTAGATTTGGGTGTGACTGCACACATGCTAGACCCTTAAGAATTGGAGTTTATGAAATAATTTTGCACTTCAGCGGCAGTAGCTGAAAGAGGCAGCCTGCTTCTTTTAAACCTGGGTCTCTTTTTGGCCCAACAGGGAATGACATTTGTTCTGCTAAGACATGGGATCTTGGGTGATGCCAATAAGGAGACATCTACTTCTCCTTTGGTTAAATAATCAGAGCCTTTAAGGACTGCTGCAGGTCCTGAAGAAGCCGTGGCTGCTCTGATAAAGCACAGGCTGTCAATCAGTCCCTCTATGCAGGACCCATGGCCACTGAGCAGAATGTCCCCGGATCGACAGCCGCGGTACCCTACAAGGTGCAGCCTCTCCAGCAGATGGGGGGTTGATGGATGATTCCCGATTATGGATTCTTCCTCATCTCCCTTGATTTATATTCCAAGTGGTTACCTAGAATAAATACATTATCTTTAATTAATGTATTAATGAACTTGGTTTTGAATGGAAAGGGGAGAGCTATATCAATCCCCCTGCTGGCAGGATAGGAAGCACTCTGACGGTGAAATATCTTTCTCCATCACGAATACAATCAATCTCTACCGTTCTCAAAAGTGAGTAATCACGATATAGGTAGTTTCCTGCTGGTTTGGCTCCATGTTATCCTTGACACATTTCCAGATGACAGTTTGTGGCAGGAAGAATTCTCTCCAGAAACTATTCTTCGGATTATTGTCAAATTCTTTAATAGAGAATTGGAAGCCAAACAGATTAGGCTAAGTGCCCAGATCATCAGTTGGCAGCATACTGATGCCCCACCTCCTGGATTTTTTTTATCTGGATTGGCCAGTACAGCTCTGGAGGGGCTGTTCTTCCCAGGTCTTCTAGTCTGAGAGCAGCTGCCACGCCAGGGTCCCCTTCGTCCTGAGACCATGTCGTGTCTCTTCAGCTGCACGAGTGTGTGATCCCTGCACACACTCAGGGCCTCGGATAAGGTGACGTCTGTCATTACAGACCCGAGGTCATCACAGCCACATTGCTGAACCCCTAACTCGCCACTTGTTCCAACAACCATTTGGGAAGGGAAGAATCCGCCCATTCTACACATTTCAAAAACAAGGGTGTGGACAGACCATGTCCCTTATCCATGGCCACACAGTCATTAAACTGCCAAGGAGGGACTTGAACTTAGCTCTCTCTGCCTCTGCTACAAATTGTCACCCATCGGCTCCGGGGAGATCAGGGCTTCTCCGTGGTAACCATTCGGGGACCAGAAAATGTGGACCTGGACTTTTTAATATGACATGATAACTTTTTAAGGTCGATTGAGATTCTTACTTTAAAAAGTCTAATGAAAGATTTTATTCATGTGTTTATTTAACCTTTAGGTACAATTTTTTATTTGTTCTGATTAGTTATGTATGACAGTAGAATGCATTTTGACACATAATACAGACATGTGGTAGGTGTACCCAATGGAATATTACTCAGTCTTAAAGAAGAATGAAATTAGACATTGGCTGGTAAATGGATGGAGCTGGAGAATATCACGCTAAGTGAAATAAGCCAATGCCCAAACTCTGATACGTGGATGCTAATTCATAATAAGGTAGGGGGATTATAGAAAAATAGAAGTACTCTGGATTAAGCAGAGGGGAATGGAGGGAGGGGAGGGGGCATGGGGGTAGGAAATATAGTAGAATAAATCAGACCTTATTACCCTAGGTACATACATGATTACAGGCCAGTGGGATTCTACATTGACGTTTATAAAACACATGGTAACAGGATGGGCAGACATTTGTATTTGGATATGCACTTGTCTTTTCTTTCATATTCATTTAGTCCTTTGATTTATAGAACGGGTTCTCCACTTGGTCTTCTGTGATCATGTGTGATGATGACAAATTTAGAATAATATTAATAAAAATGTTTTGTATCACTCATAGGAAAAACTGGCAGGCCATGCACATCCCTGATCTTCATAAATGTTGTGCAGAGAGCACTCCATGGCCCCTGGAATTCTGTTGGAGGCACCCGTTGTGCCTCCTTATGGTGCTTTAGATATTTAGCTGACAGTCCTCAGTGTGTGTGTATGTGTGTGTGTGTGTGTGTGTGTGTGTACGCGCGTGTGTGTGGTATTTGTTTTCTTCTACTCAGGTGGTTGAGGTGCTCGACATTTGGGGTCAGGAATTGCTGTGGGAGTCCCCTGACCTAGTCACACTCCCTTCTTTATTGATAACCAAATACAAATCCTCCTTGAGGCATCCACACTGAGATTCCCTCTGCCCGGAACAACGTTTCCAGAGGGTCACAGTCTGGCTCGTCCCCCTCATTTAGACCTGAAATCAAATCACCTTCTCCACAAGGCCAGCTCTGCCCCAGATCCTCAAGAACCCCCTGCCTGACTACCCTAGGACTGTCTCTCTCTCTCTCTCTCTCTCTCTCTCTGTCTCTCCCTTAGCACAGAATACTGTCATTAGACCTAGAGTTGCAGAGTTTTGTAAGAACATATAAAACAGACGGACGATAGATACAGATGGATGGATGGGAGAGGAGCCCATACGTTGTCACTTTCAGGTTCTATGATGTGTTTTACGCTGCACCTTCCCAGGGACCTCCTGGGGCGGAGTCTCTCAGTCTCCCAGGGGTCAGGCGATACTCCATCTTGTTACTGTGGGGGGCATATAAACGAGGTTGGGTCACCTTATGGGTTCCAAAGGACTGTGTGGAATCAGATTCTCAAAAAAGTTTCTCTTCTCTTGCAGGTAAATGGATGGCGTTGGAGAAGATAATGCTAAGTGAAGTCAGCCAATCCCCAAAACAAATGCCGAATGTTTTCTCTGATATAAGGAGGCTGACTCATAGTGCAGTAGGGAGGGGGAGCATGGGAGGAATAGACAAACTCTAGACAGGGCAGAGGGGTGGGAGGGGAAGGGAGGGGGCAGGGGATCAGCAAGGATGGTGGAATGTGATGGACACCATTATCCAAAGTACATGTAGGAAGACACGAATTGGGTGTCAACCTACTTTATATACAAACAGAGATATGAGAAATTGTGCTCTATATGGGTAGTAAGAATTGTGATGCATTCTGCTGTCGTGTATTTAAAAAAATAAAATCGATAAAAAGTTACTCTTATCATCCATATTTTCTTCTCTAAAAATTGCAGTAGCTGCCTGAGCCGCTGTGGTTTTGGAGAGCAGGTGTGGTCTTGGGAGACAGGCCACCAGTCAAGAGCTCTTCAACCCAGTTTGCATGCTATTTTTACTGTTTCCAGGTACCAGGGATGGAACCCAGGGCCTCATGTCCTCTTGGCCCAAAGAGCCTGCTCATCCAGGACCTGGTTGCTGTGGGCTCAGCTCTTGCCACGCCTCCATGGAGTTAGGGCTTTGTTCCCCAAATCTTAAGCCCCCAGCCGGGGCCCTGCTCCAAGCAGGCTGAGCTCCCCAGGAGCCAGAAACTCCTGCTGCCATCCCACGGTCCCCTCGTGGGTCACTCTCCTACAACAGGGGCCCCTCAGTGAAGCATCTGGTCACTTTTGAATTCACAGAGAAGTCAGCTCACTGTATCAAGAAGCCACACGGCTGGCGTCCCGTAAGTCGAGGAGGCGTGAAAACAGGGTCCGTTAATGCGCTCGGTCACCCGCCGATGGGAAGCTCCTTGGGGGGATATGGACCGAGCGTTTCTGGGAAAGAAGCAAAAATCGTGGGGACATCAGGGGAGTTTAGCCTTGAAGTGAAAATAAAGGGGTGTCCGCCCACAGAACAGCAATGATGCTCCCGAGAAGCATCCCACGTGGGTCAGCGTGACGTGACTTTGACAGGTGTCTTAGAAATTACTTAGAAATGTTAATCAGCTAAACTTGCCGCTCCCAAGAGGGTTGCTTAGAGGCTGGCAAAGGTTGGTGGCTCCACGTGCAGAGCCGAATTCTTCCAGGAAGGCCAGCCGGGGAGCCTGGCTGCAGTACCAGCAGCTGGGGCGACAGGAAGCCTCTCGGAACGTGACGGTCCTGGGCCCATTCTGTCCCTACTCTTCATTTGACCTTGGGCCAGGAGCCTCAACTTCCCTGCCCCCTTTAAATGCAAGTGGAGGTGCAGACAGCACTTCCTGTGGAAACAATTAAGAGGCACCTCTCTATTTTTGATGCACTTTTTCCTCCTCCACAGTGAACCGTGAAACTCATGTTGAGACGGTGGCATCAAAAGATGGGGAAGCCTTGGGTCCCTCTGTGACTCAACTGAGCACAGCTACTGGAGGATTCTTATTGGTCCTGGAGCATGGAAAAGGCATGAAAATCACAGAGCACTTTTTTTTTTTTTTTTTTTTTACTGCAGCAGAGCCTGACCTATCCTGACTACTTGGAGAACTCTCCCCAAGAACATGTCCTTGTGACCTCTCTAAATATTAACTTACAACCAGATAAAGTAGCGGAAAGCAATTTTTTTTTTCCATCACTAAGGGGAGGCACAAATTTTTGACATTACCTTCCCATGCTGTATATTTACATACGTAAATATGAAATACTAGGGATATACTTTCTATGGATTAAGTAGGTAGATTAAAGATGACGGAGAATGGAAAGCCAATAATATTTGTCGACTTGTGATTCTGAACCAGGCTCTGCATTAGAGGCTGTGGCTGTAATCCACCTGGAACAGTAGGGTCAGAGTGGTTTGATTTCTATACTACAGATGTGGAAGCGGAGCTCAGATGAGGTTAAATTTCTCATTGAGAAATCACATTCCTAGTAGATGTCAGAGCTGGGATCAGAACTCAGTCCATGTGACTTCCAGGCCTAGGTTCTCTTCCTGTAACACAAATCTACAAGGGATGAGCTTTGAACCCATTTTCTCTTGCTAGCCTCTTCCTCCTGGCCCTAATCCCTGTAGAATCATTTTTAGTTACACTGATACACCATTCGAAGCTATTATTCTTACAATGATTTTGCTTTCATTTCACCCAGATTTGTTTTTACTGACCTTTGACAACCAAGGTGCTACAAATCTCTGTGTTTGCTTCAACTCCAACCAAACACCCTCATGTCTGTTGGAAGTAAGAATGTCATTTCTGGGATGCTTAGAAATGAATCCACTATGGCTACAGGTTTTAAAATATTGTGAGGCTTTCCCTGTAGAGTAGCAAAGTCGGAAACAGGAAAAAAAATAAAAAGCAAAGGAGCAGGTTTATTGATAGAAAATGGGAGAATCGAAGCTGCCTCCCATTAATACAGGCTCTTCCTTTGGTAATAAGGTCTATTTGGCCACCATCACCAGGGCCCTTAGAAATGTATGAGGCTTTTGCTGGAGAGAAGCTGCGCTGACTCTCTCAGGGCCTCATCAAAATCACATGCAATAGAGTTGGAAATCTAGGACTCCCCTGCTTCCTGCAGATGGGAGGTTCCCCTTGGCTTTCAGGGACCAGCCAGGGAGCCCTACTCTCAGCTGGGCGGAGGGCACGCCTGGGCCAGCAGCTCTGACTCACAACATGGCTTCTGGAAGGAGAGCCAGGATTTTTTTCTCAAGTGTAACAATATTAATTATCAAGTCACTTTAAAACACGTGTGATGTATGTGTGCATTTATTTCACAGGAATGGTATAAAGATTAAATACTTAATGAATCCATTTTTCATATCAAGGATATATTTGCCCCGTGCCTAAATCTATCTCTCCCTTCTGTTTCTCAGGAGAAATACAGCTATCTCTATTATGTAATCAGTAATAGATCATTCCTTCTAAGCAGGATCTAATTTTAGCATCGTGATGAATGGCCCAGGAATGTATTCCTCTGCCCTCTGCGGAAGGGAAGATGGATCAGACCTGCTCAGGTGTGTGTGTGTCATCTCTTTGTATCGAGAGCTCTCTCTGCCCCCCACGGGGCAGCCTGAGTCTTTCTGGGAGAAAGCTCCAACTTCTGCCTCTGCTTGGCCTGAGCACGCACCATGAGAAGTGACCACGTGTGGACAATACCCAGGTTCCCCGGCTCAGCCTGGGAGGTGCGTCCCCTCCTGGGCTCAGGTATTGCTCCAGCTAGAGAATAATTCCTTGGGTCTCTGCTTGGCTCATTTGTGAGCAGGATCTGTTCACGTAGGCTTCCACTCCTGTCCCCGACGGCCTTCTCTCATTTCCCCCGCTTTTGTCTCTAAAGATCTTTCTTTAAAATGCATGGATCATTCGAGTTTGATGAACACCACAAGGAATCCGTAATCTTGTTTTTTTTTTTTTTTTTTTTAATTCCCAAGGAGAAAATGTCAATGTTCTTAAAGGCGATGTGTGAGCTGTACATCTATGGCCACTTCCATCTCAATCGCCTGTTCGTTTTAAAAGTATTTTGCGTTCATTTTTAATTGATCTGCAGGAGAATCAAGGCCATAGCTTATCCCCATTTTTCAGATGTGAAAACTGAGGCTCAGAAAGATTAAATGACTTGGTCAAGTGCTGGGATATGGCCCGGTAAGGCCTAAGACCTCAATCTTTATGTCACATTACTCCTTGTCCTTCACGGTAAATGACACCTATACAAGATGGATGATATATTTGCTTATGCAACAATTCCCTGTGAAACTCTGAAATTCTTTGTTCTATATTTGTTGATACTAAAATGAATGTTTTTTTTCACGTGTTCATGTCTGTGAAACTGATTTGACAATCAGTGGAGCACAGGGATCTAATTAGCTGTATTTTTTAGTTCTTAGTGGTTGCAGTAGATTTATTCCAAAAATGCCCCAAATTTTCACCCTACTATCTCCAGGCCTGTACTTTGCAACTCATCCCATCAAGTCGAGTGCATTTCCTGTCACCTTGAGAGTGGGTTATCTTTATTCCTGTGGAGAATGCTATTGGTGCCCCACCTGTACCCTCCACCTTAACCAAGTCAGTCTGCCCGACTTCCACTTGCACCTGCATTCCTATGCCTGAGGGCTCTCTCTGGCTGCCAAAGCCCCTTGCCTGCTGGGATGGCTAAAAAAATATATGTTCACACGTTCTTGGACATTCCTCCCTCCGCTCTTCTTGAAGGTGAGCCAGACTTCAGGATGTGACTTGCTTTCATGAAACAGAACACGATGGAAATGATTGTGATTTCCAAAACGAGATCCTCAAAGGCCAGGTCCTCTTTCCCCTCTTTGGGATCACTCACTTTGGGCTCTGCAACAGGTCTTGTCATGAGGAAGCTCGAGTAGCCGGATGGAAAGGTCTGTGTGGTAAGGAACTGAGGCCTCCGGCCAACAGCCAGTATGCTCAGTTCCGCTCAGTGCACCACTTCAGGACCAGATCCTCCAGCCCCGGTTTAGCCCTCGGATGACTGAAATATTGCCAATTTCTTCATTGCAACCTCACGAGGGACTCCAAGCCACACATACACACACACACACACACACACACACACACACACACACACACCCCAAACAACAACAACACGTAAGTGATCACAAAATTCCTGACCCTCACTAAGTACATGAGATGATGGGTATTTGCATAACTAAGTACATAACTAAGACCCACCGCAGGCCAAGCTGGCAGTGTTGGCAGATGACCTTCTGGAAACATCTCTCAAACAATGACACAGAGTAGTTTATGTTAAAACCACAGCTTCCTCACTCCTTGGGGAGAACAGCTGAACTCCCGGAGTTCCCTGGGGGTTTGGGGTCTGGTTTCCCAGGACGGCACCTGGAGGGACGACACCCTTTATTGGCCACCTCCCTTCACTGTCTCACTTCTTCATAGCCCTTCATGTTTTCCTCACCTCCCACGTCAGCTACTTGCTCTTAAATACTTGTCTGAATTGTTTCGGGGACGAAAGGGAAAACTAAGGCTCTTCTACGTGATCTGTTACCAAGTCTCAAGCAATTTATTTTCCATTTAAAATATTCTTTTCGACAGCACTAACCTGAGCTCATGAAATAAAATAAAATAAAATAAATCCTTCCCACTTCGCACGTACATTTTGCTGAAAATAGCTGTCCCTCTAATTGTAATGTTCTCAAAGTTGAAACTCTTTACTACCCTTAATAATGATAATTAAAGGAAGACAGGTATTTTTCAGCAAAATTTCAACTAAAAACCAAGAAAAGAAAATCCCCAATGGTCCTGCACAGCTGACCTAGGACCGTCTGAATTGGGAACCAGGCAAAACCTCGGCTAGCCCAGGGGAATAGCAGGGAAACTGTGATTTTCCTTGAGCCATCAGAGTAGTAAGAATCACCCAAAAGACACAGATTTATGCCATAAGTAGTTTAAGGCCTGAATTCTTATCACTCATGTGCTACAGGGACCCACAACCAAAACCACTCCAACATCTTGTTCAGAATTGGCAAATGTAAAAACATCATCCAGGGATGCTCCAGATCACAGGAAACTTCCATGATCTCCCCTTTGACTCTCATTTCCATGAGAGTGAATTAAAGGGGGAAAAAGAAATCATGGAAGGAAGTCAATGATGATGAAATTGAGCCAATAGATGAACAAAAAGAATTCACATATCAAGGATGAAAAAATAAGAAGAGGAAAAGTAAAGAAAAAGAACTGGAAATAATAGTTCCTAAGAACTAGAAAAAAAAAGAATCTAAACAAACATTAAAATTAGTGTATTCCAAATGTTTTCACATATGAGGAAAAAAATAGAAATCACAAAATAAAAATAAAATTATTTGAAAAATAATAGGAAGAAGAGGGAAATAATCTAAAAAGAAAAAAGATAGTAATTGAAATAAAATCTTCAAAGATCAGCTGGACTATAAAGAAGATGTGGCTAGTGAGGGAATAAGTGAATTGGAAGAAAGATCTGCAGAAATCACCCAAAATACAACACAAAAGACAGAGATGGAAATACTCAGTGAGTAGACCCTCATGTGTCTAGTAAGAGTTCCAAACTAGAGAAATAAAAAAAAAAAGAAAGAAATAAGAGGTAAAGAGATAATAGTCAAGTATTTGTATTATCAGTCTTCATATTAAAGAAGCACATCACATCCTGTTAAGTATAATGAAAGAGAAGCCACTTTCGACTATAATAGTTCAGGTGTAAAATATAAACCTTTAACACAAACAGAGAGAAAAACAAATGATCTACAAGTGAATAACAATTAGACCCAGAGCATAAATTTTTCAAAATCAACCACAGCTGGCAGAACACAGTAGAACAATGCACTTAAATTGCTGAGTGAAAAGGTATCCTCCCACACAAAAAGGAAAGTTAGTTTCAGACACCAGAAAACTGCTTTGGTAAGTACTAAGTACATCAAGACGTCCTTCGGCAAGAAGGAAAATCAGCATAAAAAGAAGTAAAATACGAGAAGCATAAAAAATTGGATGGATGTTAGTAAATCTAAACAAACCTGCAATATCAGTTAAAAAATAACTCATTTGTAAGTGTTTGAAACTAAGACAGGAATAAATTTCCAAATAACAAAACCATGGAAAATGAGATAGGCCAAACACACACACACACACACACACACACACACACACACACACACACACACATTATTTGAGAGGGAAGGAGGAAATATTAATTAATTCTAGACTTTAATTCAGGTATGGATATTAGCTTAAAGGCAACCCCTAAAGGAGAGAAACAGAATGCCTCGTTGCATGGGTGAACTGGAATTCACTCACCCAATCATCAGGGAATAGAGGAGGAGATTGTGACCAGGAAGGACAGGAGAAGCAAAGGAAATTTCAACTTATCCTACCTTTAAAAATCACTCAGGAAGGAGAGAAGTGGCCCGGGTGTTGTCTCCCCTTTCCCCCTGACTGTGGGCTGTGGCCCAGGTTCCATTGATACTCAAGGTCCCTTGGAACCCGGCTCTCTGCTTCTCCACCAGCCCAGCTCCCTTCCGACTCCCACACGCCTTTTCCTTCTGTGCCAGGCCATTCTCCTCATTTTCCATAATCCTTTGCTGATTGCGGGATTCACGCCTTTGCCGTCCTGACCCTGACAGTTTTCAAAGCCCTTCCTCCTGCGCACCACTGTCCCCCCATATTGACAAGAGCAAAGACGGCCATCATAACGCATGGGACATAAATATTATATTCTGGTTCCCTCTCTCAAGTTTTAGATTACACGTTCCATCATTGTCTTTCACTTGGCACATTTCCTTTTAAAGATGATGGAGTCCCCGAGGTCAGGAATGATACCTTCTCCGGGAATATCTCTGCACACTCCACGGCTAAGCTCATGGTAAAGGCTCAGAATCTATTTGCTAAGTAGAAAGCCTTCCCACAAATGAAAAATAAGTTTGAATCTTCTTTAGCAGATAAATCAAACACAAATTAATAACAGAAGCCCCTTGTCTCCAGACCCCTAATCAACCACTGATCTAGAATGTCCTGGTTGAAAATGTTGTTCAAGAACGTTAACTTTGGTGTCAGATCTGGTTTGACTATCAGTTTCGCCATGTTATTGTCCTCTGTGTGATGGTGGACAAATGACTTGTTTGTGTCCTATTTTGTGTAAAAACAGGGGCAAATAGGTATCTGTACCTGTAAAGCATTAGCACAGAAGATGGTACCTACTAAAAGCCCTCAGTAAATGTGAGCTGGGGTTATTATAAGATAAAGTACCTAAACCCAAAGCCACAGGTGAGAATAACCAGGTTCTCTTCCATGATAGAATTGCATTTATCTGCCTTACAAAAGTGTAGTCCTGTTATTTATGTTGGCTAGTGATAGGTCAGCATAAAGACATACATAGCTTTCTGTAGAGGTTGTAAAAGCTATTTCCTCTTCCCCTGCCGTGTGGGTTATGGGAGACTGTATTGAGATCAAGCCTTTTTCAACCTAGGTACCTGAGTGACCGTGCTGAGTAGAGCCCTTCCACAACCCAAGTGAACAATACACAAGAAAAAACCTTTTGCTTTGTTAAACCTGAAATTTGGGGATTTCTTGTTCCTGCAGCAAAACCTAGCCCCTCCTGACTAAATTAATGCATCATACATCATACTTCTCCACCTCAAAAAAATTAACTAAAGCTAAGCTTTTAAACTCACTTGCCTTTTAAAATTCTCCTACCCAACTTGCTTAAGTAGTTTCCCATCTCACAAGTTATTAGGAGAAAAATACTAGAGTTGATGCCACCAGAAGTAGGCTCTGACCCAGGTGAGAAAGAAGATGTGTTAGGCTGCAAAAGGAAAGTTAAGAAGACCATGAAAAGAAGATAAGAATCTCAAAAAGCATATGATCTGGGGCCAGTGAGGGCAGGTTGAATTAACAGTGCTTCTAAAGAGCCTCTGAAGGCATCTCCATATCATAGCAATGTTTACTTAGTTCACTACACTTTTCTTTTGTACTGGGAATTGAACCACTAAGCCATATATATCCCCAGCCGTTTTTCATATTTTATTTAGAGACATGGTCTCGCTGAGTTACTTAGGGCCTCACTAAATTGCTGAGGCTGGCTTTGAACTCACCGTCCTCCTGCCTCGGCCTCCCAAGCAGCTGGGATCACAGGCGTGCGCCACTGAGCCCAGCTCCTTATGGTTTCATTACATTTTTATTTTGCTGATTAATTTTCTTGAATTTATGATGCATTTATTTCTTTAACTACATGTTTTCTATGAATGCTTATAATCTCCCAAGCATCCTACTAAACAATTGGTACGTGTCAGGTCGCTCCACCTTCATGGCACGTCTCAGAGGTGCGATGGTTTATCCCGTTTCCGTGATGGAATCTCAGTGATGCCCAAGTTCTCAGGGTCAATCCGGTCACACAGGGCTTTGTGTGAACCCTGTGTCTGATTCCAGAACCCTCTCAACCTCATGCCTTCCCGTGCTGTAGCAGAAACTACAGCATGACCCTCAAGAAATTGCTAAATTGCTGGGTGCGCTGGCCCACACCCGTAATCCCAGCGGCTCGGGAGGCTGAGGCAGGAGGATCACAAGTTTAAACCCGGCCTCAGCAAAAGGGAGGCACTACGCAACTCAGTGAGACCCTGTCTCTACATAAAATGCAAAATAGGGCTGGGGATGGGGCTCAGTGTTGGAATGCACCCGAGTTCAATCCCTGGACGCCCCCTTCCCTGGGAAAAAAAAAACAGAAACAAGAAAGTTTTGTTTTAAAAGATTGGAAAACATGATAGTTTTCTACCAAAATGAAAACAAATTCCATTTGACAAGTGCTGGTGCCTCCAAGGGAGAAAGCTTGGGTTATCAGAAAAAGCCCACGTGGCAAGCGGCTCCGTGTCACGCACGCGGTCAGATAAAGGAGGTGGCCCTGGACTCCAGGGACCTTATCAACGCAACGGGAGTGATAAGAGGAAGTCCACTAGGTGCTTTCATTTACAACAAGGAAAATCTGTTTTCTTTGGCCATTTTTTTAAACTGCATCTTTTAAACAGAAAAAAAAATTTTTTTTGTAAGCCATTGATGACCCACATCCTTGCTTTACAGGGTGAGGGGAGGGTATCGCAGAGCGGGCAGGGGGCAGCTGGTGGGAGGACGGGGCTCTCTGCTGTCCCACAAATGGCTGCCAGAGAGGGCCCAGCTGCCATCTCCTCTCTGCTGTCCTGAGGAGCAGGGTGGCTGCCGGCACCAGCAGGGGTCAAGGCCATGAATGAGGAACCCCAAAGCGGCCAAGTCTGGAACTCACGGAAGTTTCCTGGGTTGGGAAGCGTCTGATCCAGAGTGTCGGTGGCATTTCACCCCCCGCCCCCGGGTACACGGGGACGCCATCTGGTCCTCCACTCACCTTCCCGGGCGCCACACCCACCCGCGGTTTCCCGCTCTGTGTTTGGAGGCCAGGTCAGTGAGCAGATCTGTCAGGCATCGCGCTCTCCATGGGGCCCTGGCCACTCGAGGTCTGCAGAAGTGCTGTAAAGGGCCGGGGTCCTCTCCCCGGAGCTGTGTCCCCCTTGTCACCACGGTGAGGTGTGTGAACAGACCCTCACAGGGGTCCCTGAGCGGCGGGTGATGGCACATGCTTATGATCAGGCGACTTCTGACAATTCCTAATGTAACCCACATCCTACACGTAGGCGCTCGTCCCCGGTTTATGAGGTCTAACAAGGGGAGAGGAGTGAAGCCGGGGTCTAATTGTGACTGATGTGAAACAGACATGTAGAATGAATGGCCTTACAACGTTTTCTTTGAAGCTGGTTAAAAGCGGTAAAGTGATATTCACTCTAAGTGAAACCTGCTGTGGCACGTATCCACCGGCTCGGGGAACACGCTCTTTTCCCTTTACTTCTTGAATCTTTAACTTGCCACTTGAAGGTTTCGGAATTTTCTCTTTAGACATGGGGTGGAAGAGAAAGAAACTGAGAGTCGTGGAGCAACCACCATGTGCTCGTCCCATGCCGGGCACTTGACATCCAGGGTGACTTACGAGAGGCGGTGGGGCACAGTGCCCAGGGCTCCCCAAAGTGTCACAGTTTTAACCTAAAAAAATCATTAAGAAAAAAAAATGAAAACATTGGTAAGATAGAGTGTCAATATAATAAATGAAAAATAACGTAATAATATAATGCCAATGAAAAAATAATAGCAGATATAATAATGAATCTCACCTGAAATTTTTTTTGAAAATCATTACCTTTTTTTAAATAATTTTTTGTTATCTTTAATTTATTTATTCTTTTTTTTAATGTGGTGCTGAGGATCCAACCCAGGGCCTCACATGTGCTAGATGAGTGCTCTACCGCCAAGCTCCAGCCCCAGCCCCAGCCCCAGCCCCCTGAATTTTACATTTGTATTTTAAGAATTTTTTTTTTTTTAATGGAGGAAGGGATCCACAGAGGACAAGTGCCAAGGGCCCACTAAAGTCAGAGGCAGTTCCATTTGATATAAAAGATCTCATTTGATTCTCCAGAGGAATTCTAAAAAACAGGCAAAACCATCCGGAAGCCCTGGGAATATGGTGCTTTGAAGATTTCAGAAAACTTCCCAGGTCCTCAGCTGGGAAGTGGGAGGGTCAGGTGTCAAGGTCACTGTCTGTCTTCCCTCGCACTCGGAGCTCACTGTGCAGGAAAATCTACCTTGCAACACCTGGTGTCGGGGATGAAAAGTCTCCCTTGAATATTTGGTTCCAAAGAAATGAAGGGATGCTGAGGGCCATTGCCAAGTAGGAATGACGCATCGAGATCCCTGCCAGCGTACCCCATGTTAAATGGACTTGCCTTGGAAATTTGCTGTGACCTTGCATGTGTGTTTGAGAAAGGTGACCCTGCTCAATGACCAGGGTGGATCCAGGATTAGGGTGTATCCTGCAGGTTTGAGGAAGTATCCCCGTCCTTGGGTTTAGGGCGTGCCCGGTTTAAGACAGTAGGAGTTTTAGGGAAGTTGGAGGTTGAAGATTATTGCTGCTGGGAGTAGGGCGTGCCTGCTGCCTGAGTTCCCGCTGAGTTCTCGTGGAGAGAAAGTGTTTAGGACATGTTTTGTGCAGGAGATTTGGGATTTCCCCTGAGCGTGTGTGGAGGCTGGTGTGAGATTGGGAATAAAGAATTGCTGTTTGAACCTACAAAGCTGTGTGGTGGCTCGTGATCTTGTGCCAAGCCGAGACATTGGCATTTGGCAAAGGGAAAATCGATTCTGCGGCTGGCACCTGCTTTTCCGTGTAATGGGGAGATACCTAGCAATACCCAATGTTGCACCTTCACCAGCTTCAAGGTCAGTACTTCCTTTCATGTTCAAGTAATGCTGTGAGCCCCCATCCTCCTGAGCCACCCCAAGTCCAGGCTGAGTCCTGTCTCCTTGGCCCTCTCCGTGTCTTCCTGGGGGTTTCTGAAGACCATCCTGGGGCTCCCGTCCCCAGTGCTGGCTCCTGGTGGCAGAGGCTGAAGGTCACTTCCTGGTCCTCTTTATCTAGCCCCGTCCTTCCCCAGACGGCTGCTCCCGACACCCAGGTGCAGGCGCCTCCTTCCATTCCGCAGCTCACAGCTCAGGTGGAGCCGGAAACTCTAACGGGGCTTTGCTGAAGTCTTGGGGGTCCGCCCAACACGAAGGGGGGCATGATAGGTAACACCTGCCCTGGCCCTTCGACCACTTTGTACAGGCTGAAGAAGCTTTCACAGGTCTTGAGTTTTAAGGCCGGGGCAGTGGACAAGCAAAGTGGACAGGTTGCTTGCCTTTGACCCCCAGCCCTAGCGTGGCCTGGGTTTGGGCTTCATCCTGGCCACAAACCTCCTTCGGCTTGGCTAACTGGTTTGCCCTGGGCCCTGTGATCCCCAAGCCTGCTCTCTTCTCTGATTCCACACCCAACTTGGCCTCCGAGAACAGAGAGAGTGTCCAGCCAGCCTCCTGAGTCAGCACATCTACAACAGGAAGAGCCCTCTCCTTGGTGGGAAAGACCTGGGCTCTGCCATCATCAGCAGGTCATTAAGCCCTATGGCCTAGACAAGACAGACCCTGAAGCACCCCACACCACCCCCACTGTGCCCAAACGAAAAGCCACTGAGTCTTAAATGATACCATGGAGGGGACCCTCAGTCACAGCCCTTTGGCCTGCTCCAATGACAGGGAGATGGGAACGTCGTCTCTCCATCTGCCGATCTCTTGTGGGTCATCTCTAGATGAACACACGACACATCTCCCTGGGGGGGAAAAAGTACTTTTCAGGCAAATATCAGTGTAAATGCAGATTTCAGGGGAAAGAGGCTTATGACTTTCCAAGGAAGGGCACAGTTCTGTGACAGCATGACACCTGGTGTTGAGAGAGCTCCATTGTGGTGTTGAGGCCGCTGATTCAGGATTTCTTCCAAGTGCAATGAGCAGGTACAGTTGTCCCTCTAGATCCAAAGGGGATTGGTGCTAGGACTCCCTGACGATACCCAAATATGCACCTGCTCCAGTCCCTTATATAAAAGACATCCTATTTGCATATAGCTACACACATTGTCCTGTGTACATTGAACCATCCCTAGATTACTTATAAAATGTAATGCAATGTAAGTGCTTTGTAAATAGTTGTTATACTATAATATTTATACAGGGAATAAGGATAAAGGAAAGGTTCTATACTCGTTCTGTACAGAGGTGATTTTTTAAATTTCAAATATTTTTTGATCCACAGTTGGTTGGACCTAAGATGTGGAAGCCCTGAAGGGTTCAGAGGGCTGGCTGCATATGTCCTATGTGCTCAGACAACCTCCAGAGCAGACCTACTCGAGAAAACAGAAAACTCTTCTCCAGTGTTAATTCTCAATCTTACCTTGAATTCAAGAATGTTTGCGACTCCAAAATGATGGGTTTGGGGTACAATCCCTAGTACCAAAATAAATAGATAGATAGATAACTGTCAGCCTGAAATTCTATATATTAGGCAAAAATAGATTTTTAAAAAATTTTTAAATTTTGAAATTTTTAAAATTAAGTCTATGAAGAATCCTATCACATGCAGAATCAGAGATTAGATTTCCTGAAGATTATATAACGCATGACAAAATAGTTAAGTGGCCAAATTATTTGACCGTATTTCTCTCCAAGATAAGAAGCTATTGCGGGGAGAGTGATGGGAAATTTAATATTTCTGAGAAGGGAAGATAAATCGGCCTAGTAAGATAAAATGAAATTAAAAGATTGATTCTAGGGGGCTTCGTGCTGGGTAGGAAAAGTGATAAGGCATCCATGTCAGAGGGTAGCTGGGACCACAGTCGCTAGCATTGACTTCAGCATGTTTATGTTTTAGAAAATGATCATTCACCTGAAAATACCATCATTTGCAGGTAAATGGATGGAGCTGGAGAACATCATGCTAAGTGACATAAGGCCGGATGTTTCCTCTGACATGTGGACGTGAATTCACAAGGGCGGGGGTGGGGCTAGGGACAATAGAGGTACTTTGGGTTAGGCAGAGGGGGTGAAGGGAGGGAGTGCGTATGGAGGTAGGAAGGACAGTACAATGATTCGGACCTTATTCCCCTCCGTACATATACGATGACACGACTGGGTGGTTCTTCATCACATACAACCAGAAGAATGAGAAGTCATACTCCATTAATGTCTGGTGTGTGGAAATGCATTCTGCTCTCATGTATAACAAACTAAATAACGCCCCCCCCCCCAAAAAAAAATCATCATTAAGAGGCTGGGGGACTAGCTCAGTGGTAGAGGACTTGCCTAGCATGTGTGGGGCTCTGGGTTCAATCCCTACCACGGCAAAACAAACAAACAAAAACAACACAAAACCCCAAAGCATCCCAGTGCCTTCCTCTATTACCCTATCATTGTTATTCTCCTTGTTTCTGATTTTTTTTTTTCTTTTTAGTTGGGGGGTACCAGGGATTGAACTCTGGGGCACTCCACCACTGGGTCACATCCCAGCCCTATTTTAATATTTTATTTAGAGACAGGGTCTCATCTGAGTTGCTTAGCACCTCGCCATTGCTGAGGCTGGCTTGGAACTCGGGATCCTCCTTCCTCAGCCTCCTGAGCTGCTGGAATTACAGGCATGTGCCACTGCGCCCGCCTCTAATTTTTTTTTTTAATCAAAGATTTTATGTGTGTGTGTGCGTTTCATGGAGTTATCAAACTTGAAATTCAAAGTCAAATCAGCTAATAACAATTCTCTTGTTCCCTTACTTAGTTAATGTCACTTTTATTGTTCTATAGAGGATGCATTTATTACATCTACAGAGATTATGTTATTATATATAGAATACTCATGAGAAATAGAGAACAAAATACGTGTCCAACTACGATCCCAAGTAGACCTAGAAAGTTCGTTGTTGGGGCCTGGATAGATTTACATGGTTTCCGGGGTGAGGCAAGAGTGAGATCAGAAAGAAAAGCCGCATGCTGAGTTTTCATGTTGGGAGAAAGCCAGAATCCCACAGGCTTCCCACGTGAAGGATCGGGGTGAGTTAGGCGGACACGGAGGCCCAGGTGGTGAGGACATCCAGGACAAGAGGGTCTGCGTTCTCAAGCTTCGCAGTGAGAGTTAAGACCCGGCAGGACTGGAGACCCAGAAAAGGGACAGACGGGGACTGTTGGGAGTCTCGCTGAGAACTCCCCGGGCCTTCCAGACATGGTGGTGGGCACATTGCCAGTGGGCGGCTAGGACTCCCCAGGCCTTTCAGATAAGGTGCCCCTAATGCAACATGGCGGCGGGCAAGTGGCCAGTGGACGGATGACAAGTTGTTTTGAAAACCTTCTAATTGGTCCTCCTGTCTTCCATGATCGTGGACAGCTCGTGCCCCCCATGAATCTTATGCAGGGTGGACGTGCGTGCACCGTAGGTGATGATCTGACCTTTACTACGGTTGGCCCCCGGAGCTTCCTGGTTTAAGATAACTGACTCTCACTTTTTATATAAGCTAGAACCAGCTTGCAGTAAAGTGCTTCATCTTTGTCACTGCTAACTGTGTGTGTGTGCATTTTAATCTCCGACGACCAACCTTGGCCTTTCAGGGACCACTGGCTGGATACTGAGTCAGGACAAAGAAATGTACTTTCCCACGAAGCTTCCAGGTGATTCATTCTCATAGTTGAGGGTGGGAAGATGATCGTTCAAAAGAGGATTCAAGAGGCTGGGGTGGTGGCTCAGTGGTAGAGCACTTGCCTAGCATGTGTGAGGCCCTGGGTTCGACTCTCAGCACCACATATAAGTAAATAAAATAAGCATCCATTGACAACTAAACAATATTTAATAAAAAAAGAGGATTCAATAGGACCCATGATATGTGGTTAGCCCAAAACATATCCAAGAAGTCCTTGATAAAATTCAACTCCCATTTCTGATTTAAAAACAAAGGAAAACATTTTTTTTCATTAAGAGAGTTCAATACTTATTTAAAGTACTTTTAACTTTCATGTCAATACAATGAACTGCCAATTTGTTATGCATACACGGAGATTTGAAACAGTAACCTCATATTCCTTTTCTGATAAACTAGATAAACCTCTCCCAACATCCTGCTATACCCTTGAAGGACACCATGAATATAGTGCATGAGAACAGTGCTCGACAAATGTACCCTTCTTAAGGTTCACAGGATTTGGGGCTTCTTAGAAGGCAAGGCTTGCGATTCAAAAATTCTCTCTGTAACTTCTGCACCCAATCCGCTATTGGCTTGCAGCCCTTCAGAGATCAGCACCTTACCAGTTAAGGAAGCAATCTGTTCCATTTTTGTGCAGCTCAGAGTATTCAAATGCCCTTGTTAATACAGAACCATGCCCAACACTATGCATCTCTTTCTCCTATTGCAGATAGCTCAGTCGTAAGGAGTCCTTCCTCAGCTGTGTGGGGTGATCCACGCCTATAATCCGAGGCAAGGCCGAGGCAAGAGGATCGCAAGTTCCAGAAGGCTTGGCAATTTAGCGAGACCATGTTACCTAGTGGTTCTGCCTTTCACTGCTCATTCACAAAGGGACTGATCTGTATTAAGGTCTGCTCCAGAGGTGTTTTTAGGTTTCTTTTCACATTGGTGGTGGGAGTCTGAGGTCCACGGAGAGCCTTGCTGAGAGGGACTCCCATTTGGGGGTCATCTTCTAGTTCTTGCTGAACAGCAGCACAGAGTTTTCAGAGGTCTCAGCCCCTGGATGGCCTCTCCATTCCTCTGGGCTCACGGCGAGGCTGAGGCGCATGGGGAAGGGTATGGCGGAGGGAAGCCCAGCGCATGGAGCCTGCCTGGGGAGGCAGAGGGAGAAAGGGCGAAAAGATTTTTTTTAAAGCAAAACATTTTAATTATCTTTATTCATATCGGAGTACATAGTGTTGGACAGTCACGGCACCCAACAGCTCTGAAGGCTGGGTAGTAACAAGTATTGGACCTGATTTCAGGCAAGGGATAAGGAGCCGAGAAGACTACAGCCCACGTGGGAAGGGGAGGGACATGGTGAGCCCCACGTCCACGTGGCTTTCTGCCTGGAGATCCTTCTAGATCATGTTAAGGTCTGTAGAAAAGTCAAAATAACACGTGTTATTCGTCGCCCCCGTCGCCCCCCCCCCCCCCCCCCCGTTATTTTGCTGCAGCCGGACTGTGGCAGTCTGCGCACTTCTGTAGATTGATACAGCAGGAGTAAGAGCCGTTTATTGTAGGACAACAGAGGTATTTATACATTTTGCACAGCTTATCTTAATTAGCATAAACTAGATACATCAGTCAACCAATAAGGAATCTCCACACTTAATGGCTCGCTTTTGTTACTTCTCAAACCACTCCCTCTGGCATTTTGCCAGGCACCATCCAGACTTGTTTACGAACTCTAACATTTCTCTGGCAAAATACCACGTGTTATTTTGACTTTTCTACCGACCGTAACAAGATCATGGTGCCCAGAGTGGAGCCCAAGCATCTGAAGATCTGGGGAGGTAGAAATTATAGTTCAGGGATGAAGAGGCAGCTGAATTGGGGGACGTTGCTGGAGAAGAGGGGCGTGTAGACAGAAAGAACTTGAGAAATGTGCACGTGGGAGCTCCATGTCCTTGGGGGGCCGGGAGGGCCTGAAGAGTGGCTGAGTGTATGTGTGAGCTGAACAGAGACCTTGGAGGTGGCACAGTGTGGGGACACACAGGCCTCTGACCACACAGAGGGAGAAAGAAAGGGGACATCCTGGGATCAGTTAAGACCCCAGAGAAGCCACGCCTAAGGCGTAGGGCTACTGGAGACCTGCTCCAGCTAAAGAAGAGGGTGGTAGATACTTCAGGCTTTGAGGGCCAGGTGATCCCGGCCAGCACCAGCCAACGTTGCAGTGATGAGGTGAAAGTGGCCACAGAAAACACGTAGACAAATGAGTGTAGCCAGGTTTTAGCAAAAAAGAGATAATAATGATAAAAATAAGAGGTGGATCCTATTCAACCCAGGGAAGACAGTTTGACACCCTTCCCGTAGGATCAAGTTGCCAATAAAGGAACTGACTGCAAGGTCTAAACTAAAAAGAAAGAGGAGGAGGAGGAGGAGGAGGAGGAGAAAGAGAAAGAGAAGAAGAAGAAAAAGAAGAAGAGGAGGAGGAGGAGGAGGAGAAATTTAAAGGAACATAGAACAATCCAGATTCTTAACAATGCAACAATGTCTAGCATATAATAAAAAATATCTAGGAACACAAAAGAGCAAGGAAATGTGACCACTCACCAGGAAAAAAGTAATAGAAATAGAAATGACAGAGATGTTAAGAATAATAGACCAGGACTTTGAAGAAGCTAATGATGATTAGATATTTAAAGAAAAAGACACAATCAATGACCAGCTGGGAAACCTCAGCAGATAAATAAATAGTAAAAAAAAAAACAAAACAACAACAACAAAAAAACCTACTGACCTCTCTAAAATCGAAAAATACCATACCTGAAAAAAAATCTAAACTCATGATATTGGATTAATGGCAGATTCAACATTGCAAAAAAAAAAAAATCAGTGAGCTTGAAGTCAGAGAAAAATAAAATGTAGGAACTAATATACAGAGAGAAAAACATTTGAAAAGGTGAACAGAGCCTCAGTCACCTGTGAGTCATTCCAATGTCAAACTCCTCTACATCCCCGTAACCGTTGTCCCAGACGGAGAGGAGGAAGCACGGGGCTGGGGGGATCTAGGATCCCGTGGAACCATCAATCCACAGAGAGACTGGGGCAAACCCCAAGGAAGGTACGTCTGAAGGAAACCCGCCCCACGCACACCACAGTCACGTTTCTGAAAACCAAGGACGGACACAAACGTGAAAGGAACCAGAGCAGAAGAGGCTTGGCATTAGGGACAAGAAAGACAGGAATGGTTCAAAGGCAGCCTCAGCCACTGAGTGAGGCTTGTCTCCAAAAAAGCCATGGGAATGGGGTTCAGGGGCTCAGCACCCAGGGGTACAGTCCCTGGGGCCAAAATAAATAAATAGATAGAGAGAGAGCTATCGGCTGAAATTCTATGTTAGGCAAAAATAGAAGAAACTATAAAGACATCTTCACAAAGATAAAAGTCAACACAATTTGTTACCAGAGTCGATCAAGAAGGAAAATACAAACTAGGATCTCTGTGAACGATCTGAAGGTGCCTCCACAAGGAATGGATGGTTCCAGAAATGGGGAGCAGGTGGGTCATGCAAGGGACATTGCTTCCTTCTTTCTTAGTTGTTTTAAACGTAGAACTGACCATAGAACTGACCAACAACAGTGGCAATCTGTGAGCTCTTTCCAGCATGTACCAGTAAAACGTACGTGACGAGATCTGAATGAAGGCCGGAAAGCCAAAGGGAGACACTGTTGGAAGGTTCTCAGAGCAGACGCTGAGTGGTAAAGTAACAGCTCACCAGAACCCACACGCCAGGATGACGACCATAATCTCCAGGGACGCAACAGGCGCACCCCACACACAACGGAAAGCCAGTGGAAGGATATGCTCCATTATGCTAAAGAGGGTAGGAAATAAGGAGAAAAGAGCAAAACTCAAATAGAGCAGGCACTAAACAGGTTGAAAGGTGGAAGATTTAAACCAACTATCCCAACAGTAAGATTAAATGTGAACAGATGACTCCACCCACAATGAGCACAGAAGTCAGGTGAGACTTGTAAAAATCCAAATCCAAACTCTATGCCATCTACAGGTTCTCCGCTCATTGAATGACACCATCAAGAACAGAACTGCACAGGCTACAGGTGAGAGAAAATGTCACAACTCATATGTCTCTCTCTCTCTCTCACACACACACACACACACACACACACACACAAACACCCTTGAATCTAGACTATATAAAGAACTTCTCTCACTCACTACTAAGGGACAACACCATTTTTTAAACGTGTAAAGGACTTTAACAGACAATTCACAGCACAAGAAATATGCATGGTCCATGAGCCTGTGAAAGATATTTGGGGTGGGGGGCATTGTAGCTCAGTGGTAGAGCACGGGCCTCGCAGGCGTGAGACCTAGGTTCAACTCCTTGTATATCACACACACACACACACAAAGCACACACACACACACACACACAAAGCACACACACACAAAGCACACACACACACACACAAAGCACAAGCAAAAAAATTATATATCAATAGTTATCAGAAAAACAGTAATTAAGACCAGAATGAGATCCCACTACATTCTCAGTAAGATGATTAAAAATTTAAAAGACTGATAATACCAAATATGTATAAGTGTGTACTTTGATAATAATTTGATTAAAAATTGGTGGGGATTTAATATGGCACAACCACTTGGGAAAATGCTGAAAAGTTCTTGTGAGGCTAAATATACACTTGTGTTGTGTGTTTAACTCACAACGGTACGCTTTAGGGGAAATGAAAAATTAAGTTCCTAAAATATGGGTACAAGAGCATCTATCAGGGCTTTGTTCCTTATAATCCCCAAGTGAAAACAGCCTGGAGTTCATCCATGGCAAACTGTGATATATTCATAGAATGGGATATTACTCGCCAATATAAAGGAACGACCTAGGGATACAGGCAACAATGTCAATGGAGATCATGCTAAGAGGAGAAAGTCGGAGACAAGGGGTGTGATTCCATTTTATCAGGTTTTATAACAGGCAAAACTAACCTAGGATCCCAGGTACACAGCAAGAGAATCGAAAGCATATGTTTACACAAAAAGTTGCACATCAGTGTCCATGGTGGAATTATTCATAATAACCAAGAAGAAAAACAATCTAAATTATCTACACCACAACAAATCGTAGCAATTTCCACCCCACGAGGTGTTATTTCACTATCAATTTCACTATTTCACTGTCCACGGGGACAAGCCTTACAAACATTGCTGGCTGAAAGCCGGGCGTGAACTGCCCTGTACCGCGTGATTCCATTTATGTGAAAGGTCCAAGTAGGCGAATCTGTAGAGACAGAAAGTAGATGAGTGGTTGGCAGGGCTGGGAGGAGGGGGGTGAGGAGCGACTGCTCACGGCTGTGTGGTTTCTTGGGTGGATGATGAAAATGCTCTGCTATGACTCAGTGGGATAGTTGTACAGCTCTGGGAATACAGTAAACGCCACTGAGTGGTATGCTCACAAGTCCGACTTGAGGTTATGTGAATTATAACCCAAAAAAGAAAAAAGAAACAGACCTCATGGATAGCAACAGAGATCCAAACCAGGGTCGCCTCAGAGTGGGGCTGTGAGTGACAGCCGACCGAGAAAGGGTAAGGAACTTTCCGTGAGATAGAAATGGTCCATATGCTGTTACTGTTATGAAAAAATGCTGTATGCATTATTTAAACCTCAGCAAAATGTAAAAGGAAGGAGCTCTCTATTTCATGGGTGAATTTTTGCCTTAATTCAAAACAAATAGAAAGAAAAAAAAACATAGTAAAACTGGACTACTTTCTAATCTACTATGACAATTACTCATAATTTCAAACCAGCAAAGTTTTGCTTACGGTTGAGCCCACTAGAATCATGTCATTACATTGGGAACGAGACAAAGATGTCTTGTTGCAAATGATATGTTGTAATAAGGGTTCTCAACGTGCTTGCCCATGGCCAGGCGTGGTGGTCCATGCCTGTGATCCTAGTGGTTCAGGAGGCTGAGGCAGGAGGACTGCAAATTTGAGGCAGCCTCAGAAATTTAGCAAGACTCTGAGCAATTTAGCAAGACCCTGTCTCAAAATGAGAAATAAAAAGGGCTGGGGAGATAGCTCAGTGGTCAAACAACTCTGGAGTTCAATCCCCAAAACAAACAAAAAAAAAAAAAAAAAGAAGAAAAATGAAAAGAAAATTCACCAATGTAATTAGAGAAAATAATCAATGGGTTTCTATCTTGTGAAGGAGGTGGAAAAATATTAACATTTACAGTTACTGAAACTGTCATCTAAAAAACCTGAGAGGTAACGGAGAAATTTCTAGAACAGAGGGAGTTGACTCTCCTAATTGCCAAAGCAGTAGCTTCCATATGTAAATAGTAAAATAGAATATTTTAAAGAAAATTGTGGTCAAAACAATCCCACTAAAATATTAGCAAAACCACAAACTGTCCAGGTAGAACTTCATAGAGGTTCAGGACCAACGTAAAGCTACTCAATCTACCGAGGAACACAAAAAGAACTTCAGTAATCTGAGAGGGCCCCTGATCTCTGCATGGGGGGGTGGTCTTCATATTACAATTATCTCCAAATCCATACCCATATCCAGTCCCAAGCAAACCTCAACAAGGTCATTGCAAAATATGACAAGAACGATTCTACAACTCATCTGGAAGTACAGGTGTGCAAGGAAAGGTAGGAAAAGAAGAATAGTTGTTAGAGTCTGTAAACAAGTCTGGATGGCGCCTGGAAAAATGCCAGAGGGAGTGGTTTGTGAAGTGGCGCCAGCGAGTCATTAAGTGTGGAGATTCCTTATTGGTTGACTGCTGTACCTAGTTTATGCTAATTAAGATAAGCTGTGTGGAATGTATAAATACCTCTCCTGTCCTACAATAAACGGCTCCCACTCCTGCTGTATCAATCTACACAAGTTGCTCATCATCCCCCCGCCTGTTATTTTGCTGCAGCCGGACTGCGGCAAATAGTGAGGGTGAATTTCCCCCCACCACGTATTAGTCTTCATCAATTAAAACTGGGGCAAGACAGGGAGACCTGAAGGGGAAAGAAATACTGGAGATCCAAGAGCAAAAGCAAAGCCTGAGTATGGACTGGGGCTTTCTACCTGCAAATAAAAACTGGAGTAAAGATTAAGTGGAAAGCCAGGAGTGGGAGCACACTCCTGTAACCCCAGCTGCTTGGGAGACCAAGGCAGGAGGATCGACGGTTGGAGGCCGGCTTAAGCAATTTAGCAAGACCTTGTCATAAAATAAAATAAAATAAGAGCTGGAGATGGAGCTTAGTGTCTGCTGAGCATGCAGAAGGCCCTGGATTCCATTTCCAGTCCCGCCAACCAATGGACAAACAACAGCAAAGATTAAATGTGAAAACAAACCATGAACGCATCAGGAAACCAACCAACTAGAACTACTTGTTGGAGGCCGGGGTTGTGGCTCAGAGGCAGAGCGCTTGCCTGGCACATGAAGGCCTTCTGTCCCACTAGCTTCACAGTCCCCGGGAAAGAGAACAGCCTTGGTGCTAGCCCCAACAGAAGAAATATTGGGAGGTGATTTGGGCTCAGCTTGGGTCACAGATTCATCATTGACATAGAGCAGGATACTTTGAGTGACCAGGCCTGGACCGTGTGTCACCCTTGTGGCAGTGAAAACGTTGGGTCAATGCCAACCAAGCAACCTGAACACATTTCTCAGAATTCAGAGTGATTCTTTCACCAGGAGAAGGGAGGAGTGCTATGGACCAGACCCAGCATAATTTCAGACATATATAAAGAGCTCTCACAAATCAATAAGAAATAGTATCATCAAAAGGTCATAAAAAGATATGAAGATTTATCACTAATTAAAATTCACTTTCCCTCAGTTCCATTCTTTATACCTCTGCTCCTTTCCAAGGTGTAGTTAGCTAATTTGACAAATTAAGCTGTAATAATTTATCATACGTTGTTAATATATCATAAGGAGCTCCTTCTTCCCTTAGGTGATATGTAGAAAAAGCATAGAGGCTTCTAGTGTTGATGTTTTAATTCAAAGGAGTATATAATTGTGAGAATTTTAGGCCTGATGACTAAGATACACTCCCTCGGGCAGGATGAAACCTCAAATCTATTTTATGAGTTCCACAAAATCTTTCTTCTTTCATCTCTGAAAAGTAGAGAAAGGCCTTGTTCATATGATTTTCCTTGAAGAACCTATAATTTTGAAGTGGTTTACTGCACATATTTCTTAAATGAATTTAAGAACCTGAAACTATACTGATTTTTTAAAAAAAATATCTCACTGAGGGAAAAAACTAGATTTTTATTTTTATATAAATACTTTACATAAATACTGATGGACATACATTTTTATTCTTTAGTATTACTAAGTTGCTGCTTTTTGAAAACAAAAACTGTGTGTTTTAGACCTGTATGAGAGCATCCATGGAAGATCAAAAGTTTTATTTGTGTGAAGACCAAAGCTTTCTATTAACTTAGAATTTCCAAACCCACAGTGTACAGTTATGTAGAGACTTCTTTGTTGGCTTCTGGCAAATCCTGCACATTATTTTTATGACCCAGAGACAGAACCAGTAGCGATGTGTTAGCTCAGCCTTTCAGGCTGTATTGTCCTGGGTAGGTAGATCTGTATGCTCTGCCGTGGGCAAACCTTGTGCCTAGAGAAGCTATTCATCTTCCCCGAGTCTCTGCCCATCATCTATAAATGGGGGTTATTGTTTTTCTTCTGTCTTCCTTCCCTCTGTTAGCGATGTCGGGCTGTCCCAAGGAATCAGACATGCCCTCAGAGGTAGCTGGGCAAGGCAAATGGTACTTCTGCAGAGAGGCATGCTACCCAACACAGTCTGGCCAGCAAGCATACTTGAGGGCAGGCAATCCACCTGGCTTTTTCTATGTTTTTGGCACTGGGGATTGAACTCAGGGGCACTCAACCACTGAGCCACATCCCCAACCCTATTTTGTGTTTTATTTAGAGACAGGGTCTCACTGAGCTGCTTAGCACCTTGACATTGCTGAGGCTGGCTTTGAACTCGTGATCCTCCTGTCTCAGCCTCCTGAGCCTCTGGGATGACAGGCCTGTGCCACCGCGCCTGTGTGAACAGGGATTATAAAGGTACCTACTATACACAGTGGATTTGACGGTGAAATGGGTTAAACTTCTTTGGACAGTGTCCGGCCTAAAAGTAATTGCATAGCCTATTGGCTAAAAAAAAAAATTTAAAAAATCACTTTATGTCATGTCTGCCCAGAGGCCCCTTTGCTGAGGGCTTGCTCTCTGAAGCTCCTCACCTGGCCTTCTGAGGTTAAAAGTGCCTCCTGCATGACAGCCTGGAGTTGGATGAGTTTATTTCCTTGAACTAGAATTCTCGGGAAGTAGGTGTATAGATATTACACAGTGAGCCTCATTCCCCAGGACCCTCCTTACTCTGTAGCCCTTATTCTCTTTGCTCCACCAACCTCGTTTCCTCCTTTAATCTGTGAAGACTGATCCATTCACCCCTGGTCCCCTGGGTCCACCATGGGGCCTCCCGGGGCTCGATGAATGTCTGTGGGTGAATGAATGAACCAGCAACGGAACAAAGACCCGAGTGGCCCCGGGACTCCCCAGCCCTCTTGCTGGAAGAGCTCTCTCCGACCTGATCCAGCAGCCGGCATGTCAGGACGCGAAGCCCCACAGGCTAACCACAGGACGGTGGAGGGACAGGTTTCGTGTCCTTGAAATCTGTTAAAAGATCATTCCTCAAAAATGCTTTAACGCTTCTCAAAAAAAAAAAGAGGAAATTCCATCCTTCTAGATGCTTCAGCCACGGATTTCAAAATCGCGTCTTTGATAAAAACATGAAATACACCGACTTAGATAAGAATCTTTTGGCTACTTTTCTGGTCGTTCATGCATGTCTATTATCCAAGATGAAACAGAATTGAAAGATGGCGACGCAAAGGGAACATGATTTAATTTAGGGAAATTAAAAGGAGAAGGAAGCAATAAACATAGTCGAATTTGCTGAATACTTTTATCCATGTGGGGAAAAAAAATCACCTTGTATGTGTTAGATGGACAGAATAAAATATCACCTTGGTTCAGAAAATATCTTGAGTTTTTTTTTTTTTTCTCTTTTCTGTAATAGGTGTGGTTTCTAAGGAAAATATCTAGGTTAGATTCTGGCCGGATGACCTTTTGGTATCTATTCTTCTCAGTAGGACTTGGCTTATTTCAAGTGGAGTGCGACCCAGGGCTGGGCACACTTGGCCCCCTGTTCGCTGGGTCACGTGGCTCCTCGTGGCGCCGTCATCGGTGCTGACAGTCAATGTCGGTTTAGTCCACGCCCCAGCACTTACGTGGGGCTCGAGCTTCGCTTCTACAACAGCCAATGGGGATCTCCAGTGAGATCAAAGGGCCGCACTCCTTGAATCAGAAATGTTTGCAAGAGAAAAATAAAAAACCCACCTTTTTATGGCTTTCTGCAGTGGTCCAAGAGCCCATCATTCAATTCAGAACCAGAAAAGTATCAGCAGCATGTGGAGCTTTCATGTGGCTTGTTGAAGCCCCTTCCCTCTGCAATCAGAATGAATTAAAAATAACTATGAGGGCTGGGGATGTGGGTCCCATGTTCAAGGCCTGGGCTCAATCCCCAGCACTATTAAAAAAAAAAAAAAAAAAAAGGAAAGAAAAGAGACAGGTGCAGTGGTGCATTCCTATAGTCCCAGCAGCTCAGGAGGCTGAGGCAGGAGGATTGCAAGTTCAAAGCCAGCCTCAGCAAGACCCTGAGCAACTTAGGGAGACCCTGTCTCAAACAAACAAACAAAAAGAGCTGGGGACTCGGCTCAGTGGTTGAGCACCCCTGGGTTCAATTCCTGGTATTAAAAACAAACAACAATAACAAAACAAAACAAAACAAACAAACAAAAAGAAATAAAGAAAAAAAAAGGAAGAAAAAGAAAAATCTCCGAAAATTCAATAGAGGCCAGTGCACACCTGTAATTCCGGCAGCTCAGGAGGCTGAGGCAGGAGGACTGTAAATTCAAAGGCAGCCTCCATGATTTAGGGAGGCCCTAAGCAACTTAGCAAGACCCTCTCTCAAAACAACAAAATTAAAAAACAAAGGGCTGAGGATGTGACTCAGTGGTAAACGCTCCTGGGTTCAATCCCTGGTACTAAAAACAAAACAAAAACTCCTTAGAGGAAGATCAAAGCTCAAGGGATCCTCTTCATGTTGGCCTGCAGCTTAGAAGATGTGACTGGGGCCTAGGGCCTGGGAATTGGCTTCCACATCGGGCCCCTCATGCTGTCCCCTGGATGAGGGCTTAGAATGGCCCCCTTGGAGAGGAGACCACAGATGACGTCATTGTCTCCCCTCTGCAAAACCCCCTTGGTTGGGACCAAGGGAATTGACCTTTCACTCTGTCTCCATAAAGAAGGTGCCAAGCCCCAGGAGAGGGTCCTTATCTGCCCGATGCAGGGGCAGGAGGGGCTAGGTGTGGCCACGCCATGCTCAGACCCTCCTGCGGTCACCAGGCACACGGCCACGGCTTCCTTGGGGTCTCTAGTGGGGGGAAGGAAAGACATCAGTGTGGTGACGTTGTGGAAGTTGTCTCCTAGGAACACCGGCTTGGGGGATAGCTGACGGCCCTCAGGAAGTTAATTCCACGCCCTTTCTGCGTCTCCGTCCAAACGTCCAAACGGCACTTTGAAACCTTTCAGAAATTGTGTCCCCAAGCAAAGACATCGATGTCCCTGCCCAGGAGTCACTCCCTTTGCCTCTATGTGGCTGCGAAGGTGAGGGAGGGAGGGAGGGGCCGGGGGAGGGAGGGAGATGTTTCACTCTTTATAGATTTTGCTGTCCACCTGTGGGTCCCTTCCCAGAAGTCCTTGTCCTGACGCCTGTGCTCATCCTCAAGAACTGAGGGCACCCTTTCTTTCTGGAAGGGCTCCTTTGGTGCTGCGATAGGCGCCCAGGTGGCTGCTGCCCATGTAGAGGCGTTTCCCCCTCTTCCCCACTCACCCCAACCCCCTTACTCCCAGCGCACACCTCAGAAGCGCTGGTCACAGACCCTCTGGTGGTTTCTGGGACACCTGCTGCCGTCACAGAGTACACGGGAAGCTTGCCCCCTGGGGATTTTAACATCGCCTCCATTTCCTGATTTTTTTCTCTACCTACTGAACACAGGTTCCACGCGGAGCCTCTGTCCCTGACGTCATGTGGTTCTCTGGTGCTCCTTGCTTGTGCGACTGGACTCAGCATCCACCCACCCACGAAGCCACCCACTTACTGATCTTCACTGAGGATGCAGAACTGGGCTGAGTTGGACCAGGGAGAATGACCAACTCCTGTCTTGGGGACGGATAGACCCACGGACATTTTATAGTATGGCCAGGTAAGCTGGGCCTCTGGAGAGCACAGGTCCTTGCCGGAGCACTCTGCCCCCGGGGGAGGGACGTCTGGGTGTCACTTAGCCTAGATAGAAATGACGTTTGGGGTGAGCACATGTCAAAGGCTGGTGGGGAGAGCAGGGCCTGGCTCCTTGGGTTACAGAGCAAAGGGTGCCTTGGGAGACCCAAAGACAGGCTGGGCCCCGCCTGTCAGTGGCTTTGCAAAACCCAGTAAGGAGTTTCAACGTCTCAGATGCAAAAAGAAGCCAGCGGAGGCTTGAAGCCGAGGTGGAACCGATCAGCTTTTTACTAGGGAGAAGCCTCTGCAGAGAGAGGGTGGCCTGCATTCTTCCAAAGTTAATCCTTAAAGGGCAACAGGCATCTGGCCACTGAGAAGCCCGGCTTTTAGCTTAGTGTTTGGAGGGTCTCGAGTGATATTGATGTAATTGAGCTTTTAGCAAAAAAAAAAAGATGAAATCGTAATAGCCAATATGTCTGAAATGAAAAGAACGTGATTGGCCTTATAACAACGCACCCCCTAAAAATAAATCTTTAATTCAACCCATGAATCTTTAATGCCCAGAATGCAGCATAATGCTTTGAAATTGAAACTTGAGATACAGGCATTGCAAAATCGGCCCTCGGCCGGGTTGGGGGCATACAAATTGAGCAGTATGAACTCTTGACACCTGCTGGTGGCAGTAGATGTGTGCTGTTTGCCTGGTCAAACCAAGACGGAAATGAATCACAGGCATTAAAATTAAATAACCCTGGCGGCCCAGAAGGAAGGGTTGGGAGGATGGCCGGGCCCTGGTCATGGGGCGGACCTGGTAGAGGCTAATGGGATGAGAGAGAGGGCACACGGGGGGGAGGCCTGGGGTGAGGGACCAGCCACCACGGTTCTTGGTGAAGAGGCCCGAGCCCAAGCACTTCTCATAAATTTAAAACCTAAAGGTAGATTTCTGAGCTAGATGTTCCAGACTGTCCGCTGGCGTTGTTTAGCGGAAATCGCTTTCAATTTTTGTTCTTGTTATTCTAAAAATGAAGTCTCCTAAATGTTTCCTCCTCCTCATCTCTTTCTACTCTGAACATTTTTACTTAGAGGGTTGCATTTAAAAAAAAAAAAGTGGTAACGGGAGGGAAGAAGCATCTAGCAGCTCCTTGTTTCTCACGAGGCTTTTCCTATTGACATTATTTTTTAGATCATGAAGACACGAACTTGCGAGATATTGAATGGCAGAAAACAAAGGTCCCCACCAAATGCCATTCGAGACGGACATCCCAGCCTCTTGCCCCAGGAAGGCCTGAGACAGCGGCGCTGGGGTTTAGGAGTATGGTGTTTGGTGTCCCTCAAAGCTCAAGAGGGAGCCGAGGCAAGAACATTCAGAGAGAAACGATTGGGTTGTGACAGCCTTCACCCCATCAGTGAGTTAACCCCCTGGCGGGGGCCAGCAGAGGGTGACTGAGGCAGGTGGGGCGCGGCTGGAGGGGGTGGGCGCTGGGGGCGTGGGCTCTGGGTATATACTTTGTACCTGGTCAGTGGAGTCTCTCTCTCTGATCATCCCGTGAGCTGCCTCCCTCTGCCCCGATGTTCTGCCTCACCTCCAGCCCTGAGGAATGGGGCCTGCTGGCTGTGGACCGAGACCCCTGCAACTGTGAGCCTCCAAATAAACGGTCTCTTCTCTAAAACTGCTCTTCTCGGGCGTTTTAGTCACATCAGTGAAAAAAAAAAAAACATCTGAAACAAGGACTGAACGATTCCTGGGTTGGGTATGGAAATGGAAATGACACGGGTACTGACCCCATCACCCACTCCCTGTGTGACCTAGGACATATCCCCTCCCCTCCCCTCCCTGCGCTCCTTTCCCTACCAGCAAAGTGACATAGGAAGATCCATAGGATCTAGTGGGGGCGGGGCTGCAAGAGAACTTCCATGGGTCTCTAGCGCTCTTATCTTCCTGAGCCCCCCTCGCCCCCCTTCCACTAGAAAAACATTTAAAAATCATTTTGGTGCAAGACAGATTCAAGTCTAGATTACATTCATCTTTATGCAAACATCATCGAAGTATGTGCCTTGCTGGTGATAAGAAGTACAACAATCTCATTGGTCCCAAAAAAGACTGTGGACCCTTGGCATGGGGCCCACTGGGCCTCAGGGAAGGACTGGCCCCTGTGGGTAGAGGCCAGGCCTGGGCAGCCAGGAGAGGCAGAAAATTGCAGGGGTTACGGGTGTGAGCTTAGCTGGAAATGAACCTGGAGTCACCCTTGTGCTGAGCCACCTTGTAGCTGTTTGGCCTCAGGCAAGTTATTTAACCTGCCTGAACCCCAATTTTCTCAAATGTGACATGGAAATAATTAATCAGGCCAACTCTGTAGGGTTCAACCGACCGGCCTGTGTGGCTCAGTGTCTGACACTTGGTAAACCCTCAGTAAGTGGCACCTGTTACTCTCATTATTTTATTGTTATCATCCTCTTCCCCAAGAGTCTAAGCAGTTGGGGGCGAGAGGTTGTTCAGCTCAGAGCTGGAGAGCAGAGCCCCTGTGTACCCACCACCTTCCTCCCCGCCAAGGTGAGCAGGGTCTCCTCCCGCCAGCTTCCCATCCAATTCACAACAGCTCGGCTTGGAGTTCCTCTCTCAGGAGAGCACACGGGCTGGGAACTAGCAGGTGACTGTCCCCAACCCTGGGCAGGAGCTGATGATTCCTGTTCATGCCACCGTCTTGGAAAGCAGAGACTGAAGAGGCCATTGTCCTTCTTTCTGAATTATTTAATTTCTTTTTCAAACATTTTTTTTTTACTATGTAGAGAGATTATCATTATTTTTTTAAGTACAAGACTTACATACCCAAACCTGTCATTACAGGTTATTACTAGAGAGCAAAAAATGTTTCTTGAAGTGTGTGTGTGCGTGTGTGTGTGTGTGTGTGTGTGTGTGTCTTTTTCTAGCCTGAAGTTTCCATAACTACATCTGCTTAAGATTCTGTGGGTATGTAAAGCACACATTGTCGATGGAGAAGGGTTATTTTTGCTTTACCAAAGGCCAGTCGCATAGGTCAGTGGCACTTCTATGCCACCCGCTATTCTTCGGGCATTAATTTTAATGTTTAAATAGCAAATGCATTTTCCAAAGGCTGCATAAAGCGCCTGATAAGTAGAAGACCACTGGCTTGGGAAGAGCAAATGCTCAGCGAAGCCTTTCGCATAGAGAGAATGTGAGCGTCTCCACCATTATTTAGCATCAGAATCAGTTATGGTTGTCTGACTGATGGACAATTTTTTTTCCCCCCGACCTGCTCTCTTTGCAAGTGACCTATACTGTCTAGACAGTTGCAGATTATTTATACATTCATTTCAGATTTTATGTTTTTTTTTCCCCTTTTCACTAAAAGTTATGCTGGTTTCGTACAGCCAAGTAACTATTGGAATTGGGCTCCACAAACTCCTATAATTGCACCAGGTGAACGCTTGCTTTCTTAGAGTTGTGTCACCATTAAAATTTTTTTTTTAAATGTCGTTTTTAAAGACCATGATATGAGCTCTGAAAAAGAAAGAAAGAAACCAAACTCCCCAATCCCTGCCCCCCAACACACACACACACACACACACACACACACACACACACACACACACACACACACACCTTCTATCTTGAGAGTACCAGCAGTGGGCCATGGAGAGAATTAAAGACAGCTAATTTCAAAGGTTCTTAATCAATTCAAGTTGATCCCATTTGTTGATTAGGGAGTCAAAATGCATTATTTGCATACTGTTTCAAATTCAGAATTTTTTCAAGGAGGTCGGAGGCTGGAGAAATCTTTTCCAGAGCGATCCCCTTGGGCAGAAAGGGAGTTAATTTGAAAACTCTGGTGAGTCTGATGGGCTGTGAAAGTTCCACATGAAACATTTATAATGGCTTCTTTTCAGGGTGGTGGGTTTGGGGGGGTGGTGTGCACAGGGTGTGTGTTGGGGGGGGTGGGCTTCGTGGCCTTCAGTAGGCAGGAACCGGTGTCTGAAGCTTTGTTTAAATATCAGGGTGGGGAAGCAGCATGCCCCGGCCCCATCTCGACCCTGGGTGTTGGGTGGACATGAGACCAGAGGGCAGAGACCAGAGGAAAGTTTAGAGATGGAAGAGGAGTCTTGTCCTTCCTCATGTGTACTCGACACCGGGGCTAATGTGTGGGTCTCAGGCCAGTCCCTCTGCTCCTGGGTGACACCCAGCTTGGAACACGGTATTTTCCCGGCTGCTCTGACAGATTCCTTCAAGCTGGCGATTTGCAGAGCTCCTAGAAATGGATCCTGGCCTGAGTGAGAGGAAGGTAGCCCAGGGCTGCTTCTCTTGGAATAAAAAACTCAATGTCACCTGAAGTGAGAGCCGCCTGCAAGTTCCTTCCTCCGATTTCACACCCTGCTGCCTTTCCTAGGACAGTCCAGCCCCGCTTGCCATGGATGTGTGTCCTGTTTATTGGGGAGACACTGCTTCTTTGGGGCAAGATTAGACATTAACCTATTTGCATCTCATTTATTTCAACTGGAGATGGCGAGGGAGAACTTTTTGTGGGAGTTACAGGAGGGAAGGTACAACTCCAGCTAGCTCTGTATATCAACCCACACCGACATTCAACTGGAAAAGTCCCTTATTGTGTGGCTGAAGTTGTTTTAGATAGAAGAAAAATTACCAGGAGGGACGAGTAGAGCCCTCCACCCTCTCTCAGAAGAGCAGAAAGTTTTACTTGCCTCAAGAGCAATCCTAAAACACACCATTTCCTTCGATAACACTGCCAAACCGGCTCTTCTCAAAGGCTGCTTCTTTCTCAGGCCCGATTCTATTTTCCGTTCCACTTCTATAGGAGAAGATTAATTCCCACATTCTGCACATCGTCGGGAGTTCAGGCACATGTTTACTGAGGTGTACAACCCTCAAATAACTTCAGTGCTTCTTCACCCACTGTTAGGAAGTATATTTAAAAGAAATTGCCTTTTATAGATTTAAATTACAAAAGTACTGATATCATGCAAAAGGCAGTTTAACTCATGCAAGCATACAAATAGGTAAATCTTAGGGAAAAAGATACCAAGACTAATATGAATGTAAATAGGATTAGCTGCCTACATTAGCAGTGGCTGTGAAATTTAAAGTATTTTCTGTTCGGTTATTCTTTAAAATACACCTATATTTCATGTGTGCATTTGTAGATATTTAGGAATGTATTTTACTTTGTCTTCCATTTGAACTCCGAAACAAGGAGAGAGACAACCGTCCCGGATGCTTACTCACAGCCAAGGTCGAAGTGAAATTTTAACTTTCTTGCTGTTGTTCAAGTATTTATTGACATATATATTTTTTTAACTCTTCAGGAAAATATGACAAAGTGTAACTAAGAAAATGTAGAATCGTACTGCAAAAGAATTAAGAAACTGAGTATAGCGTTGTATTTTCTCCTCACGAGAAACCTTGTTTGTACCCAAACACTTGTTGAGATGTAAGTGGTCAGGATGGACCAGGGTCAGCGAGCTATCACCAGGGCTAAGTACTGCATGGTTTCGCTCATTCCCCAAGTTAAGAGTGGTGCTTACATTTTTAAATGTTTTTTTTTTTTAAAAAAAAAGTCAAGAGAGTAATATTTCATGACACATGAAAATTTTATAAAATTCAAATTTCAGTGCCTATAAATAAAGTTGTGTTGGAATACAGCCACACTCCGTTGTTCAATTCTTAATTGCTTCTGAGCGATCTGGACGGGTTGAAGGGTTGTGACAGCAACCTTTGGTCCACGAGGTGCAAGACGTTAACCATTTGGCTTTTTACATGAAAAGTCTGCCAACCTCAGATTTAGAGTAAAATTGTCTTTACGCACTTTTTCCTTGACCCTCCAGAGTAGAGTTGGAGATCACTTCTAAGAAGCTCTTCGCGTAGCCATTTGCATTTAGACTCTATTTTCATAGCTGGAAGCATCAAAAACAAATGATAGACACAGAGGGCAGGTGGCTTCCTTGAAAATGAAGCCACAGCCTAACAGAAGCACTGAGGGGACCACAGGCCCTACTCTGGTGGGGACAGGGGTGCTACGCTGAGGGGAGAGGGGAGAGACGGTGGGGCCCAGCTTCCTGGGCTCCAATCTCAGGCCCGCCGCAGAGATGGCTTGTGAAGTACCCACTCTGTGCCATAGTCTCCTGGTTGGTAGAATGGAGCAGTCATGGGAATTTGCCTTACGGGGCTGTGGCCAGAGGGGAACGGGGTGATGCCTGTGAAATGTTCAGTGCCTGGGCTTTTCAGAGCATCCTTAATGCTATTACTGCTATTTTACTAGGATGTGGGCATTTAAATCCTCACTAATCCAAGACTGGATTTCCACTCCAAAGGCACCCCTTCTGGGGTCCGGAACACTTTTAAAGGGTCCATTAGATCCTTGTGCATGGAGTTTTATTAGCAGAATGCTTCCACGGGACCTGCCTCCTCCTGAAGGCTGGAATACACCTTCCGGGAGACACGGATCATTTTTCTCGGGCTGTGGTCATCTGACCTCTGACCATGGGATGGAACTGACAGAACTGGCCAGTGGATTTCCTTCAACCTAGCTTGCCCTGGGGTGGACTTGGCAAAGCCATGACAGGGCCGTGAGCAGAGCCCAAGTCTTCTAACCCACAGTCCTGGACTTTTTAAACAGTAAACAACGGTGCGTTCTGCACCCTTTTCCTTAGCAAGAAGATACTTAGCACAGTACCCAGCACATAGTAAGTACTTAATAAATACAAGTATTGGCATATATCGATATGCCTTACATATCATTCATTAACACACTTTCACTCTGTATGTTCATTAATATAATATGCATACTATAACGGAAGAGTTCCTCAAAATCTTCAAAGCCCCCACAAACGTGGGAAAGAGGGATATTTACTCCCAAGGTGAAATGAAGAAAATTGTCCATGAGGAATTTTTTTATGGGAGCTCTGCCCCGATTTCCCATCTCAGAGCCTTTGCCGTGATTGCCCGTGTGCAGCCGCCTTCTCCTGCCAAGTCAGAGCCTGAGTTATGAGTGATTCCGCCCATATATATTCAGTTTATGCGTTTTCCTTTACATTTTTTTAGCCCACCCATAATTCATGATACAGTTGTGTATTTTATGAATGTCCATAAACCACCATCAATCCATATTGGAATAAGGTGTGATCTGCATAGACAAATAAATAAACAGATGGATATATGGATGGATAAAGAAGTAAATAAAAAAGGAAAAGAAAAAAAAATGGATACACAGGGTAATAGAGAGGCACTCCGCCAACCATTCACCTCGTTTTTGATTGGCACACCCCTGGCACGTAAGGAACACAGGCTGACAGGATGGATGGCTGGCTGGATGCCTTTGAGGAAGTCTTGCAACACAGTATAACCGGGCTGTTCACTGGGCCAAACTGGGTGCACATTCCAGAGCCCCTGAGTTAGGCGAGACTTTTGTGTCTGTTCTTAGGAACACAAGATAGATCAAACTTCTTGGGGCAAGTTTGATCTAAGAGGAGCTGAATTCCTGAACAGATCCAAGAGGAGTGTGCCTCTCCATATCCACTCATTCATTCACGGAGCCCCCACACATTCGCCTGTTCGGGACTAAATGCTGAGGATCCAACCCACACTCCTGCCCTGGCGAAGTTTTACGGTCTAGAGGAGCAACCGCCATGGGACAGATAATTACAAACGATGATGACATAACTCCGTTTCACAGAAGCATCTTCCAGATGGGCCACCTTGGCTCAATGTGATGGGCAACCTTTGTTCTCGAGCTCCCGGTCGACTTCACTAGGTCTTTATAAACCAGCCTCATCTCTGCAGCTCCGTCATCCTGATCCGTCTCCCCCCGCCCACCGTTTCTTTTCACAGGTGTCTCCAGCCAATCCTCTTCCTCCCTTGTCCCAGGCGGCTTTCTCGGGTGGTCCCCAGTGATTCCTGCTGCCAGGGCTCACAGCTTTTCCCTGAGTCCAGGTGAAGCCTAGTGACCCGCTTCTAACAACCAGAAGTCAGCAAAAAAGGCAACACGTGGCTTCTGAGATCAGGTGATAAAAGACGTGGCCGAGTCTGGCGAGCACACCTGCTCTCAGTGTCCTGCACGGTGCTGAAGAAGCAGGCTGCCCCGTGGTCTTACGGAGAGCCCCACGTGGGCCCCATGTCGGAGTGGACTCCAGCCAACAGCCACTGATAAACTGGGACCCTCAGCTCCACAGCCTGCGGGGAGCGGAATCCTGCCAACAACCATCGGAACCGTCCTGAAGCAGGTCCTCCTCCAGGCGAGGTCCAGGACAAGGCCAGGGCTTTGGCAGCCACTTGGACTGCAGCCTCGTGGTGACCCTGAGTCACAGGGAGCAGTTCCTGTCCCCCGACACTCTTGACCTTCTTGACCGACAGAAACAGCAGGGATGTTTCAGCCACCAATGGCTGACTCCTGTATTCTCCTGTATCTTTCCTGGGTATGACTCCCAAGAAATCCCCTGCTCCATCTTAAACTCTGATTTCTGGAAGACTCTATGACACGTAGGCCATCGAGTCTGACGCTTGAGCTGGGAACGCAGATGCGAAGCCAGAAATGTCGCCTTCCAGGGATGCAGCCGACAAGGGAAGGCGTCAAACAGGAGACCTTCCGTCAGACGGAGAGATGGAGGAGTGACCACTGAGCCCCCTCCTCCTCCAGGACATCTTCCTTCCGTCTTCCCCAACGTGCGTCCCCTGCAGTGTCAAAAGGTCACATCGAGACAAGGAAGCATTTCCTGGTCCCTAAAATAAATTTGCTTTTTGCTATATTATAAATCAGGAAAAATAAAGCTTTTGACCAAAGTGGTCATTCAGAGGCTCCCTCCAGAGAGCCCCACCAGAGGCTGGGTGAGATGTCCCTCCGTCCTCCCAGTGTAGCACCTGCCACACTTCTGCACGATTGTTGGTCTCACTGTCCACCTCCCTAGGAGTCCAGGTGATCCTTGGGGAAGGTCCGGGTGGTGTCTTGATTCTCAGTGCCTCCCAGGGTGGGACCTTGGAAGGGACTCATCTAACCTTTGGACAAATGGAAAATGAAAACGTCTGGAATCCGATCAATGGGTGTGAACGTGATTGTTCAAACATGATTGAAGGGTACGGTGGCACCTGCCTGTCATCCTGGCTCCCCAGGGGGCTGAGGAGGATGTTCTGGAACTGATAAAAGATGCAAAAATAGACGTTGCGCGGGAGGATCACAGGTCCAAAGCCAGCCTCAGGCACTCAGTGACGCCCTGAGAAATGTGGCAAAATCCTGTCTCAAAATGCAAAATAAAAAGAGGGCTGGGGGTGTGGCTCAGTGGTAGAGCACCCGTGGGTTCAATCCCAGTATCAAAACAAACAAACAAACAAACAGAAAAACATAACCAAGAAGCTCTCAAGTCTTATATATATAAACTTTCTCATTGAGCCCCCCCTAACTCAATGGGACAGTTAGCTCTGTTGCCCATTTTGCAATGAGAAGACCCAAACATGACACAGTAACTAGCAGGAACTAGTTTGGACTCTGAGGTCTGCGCTGGGCACCCGATCTAGAAGAGGTGAAGCGACCCTGGACCCTCAGTCTAGATACACAGCGTCAAGTACCCGGTGAGGTTGACCTCACCTGAAGTGTCCGAGTCCAGCCTTTGTGGAGGGCAGGTCTGGCCTGGGAGCAGGAAGAGTGCCCTAACCCTGTGTGACCAGCTTGTTCAGTTGCCACTCTGCTCATTTGGGGTTGGTCTCGGTGCCATGGAGACACGGTCACCATCTGTCTTTAGAATTCTGCCACCGCCGTTTCTTAGGAAGTGAAGAGTGGAGCCAATAGGCAGGTCATTTTTGTCTCCTTTTTGGATCATTTCTCTTTAACCATCCCTCCCTGCCTTAAGTTGACAAGGTAGCTAGATGTTATATAGAAACAATTTCAATCAATTGATTTTTCCCAGTAACATCAACAAAAAAGTTCTGTGGGCTTATGTCCGGGCAGGCACACGAGCTCTGGAAGCCTCGGAACGAGCATGTTTTCCTTGTAGCGTGGACTCTTCACGCTGAGCAAACATCTGCCAGGCATCGTCTACTGGTATTTTGGCGCTCACCACATAGTCACCCAATAATCGAGCACATTGGGGTTGAATGCAGGCCATGAATTTTCCAGAATTTCCAAAAATGGCCATGGGAAGTGCCCTGAATGAACTCAATTCAACCAAATAATTGTTTTGAATGATTTTTTTTTTTGATCTGCCTCTCTACACAGAGCCTCAGCACGTATCATTTCAGTCAAAAGCTTTATTCGGTTTCTCGTTTATAATAAGACAAAAAAGAACATTTATTTCAGGAGCCAGAAAATGCTTCGATAATCTTGATGGGACCTTCGATCACCAGAGGGACTCGCTCTGAAGAACTGGAGATACCAACTCAGGCAATGGACAGAACGGGGCGAGGACACTGCTGCACAGAAGCACCAGTTTGTAGCTATGAAAAGAGGCTACGAAGCAGCAGGAACAGGGTCGAGTCAGATTTGCAACCTAGTTTCTTGATGGTTAGTAGGAGACAGTGGGTCCCCCAGCCTCCCCATCACCGGGAAGCTTGTGAGAAATGCAGAGCCCCACCCTGCTCAGGACTATGAAATCAGTTTGCAAGATGCCCAGTTGATGTTTAAGTGCATGTAAGAAACCACTGGAGTCAGGCTTGATCGTCACTAGCCACCGCTGAGTCTCATTCCCCATCTTTCAAAGGATGAATTCAGCCTAGAGCCATGTGTCTTTAAGTAGGATCTCCCAACCACTTAAAGCATAAGATGCTTCTCTGGAAAAAAAAAAAAATGGATTCTGTGGTCAGCCATGTTGAACAGGACATTCTATTAATTAACAATGCATATTAGCTTATTAAGGGCTCGGAAAAGACCTACAACAAAGAAATCCTTTTAACTCGAATAAACTTCATTGAACTTTAAGCCATTTTTTTTTCAACATAAAAGCGAACATCATCTCACAAAATTCGTGTTCCACTGTGCACACTCTGAAGGAAACAGATTTTAAATCCCCTTCGTCTTCATGATCCTATAAAATAAATTTTCTCCGTGAATTTTGGATCCTTTTGTGTTGTGACAGATTGGAGCTCGCAGTAATCTTCAAATACTTCTAAATGCTTCCCCTCTCAGCTCTGGGAGCCTTGCTTGACCTAGAAACTGGGGTCAAAAGACAGAAGAGGGACCCACCAGGCCTGTTTGCCCAGAGACTTCCCGGATGTAAGCACTGACCATGCCCCAACCACTTAGTCCTGAGCAAACCAGGGCACTCCAAAAAGCAATCAGTCACCCAGGGTGACAAATTGCTCATCTTTCCTTTTCCTTTTCTCTCTTTCTCCTCCATGTTCGGTTTTATCTCTGCCTCTGCCACTCAAGCTATTGGTCAGATGGACAGATGAACAAAAACCAAACACAAATAGGTTTGTCCCTTTCAGCTAATCTGATACAAAAAAAAAAAAAAAAAAAGTCCCAAGTTTCACATAGGGAGTCTTTGCCTCTCAGATTCACCATATTGTTAAAAAAAAAGAAAGATCTGCATTTCAGGAACCATTACTCTCCCTAAGCATAACATATATTTTTGCATCTTTTATCAATTCCAGAAGAAATGTAGTATCCCCTGTGTTAATGGCACAGATTACTCAAGTTTTCAGGTTAAAATTCAGGGCAGCGAGTAAGGAGTCTGCCCCCACCTATGAACACCGTTTCCCTGTGGGTTCCAAGTACCTCCTATTGGATTGTCAAGATCCACGTATATGTAGAAACTTCTAGTTCAGGGATTTTGTTGCTCTGCTGTGGTCCAGTCTCTATGAAGTATTCTTCTTTGTTAAAGACCTGAGATGTTTCTGAGGACCGTCTTCACCCCCTGTCATTCTAAATTCCAGCCTCAGTTCACTCTGCTTTGAGTTTTCCTAATTTCAGTTAAACAGAGAATTTAAAAGAAACCATTGCAACCAGAATTGGATCCTTTCTTTCTTCTTCTTTTTCTTCTTCTTCTTCTTTTTTTTTTTTTTTTGCAAAAGCAAAAACAAGTAAAAACATCCTTTAAATAACAATATTTTCTGATGTTAATGTCGAATTAATCCAAGAAATGAATATGTATTGATGGTATTCTTTGGGGTTTTGAAAATCCTTACAACCACATAATTAAATGAGTGCCTTTAGAAATACTGATAAAAGCCCATTGCCATTCAAATATCTATACAAGACAATGGCCCTACGCTGTGGGCTTGGGAGATTAGTTTGGCCACAAGCCAGTGTTTATCGCAATATTTCCATCTCAGCTGATAAAATTTAATCATTCTTATTTAAATAGAAATCAGAATTAATGCAGGTTTTAAAGAGAAGGAATAATAAACGAATCGCACTGTCTTTATTTCAGGGCTCCTGGCATATATTATCTATTCAGAGTGGAAATGCTAGCGGTTGTTGTCTTGTTTTTCTACCTTGGACTTTCATTCCAGAGCCCTCAAAAATAATGAGCTATTGCTGCTCGAATATTTATTTCGTCAGCTCTGCTTCAAGGTAAGTGGTTTCCACTCCTCTCCAGTGGGTGACGATCAGGGCTTTGAGTGCCATGGGGACTCCACTTGAACTGCAGTCGGCAGGGTGTGGACTCACGTTGGACATCCCCCCCCCCCCCCGCCAGCCCCCAGCCTATGGCCTGGTTCCTTGGAGGCTGAGAGGCAGCTGTGTGGACTGGGTGAGCCACCAGCTCGGGATCAGAACCACCACGCAGCTAGTGGGCCAAGCCCAGGGTCAAGTCTGTCCCTGGAACTGGCAATAGGGCCACCTCCCGGAAGTAAGAGGAGCCCATAAATAAATATTTATAAATATTTTATATTTATTTTATTAGACAGGGTCTTGCTGAGTTGGCTGAGGCTGGGTTTGAACTCCTGATCCTCCTGCCTCAGCCTCCTGAGTCGCTGGGATTACAGGCACGTGCCACTGCACCCGGCTGTCTATACATTTTTGATTCATGTGCCCCATGGTTTATACCAAACCAGACCCTTTCAAGCTAAATCACTTCCATAGTCACAAAACCAACCAACCAAAGGAATTGTATTTTCCCCCTTCACGATTCTTATTCCTTGTGTGAAAAGATGCAGAGAATCTTTTATTACTCTTCCTTCTCTTACCTTTAAATATAAAAAAACCCCACAAATTTGTCCATAATATCACTGTTTAGATATATGCAGCATTCAAAAAAAGTAAAATAATGACAATAGATAAAATTTATTGGCCGCTAGTCACTGTTCTGAGCACTTGATTCTCCTTTACTTGTGTCAGGTGGGTACTATTTTTATTCCCATTTTACAGATGATGAAACGGGGGCAGAGGGGTCAGGCCACTGGCCCAAGGTCACCCCACCAGTGAGTAGCAGAGCTGAGATTCCAACCCAAACACTCAGGCTCTGGGGCCCAGGTTCTTTACCTGAATTCCCAGTAGCTTTATAAATGTAGATTTTTGTTGTTATTTATTTATTTTTATGTGGTTCTGAGTATCAAACCCAGTGCCTAATACATTGGAGGCAAGGGAAGGGAGGGGGCATAGGGGTAGGAAACACGGTGGAATGAGATGGTCCTCATCACCTAAGTACATGTATGAAGACATGAAGGATGTCACCCTACCTTGTGCACAACCAGAGATTAAAAATTGTGCTCTCTACGTGTAATATGAACTGCAATGCATTCTGTGGTCATATATAACAAATTAAAATTTAAAAAAATTTTAAAAATGATATAGATTTTTTTATTCCAGCCAGTGCTCAGGATTTATCTTTTCAGTTGGATTTCATCCTTGAACAATTTATCCCAACTGGGAATTGGGACATTAAAGTCGGTACAGATGGCCGGATCTGTCAGAACCAGCGTACTGGAACCCACTGCCTTCTATTGCTTCTGACTTTGTTTTGAATTCCAGTTTGGGTCAAGGGTCTATCAGACTTCAAAATGCCGACTTCCTTTCAAACTCAGGCATCGCCTTCGTCCCCACGCTTTCCCAAATGTTTTGAGAAATATAGTAAAGTGATATCTTATCCCAGGTGAGAAAATGCACAGAAGTCCCACAAATCTGGCCTCCAGGAGAATAAGATGCTTTACACGAGGACAATTTCAAGATAACGAAGCCTTCGATTGTTCAGTGCCAGACATTTTTCTCTGAAAGGTTGTGCCACTTGCATGTCCCTTTTAGGTGTGTTTGTTGTAACCGCTTCTTTGTCACCCAGACCGATGATTGTGGCCATTAATGGTACTCCTTGTGCACCAGTGGGAAGCGGGTCTTTGGGGATCAGCAGTGTCGAGTGCTCAGATCCTACTGTCCCCACCAACACTCCATCTCGTTGGCCCTTTTATGTCTTTCTTGCCTTTAGCTTCTGTGTTTTATTTTTTTGTCAAACCGATGTTCTTTGAAGGTGAGAATTCATCTGGGGTATTGATGAGAGACGTATCCATCCGTTTCCACGGGGCAAGGACTGACATAGGAGCATGCCATGACTTAAAAAGCAACAGGTAGAGTAAGAAATGACCTTTCCAAAGAATTGGCACTAGAGAGTGTTCTACCGCTGAGCTGCTCACAAACGAATCTTGGTGTCGAGGGTTTTTTTTTTTTTTTAAATCCAGGTGAGAAGTCTGCTCCACCAAGATACAAGGAAGAGAAGTTAACTGAGGCTCCAAGGCTCCAGCAGCCGTTCCCCTCACCCTGACCCAAGGGTGACAGTGCTGATAGCCAGAGAGAGGGTCCGGGCTTCACCTGATGCTCCGTGGACTTGGGCTCTGTCGGGCTTCCTCATCACCTGGTCACTTGATGGACATCATTACCCAGAGTGCACGTATGAAGACATGAATCGGTGTGGACATACTTTATACACAGAGATATGAGGAATCGGGCTCTATACGTGTATTAAGAATTATAATGCATTCCGCTGTCGTGTATTTTAAAAATAAAATCAACTAAAAATAAAACATTTGGGGGCAGCTTCCTTCATTTCTTCTGTGATGGCCACAGGGCGCCTTTGGTGGACCTCCTGCATATCTTATTGCTGCCCAAGTCCTGTTCACTGCACTCCACTCCCAGGGTCTGACTTCTGAGAGAGAAGCCTGGATTCCCGGGTCTTTCAGGAACTTCCTTCTCTCCCGCATCTCTCTGGCCAGTCTGCTGGCCCCTCCCCTGCTTAACCCAGGCAAGGAACCTGTTTCTATCCAAGGGTCCGCTCCATCATTTCCACTTCTCACCATTTCCCTTTTTCCATTTCTCCATCCTTCTCCCATCTGCCAATCTGTACCCTCTCCCTACTGCTTCTAGCCGTTGCCTGGTCTTTAATGCTGAGTGATTGTGCATGAGTTGCTTCACCTCTCTGAGCCCCATGCATGCACCCGTAAAAAGACGGAACAGTATGGGGATCAGCACCCCAAACCCAGATTCAGGGTTCAGAAATAACAATGAAAAAAAAAAAACCAACAAACTAACCAATACACTTTGGTTGCATATTAAACCCACCTAAAAATATTCTTCCTTTTCCTGTAGAAATATATTTGCTTCTATGATTTTGCTAAAACACAGTGCCCTCTCTGTCTGGCTTTCATTTTTCCATTATGAATAGAGACAAGAGGATGGGAAGTAGGTCACCTTCCTCCTGGCGATCAGAACAATAGCACAGGTGCGATGGTACCTAGCAAATGACACCAGCCTCCCTGCTGGGAGGGCAGTAGAGAGCCGGGGGGACTGTGGCAAACTGAGAAGCAGGGCACATCCCTCAGACTCAGGGAAGCCACTGACTGCTGTGCAGCCTGGGGCTGGCATATCTTGGTTTCCCCCAAACCCAACAAAAAGAGGAAACGCAGACTTTAATACTAAATCCCCCATTATTTCATTTAAAATTTGGCATTGAATTCAACACTATATTTTTTAAACTCACTCTATTGGTAAGAACAGTGATTCCCTAACACAAAAGCAGCCTGCTTTCCCGGGACGGCCCGGCTGCTTAGCAGAGTCTGAACCTTTCCAGCTCAGGGTGTCTGCGGGGTCTCGGCTGCGTGGCTGTCAGCACCCACACACTGATCCTCGCATTTCATTGATTGCTTCTTCGCTGCTTTCCCTTTGGTACTTTATCTCCGTATCCAAGTTGGGAGCTCCTTGGTGGCAAGCCAGACACTGCACTAGGTTCTAGGGAGCTGGATCCAAGTGTCACGGTCCCTGCCCACAAAGGGAGGAGATGGGAAGGAACGTAATGGACCTTGGGCAGAACAGGACAGAGGAGCACGTACTTCCTGTCCTCTTACACCACCTGGTCATTATCTCCATTTTTTTTTTTTTTTTTTTGCACCTACCAAGACTCATCTGCACTGCTCTTTGTCCAGACCACTGTCAAAGTCCCCTGAGTCACCCCCCCCAAGCTCTGTGGTCCCCCTTCCCAGACTACAGCGGCTGGGGCTCTGGTTTTGTTCAGATGCCACCTCCACCTGCCAAGGGCTTCTCACTCCCCCGAACACAGGCTCGGGTCCTGATGGTGGCCCAGGAGCACCCGCTGGCTTGGCCTCTCACCCTGTCCACCCTGTCTCTCACGTCCCTCTCCACTTCTCGCCTTTTAGTTTCCCAAGTACCTTCTTTCCGCTCATCCCGGGGACTTTTTCTGCCTTTAAAATTCCTTCTCATCTTGCAAATTTTAACCGGGGCCTTGGTTATGGGTGGGGGGGTCTTTCCAGAGCCCCTAGACTAGGTCAGACTGTCCCGAGGGCTCTGAAATTCCAGGCAGAGATTTTGTCCGTTTTCTTGATCATTGTATTTCCAGCAGGTTTCACAAGACCTGGCACAGAGTAGGTACCCGATAAATATTTGTTCAGTGAATGAATCACAAACCGCAGAAAAGGTGTGATTTTTTTTTAGAAGTACCTGCTAGGTCCCTCTGTCTAAAAATATGCTCTCACTTGACTCCTTTATCGGAAGCTAAGGTCTTTAATTTTGTAGTAAGAAATATGTTTAAAATGCAATTCTTCCAGGAGAGAAAGAGTGTCCTTCTATAGACTCTTCCTGGGAGTACAGTGTAAGAGGAGGCAGGGTAAACTCTTGGCCATCGGACTTATCCTGTGCCTGATAATTTTTTGATCTGCAGAGCACCAAGTTTCACATGGCAAGATACCTCATTTACGAAAAAAATGCATGTCTGTTTCCAGGGTGCGGCCCTTGCATAACATCCTACTTCCTGGATCCTTACTACCCCAAAGGTACTCTATAATCCAGTAGCATTGGCATGAGCTGGGAGCTGCTTTAAACATAAACTGCATGTGGACAGGTGCTAGATCACTACTGTGTCCCCGGTATGCAGAAGGATGTGTGCCACAGAACAGATGTTCAGTAAGTATTTGACCAAATGAGTAACGGAGGGAAAGATGGAGTCAGGGGTGTTGGAATGAGGGGGCACTGGAGAAGAAGGAAGAATGAATGAATGTTGGCATGCTTGACTGGGTACGTAAATGACGGATGGGTTCCCTAATGACACAGGGCCCCAGAGGAGGGTGAAGGGTTAACACTTCCCCAGAAGAAAAGGTGAGAAGCCATGATCTCGCTGGTCTGCGAGGCAGAGCCTTGTCCTCCATCCAAGAAAGGACCCAGGAAGCAGGATGCCCTTTCTTGGCCTCGCCTGGTCGGTGGCATGGGGGAAGCGCATGTTTGGGGATTAGAAAAAAAATGATTTGGCTTAATGAGCAATATTCCTGATACTCCTCAACCTCCACGCGGCCTGCTGAACTTGACCCTCAGCTGCTGCCATGATTGCTCCAATCCCTTCCTCCTCACCAGCCCACCTGAGCTCCTTGTGACAGCCCCCAGGAGCAGATCACAGCCACAGAGGAGAGAAAAAGGAGAACGAGTGACCGACCAAGACTAGGTGACACGTCTGGATCAAGGACCGCAGACCAGGCCAAAGTATGACCCTGATTCCCAGAAGGCAAGGCCTGTGAACTCTCACCTGCTGAACAGAGTGTCTAGTGCATCCTCAGGGATCAGACAAAAGTAAGAAAACTTAGTAGGAATGGAGCACTAACTGTGCTCGGTACTATTTTAGGACATTTCCCGATGTTAACTCATGTCATTTGTATGATAATCCAGTGCAGAACCGTGATCACCTGACCAGTTTACAGAGGAGGGGCTGAGGCAGTGGGAGATTGAGTGATGTCACCGGAGGTCACATTGCTGCTGAGTATGTGGCAGAGCTGGGATTCCAACTCATGCCGCCGGGCTCCCCAGCAGGACCATCCAAAGCCGTCCCCAGCTCCACGTCTGAAGTCAGAAATTATTCAATGCACACATCCGTCCTGTGGTCTGTGCACATCTGCTTAAAACCAGGCTCTCTCTGCGGGAATCCAAAAGCAAAAATAGCCATCCCCCCCCCACCCTCATGGAGTGGCTTAGAAAGAGCTCCCTGGATGGGCCAAGGACCCTCTTCCCAGATGTGGACCCTTAAAAGCATTTTCTGTTTCATAATTAGAAATGGCAAGAGTCTGGATGGAAATGTCACAGTGAAACCCATTCACTTGTACCTTTAATATGTTAATAATCATAATAAAATGTTAAAAAAAGAGAGAGAAAGAAATAGAGGTGGGCATGGTGATGCTCGCCTGTAATATCAGTTACTCAGGAGGCTGAGGCAGGAGGATGGCAGGTTCGAGGTTAGCCTGGGCCACTGAGCGAGACCCTGGTTCAAAGTAAAAAGGGCTGGGGCTGTAGCTCAGGGGTAGTGCACCCAGGCTCAATTCCTGATGCTACCAAAAATGAGAGAGAGAGAGAGAGAGAGAGAGAGAGAGAGAGAAAGAGAGAGAGAGAGAGAGAGAGAAAGAGAGAGAGGGAGGACGACTTCAAACCTAGATGTGGGTGCTCTGCCCACAGATCCAGTATTATATCTACCCTGATGTGGTTACTTAAAATACCAGAGATAAGACACACAGACCTGCAATAAAGTAGGCGGCCCTTCTGCCCAGGGCAGGTGGGCATCGGTCAACCTGCAGGAGGTTCCAACAGAACAACAGGCAGAGGCAGGCTGGGTCTGTCTTCTCTGCCCAGCTGAGACATCCAGCCTCTCCTGCCCTCAGGTCATGGTGTGCCTGGATCCCCAGCCTTCAGACCCAGACTGGAACATACACCGCTGGCTCCCCTGGTCCTCCGGCCTCCAGGGCTGGACTGAAACGTTACCGCTGGCTTTCTTCCAGCTTTCAGAGGGCAGATCCTGGGATGTCTCAGCCACCATAGGCATGTGAGTCAATTCCTGTAATAAATCTCTCTGCGCCTATATATAGCCTACTGGGTCTGCTTCTCTGGAGAGCCCTGTTTTAAAAGAGTAAATAGAATTCATACTGTGAAATGCATAAACGATCCATGATTTCCAGCCAGAAAAAAAAAAAAAATCATGCCCTGAACCTGTAATATTAGGTAGAAAGCCCTGTGCCTTAGTTTATAAAAATAATTCTGGGTCCACAATTTTGCCCCCTTATGGATTTGCTTGCCCACTGCAAAAAGTGCCCTTTCATAATGATCGCTCATTAAAATGGCCAGTTAGTGCCATCGATAAGTTTAGCCTTTGCAGCAGGCTAGCTCGCTGGGGCTATAATGACATGCTCTTTGGTTGTTCTGAAGCCATCGATTCGCCGGCTCCTGCCAGAAATCATTAGCAAACAGATTGCTATTTTCTGATAGTTTTGAAAGGAGGATAACTCTTAGTAAATAATCATTGGCTGCCTTCCCAGGGGGAACACCAGATTGGACTAGCTCTGAAACGCCACATTGGTTTATTTCTTAGTGGGTGTATTTAGGAAGGAATGGAAATTGCATTCCAAGCAGCTAATTATGGGATAAGCGTGCGTACTTAACCAGGCAGCGAGCACGTCAGCTCTGCAAGGAGTGGTGGTGGTGGTGGTGGGGGGGCATTCTATATATTTTCTGTTCTCTGGATAATTAACAGGATCAAAATATTACTGTCAGATTCGAGGGGAAAATTAACACATTATCTTAATTGTCTTTTCTACTCAGGTACGAGACATTACCATTTCAAAAAAGACTCGTCTAATACGCTGGAATTTTAAATGGCAATTCCCGAAGATGTCGTTAATCCCTTTCCAAACTTTGAAGTGATATCTCTGGACCCTGGCTTCTCTGTTTCACTTTTGAACTATTAAAAAAAAAAAAAAAAAAAAAAAAGAATGGTTACAGAGGGTGCCATGGCGAGCCGGAGACGGCCAGGACTTCTGGACGGGAGCCGACTGCTAAATTTTCAGAAATTTTGTAAATTGGGTTAGACAGAGCTATTATTAAAAAGTAAGCTTTCTAAACTGACAGTGAAAGAAAAAGATGTCAATTCCTGATCTTTCTGGCTGCATCTTGCTATTGGTGTCTCGGTTGCTGGTGGAAGGATCACAGGGAGGTGGTGTGCCTTCTCCTCCCGGCTCTGCCATCTGTGATGTGACCCGGCTGCAGACAGTCATGGTGGAGGTATCCGCGATCATGAAAACTGAAAAATATGAAAACCAGGATCTTTATTGGTTGTCTAGAGCAAGGACTGGCCAAATATGGCTGGCAGACCGGATGACTATTTTAGTAAATAAAATTTACTGAGAAACTTTGCTTATATTTGGCTTTTTTGGTGCTACAACAGGGGCAACTGAATAACTGCTACAGAGCCGGTGCATTCTGTAAGACTAAAATACGTACCATCTGGCCCATTACCGAGAAGCGCTGACCTTGGATCTAGATTAATAAAGTGGTGATGTTGAAGATGCAGATGAGATGTATGGATATCCCGTCTGCAGTGGTTACATTGGTGATTAGCTTGTGCAACCCAAGAGGCCGGGATTATCTATCTTCAGGAATGGCTGGATCTAGAAGCTCAACTGATGTCTTTGGATCGCTCAGCTTCGTTTTCTTCTGTATTTATTTTCAGGCAGTCTGTACCATGATGTGATAAAATGGTTTCTCAGAGTCTCTAACTTAATCTCTTAGCTTGAGTTTAGTAACTGCAGCAAAGAAAACATCACTTTCCCCGTAGTTACAGCAGCCAGAGTGCTCTGTTGTATTAACCTGCCATGGGTCCTATGCTCGGAGGGGAGCCAATCACAGAGACAAGATGCTTTGATTGGCTAGGCCTAAGGTGTGGGCCTATCGCTGGCCTGGGGATCGGGATCAGTATCCGTCCCACCCAGCTAGAGCGAGCGGGACCCTCTAGAAGAAAGCAAGTGCCTCATAGAAAATGAGGTGTTCGATGCCCCGCAGCCCAAAGCAAGAGAGACGCACTCTGACTATTTAAGCCTTTACTGTTGGAAGAGCAATCCTTGTACCAGCAGCTTGGGTATCACCTTGGGTATCTCCAGTTAGAAATGTAGAATCAGCCGGGCGTGGTGGTGCCCGCCTGTCATCCCAGAGGATGAGGCAGGAGGATCATGAGTTCAAAGCCAGCCTCAGCAACTTAGTGAGGCCCTAAGCAACTCAGCGAGACCCTGTTTTAAAGTAAAGTACAAAAAGGGGTTGGGGAGGTGGCTCAGTGGTGAAGCACTCCTGGGTGAAAGAAAGAAAGAAAGAAGTGTGTTCTCACCAGGATCTGCATTGGATAAGACCCCTAGTGATTTGCCCACATATTATGGTGGAGCAAGGGCTGCTCTGGGCCACACTTTTCTCTCTGCAGTAAATCAAGACTCCAAAGGTTTCATGACTCGGCCAACGTCACCAGGAGAAGTGCCAATGAAGCTCCAACCAGAATTCCATTCTGAACCCCAGCCCGTCGCTTCCACTGCACCCCCCCCAATCCTGGCCAACAGGTCAGCCCCTAGGTGAGAGGCGGGCACTCTGGCTGACCTCTTAGGCTGAAGCTGTCTCAGATTCTACACCCTGTCAGAAAGGAGGTTCTAAAGTAAGACCAAAAAAAAAAAAATAGCTCCCAGTATTTCCAGAAGGATCCAAGCTCTGTGGTCCAGTGAAAGAGACACAAAGTCAGACTCCCCAACTCTCGGAGACCCACATGCTGCCGGTGTCCCGGGAGTCCCAGGCAGCCGCTCGTCTTGGCTTACCCTGAATCTGGCTTATCGTCATCGTACCGACACCCTAAAGCCTTGATGATAAAGAGATCGCTGCAAAGGCCATCAGGGTGCCCCGCCACCCCTGGGCCGGGAGTGGAGATGCACAAAGGCGGGCCCTCTCCCGTGTTTCCTTCCGTGTTGACATCAGAGATGACACACATGGTGAACAGATTTTCCACATGTTTTTCTCCTCGGCTGACATCTCCCTGCTCAATCACAGAGAGGGCTGTGATCACAGAGAGTGTTGATTGACTGCTTAGAGGGCGTGAGCCGCCCGGGAAACACAGGAATGACACTTTATATAAATACCCTGACACCTTTTTTTTTTTTAATCCCCTTATTCTCCTCCTCCCTCAAAATCCCACTTTTATTTTTTTTTCTTTGAGCTTAAAATTAATATTTTCTTGGTGGACATGAACTGTCCCGGCATGCCTCAGAGCTCACGCGGGCGGCTTGTTAGCATTTCCTACTTAATTGGATCTTTTCTCTCTTATCCATGTGGAATTCTTCTGCCGCGGGTTTCCCATCGATCTGATGTCAGAAAAAAAGAAAAAAGACCCTCTCCCCCAAATTACAGAGTGTAATATATTGTTTCCTTGAGTAGAATCACCACCAAGATTCAGCAGCAGCCTGGTGTCACTCAGGGGGTGTGGGGGGGCAGGTTTACAAAGTTCCATGATGACGATCGGGGCGAACCCGACCTCTCCCGTTTATCCAGATGAGCTGGCCGATTGCAGCTGGTTGCCTCTGACCTGGAGGGACTTTGGCCGCTTCCAAATTACAGTGGGGGGAAAAAAATTAATGATGTCGTTTCCTTTGGAACAACATTGAAGTTGGAAAGATTTTAATATGTGCAGCTTCTCCCCGCTGATACCATTTTGCTTTCTGGACACCCCGGAGAGGAAGGAAGATTTGACTACATTGATCAGAAATTATGTTTTTCATTTTTGGTCTCAGGACTCTGTTTTAAGTGGGTAGTGGGTGTTCTCAAACCTGCGTGGGCAACCCGAGGAGATGGGTGAACTGTCTTTCCGTCATTCTGATCGTTTTGGCTGGTAGCAGCAGCCTGACCCCAGGCTCTGTCAACACCCACCCAGGTCTGGGGGACTCGGCTTGTTCCGGGGGTGGCACCGGCTATGACACCCCTCCTGATCAGGGCTCTAATTTCAGGCAGAGATACGTCTTCCTCTTGCTTTGTCCTCATTCCTCTCCCCACTTCTTTCCAAAGTGACACTGAACACGTGCTTCCCGGTGGTACCATCTTCTAGCAGACCTAACGGGCTGAAAGACAACTCGAATCCTTCCTAAAACTGTTTCCTAGGCTTGCCAACTGCTTCTGAGAGCCCGAGGAGGCTGTTCAGATTCTTTGACTTGTAGGAGATTACGCGTCTCAAGACTAGCTCTTACTAATGACCTCCTTTTTTTTTTTTTTTTCCTGGTGCTGGGGATGGAATCCTGGCGTGCTGTCACACCGAGTTACACCCCCAGCACTTTTGAGTTTTTATTTTGGGAGAGTGTCTCTCTAAGTGGACCACCCTGGCCTCCAACTGGCCTCCAACTGGCTCAGTCTCCTGAGTTGCTGGGATTACAGGCATGTGCCACCCACCATCCCTGGCTACGGTGACATTCCCGATTCCTCCTCCATCCCGACCCCAGTCCCAGGAGAGTGAGAAATATCTCAGATCACGCCTTTGCTTGAGGATGGCAGAACCAGCTCTAGTTAAGAACGCCACCTTCAAATCCTGGTTCTGACTCTCTGGATTGGGGAGAGCACGTTCATGCCTTTAGGCCTCGCTTCCCACTGTCACAAAGTTGAAAGCATTGGTTAAAGTTTGGGTTAAATCCAAACCCAATAGATGAATCCATTTTCTTTTTCTTTTTTTTTTTTTTTTTTGGTGGGGTCATTTTTTGCCAATATTGTTTTAGGACTGTCTTGTAGTTGTACGTAACGGTGGGATTTGCTGTCACATATTTGTGCATACACACAGTATAACAACATAATTCGGCCAATATCCCTCCCCAAGATGAATCCGTTTCAAGGGAAGATCGTCAGACACCCCAAATTAGAATCTGGGTTTTCTCACCTGTGAAAAGATTCAAATGATTATGCCTTCATCAGATCTAGAAAAACAATGACCAATCTTAAAACACACACACACACACACACACACACACACACAAACACAGCAGTTTTTCTTGCCCACATAAGACTGCTGTCTCTCTCCTCTACAATGAAGGTCTTTGTCTCTGCTCCTGTGAATATCTAAACACTTCTAAAGAGAAAATTTCAACTCTAGCGTTCCCCTTTGTGGGCCAATCTTTTGAACTGCAAATATATGAGCAGAGACTATTTATGCATTCAACTTCTCCTGTACATGTTTGTTTGACTGATAAAATAGAAGGTAAGGGACTATTTACAGATATCTTTGAGAATAATATAAGTACACAAGGGGGCCAGGAATAATAGGTTAACATCACAGAAAATGTAGGCTGGGTATCAGCTTCTCAGCAGTTTGCATGATTCAATTATGAAGAAGTACCCCATAGGAAGGGCTTTGATCATCTGCACTGGAGATGTTTTCAACTTTGTTGGGTTTAAAAAAAAAAAAAAAAAAACTCTCTTAGAGTGATCTTTGCCAAACCAGGAGGGTGATCTACGGAGTCAAGGGTCTTTTTTTTTATAGCATTCATCTTTTTTTTCCTCCTTTTTTTCTCCACTCGCTAATTATTATTAATTTTTTTTGAATAATCATTTCAGCAAGGTGTTCCAAGAGGTGCATTCAGGATTTTGGAACAGCAGTGGCATGTGAGAATTCTCTCCCATGGTGTCACTTCTGGAGGAAGTGCTGAACTCAGGACACAGAAGCACATGTAACTTGCTGATCACTGACGTGGGCTTTCTTGAAAATTGGAAAACTCCATTTTCATTTTTTTTTCTTTGTTTTTGTTTAGTTGTTTTAAAGTATAGCAAGACACAGGGAAAAATATGTGCTTTGAAGTTATTATATAATAAGCATCTTTGCAGTCACTGCCTAATCAGGAACTATGATTTTACCAGTACCCCAGATGTTTTTTGTGTGTGCCCCAACCTCATCACAACATCCTTAACACCCGCCCCCAACATGACCCTCAAATTGAAATGGCAAGTGTCACACATCGTTGTATTTTTAAATAGTTTTACTAGTCAAGTAGGCATTCCTGGACACGTTAGTGTTACCCATTTTTAAAGAATTTTTGCATATTTTAGATTCTCTTTTCATGTATGGGTTCTCTGTCCACCCTTTTCTTTGCCTTGACTATTTCTGTTGAGGAAATTAGGACATTTGACCTTACGGGTGTCTCATAGTCTGCCCCGGCATGGTGGCACACTCCTGTAATCATAGTGGCTCCGGAGGCTGAGGCAGGAGGATCTCCATTTTCAAAGCCAGCCTCAGCAACTTAGAGAGGCCTTAAGCAACTTAGCAAGACCCTCTCTCAAAGAGCTGAGGATGCAGCTCAGTGGTCAAGCACCCCTGGGTTCAATCCCCAGTATCAAAATAAATAAAATAAATCCAAAACATAAAAAAACAACAACAAAGAGTATTCCAGTCTGGATTTTGCTCATTGCAAATTGAGGGCACATTTCTGAAGGTTTCTCTCCCTGCCATTTTTTTTTTCCTCATTGTAACTCACCCTAGATTGGACTTGTGCTTGATCTACTTAGGAAGATTACAGACCGTGGTGTCTTCTTTGATCAGGGAAGCACACAAGTGTGGGTCTCTTTTGTGATATTAGTAGCCACGGATGGATATTCAATGCCTAAAAGCCTTTCATTCATTTGGTTTCGCAAAATGGTAACATTTCAATTTTTTTCCTTCATTTTTCATGAGTGTACAGAGATGCTTTTATGCATTTGATTGTCCTGTGGAACAGTTTATACACTAAAGGTGGGAAAAAGACTAAATTCTTTCCTTCCATTTACTAATTTTCAAGATAATTAGCTTCCTATCATTTCAAAGGTGTCAAGTTGGATTCCTTTAAAATATCATCATGAATTGTCAAAAAAAAAATAGAAATACACTGAGTGCTGAAAAGATTGACAGAAAGAGAGAACAAAGACAGGAAGGAAAAGAAATACGGAGGTGTAAATCTAACAAAACACCTGTGAGATCTGTTTGAGGAAAACTATAAAACACAACTGAGACCAATCAGAGGCCTATTTAGTAGAGATTTCATGTTGGTGACCTTGGCTACATTATAACAATATTTGTTCATTAATTCACACAAATGTGACTTTAACAGGACACATCATACTAATGTCAGATGTTAATAATGGGGAAGTTGGATAAGGGGAGTATAAGAACTTTCTAGACGGTTTCCATAATTTTCTACAAATTAGATTATTCAAAAATAAGATGTTTATATATAAAACATCACTTCAAACTCATGGATTAGAGGGTATTTGGTAAAAGTCGTTCAGCTGCTACTTTTACCATCCTGAAACTCCAGTGGTCCCATCCCTGGCCCCTTCAGAGTGGGTTCTTGGTTCCTTTTCACACGCCCTGGACCTTGGAAAGGTTTTTGCTGTCTTATATTCTGGGCGCATCTTCTACACTTCTGCCCCAGACATAAAATCAGCCATTTTCCCCCAGAGGTTCTGTTAGTGGGAAATGTATTGCAAGCTCTCAGTCCTCATGTTAGGGTCAGCGACTGTTTCTAGATCTCTTCAGCATTATCTCTTGTTGTTTCGAATTTTTACTGATTTCACTTCAACTCAAGACTATATTTATACTAGGGCCCGGTGCAGCAGCACATGCCTATAATCTCAGTGATTTGGGAGGCTGAGGCAGGAGGATTGCGAGTTCAAAGCCAGCCTCAGCAACATAGCAAGACCCTGTCTCAAAAAAAAGGGCTGGGCTTGTGCCTCAGAGGTTAAGCACTTCTGGGTTAAATCCACAGTACCAAGAAATAAATAAAACAAATGATTGTTTTAAAAAGACTGTATTTATACTGAGAATTGGAGAGATTGAAATATTATGCCACCGCAGATTCCACTTTATTTTTCTCATCGATTACTAAGCTGACTGATCATTTGATACCAAAAGAGTAGAATCCATATATATAAAATAGGATGTGGAGAACATTTCGAGTTTCATTTTATTTATAACGTGGAATCTGCTTTTATTTTTTTAATTTTTACAAAAGTAATAAGTCAACAAAGGGAAGTAGGTACAGAATCCACACACACACACACACACACACACACACAAATGTACGCTAACCAGAAAGTCATTCATCTTAGATGATTCTGGGAGACTGACTGCTTTAGTTAACTTTTCGTCACTGTGACCAAAACACCCAATAAGAACAACTTAGAGGGCTGGGGATGTGGCTCAAGCGGTAGCGCGCTCGCCTGGCATGCGTGCGGCCCGGGTTCGATCCTCAGCACCACATACCAACAAAGATGTTGTGTCCGCCGAGAACTAAAAAATAAATATTAAAATTCTCTCTCTCTCTCTTTCTCTCTCTCTCAAAAATATCCCAAAACTTGCAGCTGAGTGGCACCTGATCCCCCACCTAAGGGGTCAACTGCAAGTTTCTTAAAAAAAAAAAAAAACGAACAACTTGGAGGGGCTGGGGCTCAGCAGTAGAGCGCTCGCCTAGCACGCGTGGGGAGCTGGGCTCGATCCTCGGCACCACATGAAAATAAAATAAAGGTATTGTGCCCGACTACAACTAAAACAAAGTAAAGAACAACTTAGACAAGGAAGGTTTACCTGGGACACACAGTTTCCGAGGTCTCAGTCCACACATGGCTGGCTCCACTGCCCGGGGCCTAAGGTGAGGAGCACATCATGGAAGAGGGGCCAAGGGTTCAGGAGCACAGGGGGAGAGAGAGAGAGGTCACCCCCGGTGGCCACTCGGCTCTCGCCGTCCCGTCATCCACCTCTGACTCTTGCACATGGACACAGGAACCTTAGCAGGACCCTCCCACCAGAACCACAGCAGACACTAAGCAAGTGGACAAGCTGAGAATGCTCTCTTACCATGTCACCAACAGGGGCCTTGCCCAGCCTTCAGACCTCATTGCAGACGCTCTCCTTCACTGACTCCAGAGTGCTCAGGACTTCCCAGGGCTCAGGGACCCTCAGGCAGGCTGAAAATTGTTCAAATCCTTGTTTCTTCTTCTTTGGTTGATTTTCCCCACATCCCTCGCCCTTGGCCCTACCATGCCATGACTTTTTTATTTTCTGTTTTGAGACCAGGTCTCACTAAATTGCTTAGGACCTCCCTAAATTGCTGAATCTGGCCTCAAACTGGTGATCCTCCTGTCTCAGCCTCCTGAGAATTATTTCAATTTTCAAAGTATTTCTCTTTATCCAAAGCTAAGGAAGCCTTATAACTCTGTAGTGACAGGTTTTAGTTGCAGATGACCTTGATTTCTTAAGACAGGGAGCCCAACTAAAGTGGCTTCAACATACAGAAATTTCTTTTCTTTTCTTTTTTTTAATATTTTTATTTTTAGTTTTCGGCGAACACAACATCTTTGTTTGTATGTGGTGCTAAGGATCGAACCCAGGCCGCAAGCCTGGCAGGCGAGCGCGCTACCACTTGAGCCATATCCCCAGCCTAAGGAATTTATTTTCTTACAAAATAAAATCCACAGATAGGCTGTCTAAAGTTTCTAAGGTAAAAGTCTTGTCAAGACTGGGTCACGGACATCCTGGGGCTGACATACTGGAAGCACATAGTTATCAGCGACTTATCAAGTGAGGTCCCGCTAGTTCTGATGCACACTTACTCATCTTCCTGTGGGGACTACCTGCGTGCATGCTTGACCTTTATTTAACACTTAAACACGAGTGACATTGTTGGACTTTCCTTATTGGCTTCGTTTATTCATTCGTTCAATAGACACGCGTTTCTGTTGGCATGACATTTTGCCAACCTTGGGTAGTCAATACGGAAGACCCGACGCCTATCACCAAGGACATCACAGATCCAGGCATTCAAAGTGACCCCCATCTTATACTTGGGGGTGCATACAAAGAAATCTCCCACACCCCCTCTATCGTACAGATCTTGCTCTGCGGAGCTGGCCACCATGCACAGAAACCTGACATGTCCCCCATTTCTGGTTTTATAATAAACTCCAACCTTGCTTTCTTAAGCTGGGTCCTTAGACCCATGAGTTTTTCTGCGTGGATCTATAAGAATTTGGTTTTTCTTTTCGAAGACCATAGACGATGCTGACTGTAAAAGTCAAACAGACCTGGGCTAAAGTGGATCCTCCCGGGGTCACAGAGGATGGAAGTGTTGCTACCCAGCGCAGATTCTCTCGTCTCCCCCTCTTGTCTCTGAGTTTTTTCCTTTTGTTAACTCTGTGTAATGGTATTTTATCTCTCCCTTAACATCCCTTTTTCTATTTTTTGTTTGTTACACCAAGGAGAGTAATGAGGAAAGGTCAATTCTATCAAGTCCCTCCATCTCTACTTCATCTGCCCCTAAAAAGCACTATTTTCCACGGTTACGTTATGTGACTCTGAAGCCTTCTGTGTTATTACTGGCCAAAGAACGAAGTGTGGTAAAATCATTAAAACTCCACAAGGAATGGAAATCATAAAGTAATTTTGTTTTCATCAAATAAGTACTTGATATAAAGTTATTAGGCACTTTAAGGCTTTTGCTGAAGCCGAGTATTTGCTGTATTAAAGAATGATAACAATATTCCAAAGCAATGTGGGTTTCCTTACAGAATTGCCAAGAGGTTGATTTCTGACCTCGGACCTTTTAGATACAAGTTGTCTTAACTGATTTTAAATATCACCGCGGAAACCAATATCAAGTCCATGTACCGCGTGGCAGGTCCTGCACAGAAGGAACTGATGCACACTGTCCGAGCTCGAGGTGACCTTCTCAAAGCAGTTCCTGTTGTCTTTATCCTGCTGATGAGAAACAGAGGCTCAGAGGCACCAGGCTTTCCCAAGGTCGTGATCCAGTCAGTGACAGTTGGACTCAAATTCGAATCTCACTTACTCTGGAGCAAGCACCTTCTGCAATACACACCCTGGGAGAAAGTGTTGGGCACGCTCCACTGGAAGCAAGCAAGATAATTTCAGTGCCTCCCCAAGGCCAGACACAGAGTCCCCAGATCAGGGGTGACAAAGCCATCTCCTTTGGCACCCATCCTTAATACCTCTGCTTGCATGAAGCCGCTCTGACTTGGCCGGTGCTGAGCCCTTCCCGCCTGCCTGACATTTGTTCATCTCCCTTTTTAATAAGCAGACGGCAGCCTCGAGCTCACAGCTCTGGGCAAGCAATTATGTCCAACTAGAATCTAATAGTGTTGTTGTTCTTGTGTTTGTTTTTTATGGTGACTTTCTTTTTATTCCAAGTGATATTAAGTTCCCACTTAGGGTCGAGATAAAAATAAAGTTTCCTTTGAAAACACATTCTATCTGGATTTTTTTTAGAAGTTGAGTTGGTTTAAAGAAAAATGTGAATAATAATAATAATAAGGATCCTATGCAGATAACAAAAATTACCTAAAGCTGGTCTGCAGGAGACTGAAATGTGGGGAAACACGGTTCTTTTCCATTCTTGGTAACTATAACTGGAGTTGGTGGGAGGATCAGGACCGGGAGTCGGGCCAGGGCAGAGTGTCGCAGAATCTCCATGCATGTGGGAGTCATTTCTGGAAGCGGGGATTGTCAGGGCAGCCTGGAGGAAGGGGCAGATTCCAAGAAATGCGTAGCCATCAAATATGTGGATCTGAGAGTTGGGGTCGGGTGAGCAGAAAGAAAGACATCACCAATGGAGAGCGGAGGAATACAACCTGAGTTTGGGAAAACAGCTCACGCCCAGTTTGCTTGGAACACTGGAAGACGTTGTTGGAAGGGTCGGTGGCAGCAAAATCATCAAGGTCCACTAAAAAACAGGCCAAGGAAATGGGACTTAGTTTGGAGTGGAGTGGGGATTAAAAGCTCGTCAATAGGGAGGGGGTGGGAATCATCAGGATCAGTCACTCATGGGGACAGGTGCCTGCCGTAGGAACTTGCAGTTTCCCAAATTTCTTTTTCTTGTATATTAGCTCAGCTCCTTCTATGGCCTCGGCTCCATGCCCAGAAGCCCTGTCCAGCACGCCTGGTGCACTGCTTAAAATGCCATCGATGCAATTCACCCCTTCTGGGATCCAGGTTGGGGGTGGAAGGCTCTCTGGGAGGCAGCATATTCAGTTCCAGAATGCTCCACTGAGTATAGGGAGGTGGGCACTCAAGCCGGCAGCTTGGAGGCACTGTGCCTTTGGGCCTCAAGATCACCTTGTCATCCACGGGTTGTCAATCCAGGTTGGAACTCCCCTTTTAGGAGATCATCAGCCTATGCCCTCTGGCTGCTGGAGGAAAGGACTTGATGGCTCAACTTTCTGTGTGCAGAGGAAGTTTGCTTTTCTTCCCCACGTTTTATGATTTTGAATCGTGAGTTCATCTTTAGTGAGGCTTTACGTGTGGGAACCTTTTTGGGGGCTGGTCTGAAAGCCCCTCCTTCTAGTGTGCATGTTTACATCGGCTAGCTGTCCCCAGGGAGATTCCCAGTTAAGGCCACTCAACTCTTCTGTGATGAATGATCACGGGAGACATCTAGTTATCTTTTTTCACCCAGGCTGAGGCCCCGACAGTCCAGCCGCTTATCTTTTCTACGCTGGAGAGATTTCCTATTCCACCCTACCACTGCGAATGCAGCGCCCGGGGTGTCCTGGCTTAAGGTACACGTGAAACTGAAGCTCCTGTCTCTGTGTGGTTGCTAAAGCCTAAATTCCTACTTTGCCCAGTTTGGCAGCCAAGAACCCCATCCCAAGGTAACTGCGACGCCAGTTCTCATGTAACCCTCAAGTCTTCAAATGCTCCTTTGTTTTACACCTTTGGGGATTTCCCTGATTTTTTTTTTATTTTTTCAAGTCCAGCTTTGCATTTGAAAGGATGCTCATTATATGTCATCCAGCATTCCTAGGTTATCTCATCCCAAATAGGCCCAGAAATGAAAGGTCTATAAAAGAAATTGAAAGTCCTTATTTTACCAGCTACCCCTACCTTGCATGGAGTGTGGCTGTGTTTTCTCGGAAAATAAACATGTAGAAGAGGTTTTGAAAGAGTTGGGGGCGGGAATAATAGAAAAATCTCCTCTTAGAAAAAGAATCAGGGTGTTCCAGGCAACCGTGTCTGTGGAGGAACAATAGCATCCACGGCAGTACGTCTTATGGTGTGATGTATGGCTTCTTTTTCTGAAATTATGGAAGAATAATGCAGTAGAGAGAAGGATATTTCATTTTAATCTTTTACATCTGTTCACGAGGTACAAAAGGATAAAATAAGATAAAGCCCCGCTCTCTCGAGAAGTCCATATTTTCAAAGGCTTTTGGCATGAATGTGCTTATTAATTGTCATAGATCATTGTCGTCAGCAAAAGAATATTGTATAATATATAGCGCCCTTTATAGGACTCGGGGAGAGAATTCCAAGTTTCTCTCTTAACCTGAGTCGCTTAAAATCAAAAAAAAAAAAAAATACCAAACCCATCGAATCCTGTTCATCTGTAGTCGTTCCTAAATATGGTTTATTGGGGGCTCTTAATTCACCCTGAAAAATACTGTAATTATTGAAAGTGTCCAAGCTGTTAACTGAAAAACAACATATGCCACATTTACATAATGATTTGCATGTAATTTCCATGTAATTCATTTAATGTCAAAATATACAGTTACGTTTCCAGTCCCTCTGCCTTTTACTCTCATGCCCTTCCCTGGCCCTGCTGGGTTAAATTGGAATATTTTACTTATTGGAAGCGGGTTATGAATGGATTTCCAAGAAAAGCCTGGCTGGGTAGATGCCACCTGTCATCGTGGTCATAAAGGGCTTGGCCAAACGTCCTTGATTTTCCTGCCTGGATCGGTTGTCCTGACTGTCTGCAAGGTAACAGACTGGGGGCCAGCCACTCAGTTCTGCTGGAGACATATGGACTCATTTTACAGGTGAAGAAACTGAGGCTCAGAGAAATTCTGCCTGCTGTACAGTGGCCCTCACTTGCTTTCTTGCCCCAATAATCCCCAAACTGGCACTTGCCCTACAAAAGACTTTCTTGCACATCTTTTGCAAGATGCAGATTTTTTTTTTTAAAGACCATCATTTGACACAGCCCACGTTGTCTGTGATGCCAGAGATGCTCTCTTAGGGTTTGTCATGGACGAGAAGGAAGAATTCTTCCATCAGATTCCATAATCCTATCGATTTGGGTGAGCTCACTTTCTGTCTAAACTAATTGCTGCTTTTTCAAGCTTTAGCTTTATTTTCTCTCCCTCTGCCTCCAGCTCCACTTGGCACATGCCCACGCGGTGCCCAGCATCTGGTCCCCGCGAGAGCAGGATGCCACCTTCTCTGTCCCCTGCCACTGCTCTGATGGCCTTTGTCTCAGCTTCTGTATCACCTGTTGGACTCGAGTTTCTGGAAAAGCAGAACCTTGAGATAGGGACCTGGGTATCAGTGGTAGGGAAATGAGTCCAGGATGCAGGAATAGGAGCAGGGAGGACAAGCGGGGGAGCCGGTGGCTGCTCAGGGTCTGCAGTCTGCGGGTTCCATTCCTAATCGGGAATCAAAGGCGAGGTCAAGCAGATGTGAGTTAGTTCCCGACGGGTCTCACACTGCACGTGCCAGTCTATTTTATATTTTCTTCTTCCTCCTCTAGACTGTAAGCAGTTTGAGGACAGGGGCTGGGGGACTGTGATGTCTCCAGACAGACACAGTGTTTCACAATTTCTATAGAATTAATGTATCAGGGATCAGACAGCTTAGCATCAGCTTTAGAAAAGCTGGTAGCCACTAAGCTTAGAAAAGTTGTAAGAGCTAGATTCTTTCCTTTACCCCCCTTTTCCCCTCCTTCATTCTATCTAGTCAAAAAAAAAAATGGAAGAAAGTAAATAAATCAAGGAAAGTAGCTCACAGACACATTCCAAAATTGCCAGAATCAAAAAGAAAACCAAGTCAGTGGGGACTTGAAGGTACTGGTAAATTCTGAGGCAAATTCATAGCTTGGTTTCTTTCAATGGAGTAGCTTCAGATAGACCACGCTAACTGAATGCCAGCCCAGGCCAGGGTGAGAGATACTCTTGCATTTTCTGACTTAAGTGTGTGTTTCCTACTTCTCTCTTCTTCAGTCTCTCTTCTCTTCACATTTAGTTGGCCTCCTGCGCCCCTCCTCTGTTCCTTTCTCCTTTCCCCAAATCTGGATTTCTGACTTGCTGGAAAATAAGCTCCCTGGAGACCCAGCTGTGAAGGGTGGGGTTTCAGATGTCCTGCACACAGCCCAGACAGCGCCCCACAAAAATACCAACGGACACTAGGTTCACGTTTACTTTGGGCTGCACGTTTTATCAAGTAAAGGGTTGAATGGGAGCAAAGGGTCCAGTGTCCACGGCTCCTCCCCAGATAAACACAGAGTTCTGACACAAGTGGGTGTGCAAGGAGGCTGTGCAAACAGACCAACTTGGAATGCCATCAGTGTGCCTGCAGGTGCTGTGGCACCCTCCACATCCCCATTGCCCATTGTCTCTGTGGATTTCCAGGTGCCATTGCAAGTCTTGTCCTGCCAGGGGGACCTGAGGTGAGGACGGCACCTTGCTGCTGGAATCTCCTTGTGGCGACCCCTTAGCACTGTGCATACACCAAGCAGGCCAGGGCTGCAGAGACAGGGGCAGGAAGAGGGTCCGAGAGCTAAAGGACATCTGGTGTGAGGGAGGTTGGTGGCAGCCTCTCCTCCCACCTCCCGCTGTGACTGTCAGAGGCTCTGTGTCTGTGCCAGACACATCTGCTCCTGGAAGTGGCCACGGCAGATACACCTGGGATTACCACGGAATTCTGTGTGTGTGTGTGTGTGTGTGTGTGTGTGCACGCGTGTATGAACATGTGTGGACAGAGAGAGAGAGAGGGAGAGGAGGGAAACAGAAAAGAGAGAGAATCTGAAATGCCCCATGCTCATTTGTGCCCACTGCACAACGATAGCTAACCTTCTCAGGGGTTTATCCAGCATCAGGCCCTGTGCTAAATGCCTTCAATTTATTTAATGCTTACAATACTTTCTGGGGTGAATTCTATTAATTTTCCCATTGCACAGATCAAGGAGAGATTAAGGGACTTGCCCACAGTCACAGGAGTTACGTGGACTCGCTGGACATTCACGCAGGTCAATCAAACCACAGAAGCCCCGTAGATGGCAAAGAATGCAGGATTTGCTGCAGGCTCTGCATGGGTATGTGCATGTGTGTGTTCACCCATGTGCCCACGTCCGAGTGTGTATCCATGTGAGTCTGTTGTGGGCCACGGGAGGGTATTCATGTGCTTCCTGTGCATATATGTGTATAGAGGCCAGTGACTGCCTGTGTAGGCTGGAGCCAAGTCACCTGGTTCCAAATTCCAGCTCTGTTATTTCCCCTAGATGTACTTTGGGGCAGGTAGCTTGCATCTCTGTGCCTCAATTTCATCATCTGAAAATCAGGCACAATGGTACCCAGCACAGAGGATTAGGAGCACTTAAAAGGGTGGCCTGCACAACTCCTTTAGGGCAGCACCCATACGTGACAGAAGTGTTACTTTGAGTCCAGTAGTGTTCAATCATATCAAACACTTAGGGACCGTCATAGTAACAGGAGCGTTTTGATACAGTACTGTAAGAGCCTCATCTACAAAGTGAAAATAATTACTATATCAGATGCGCCCATTGATATGATGATAACTACCTCTGCTGCAGAGTTGGGAGATATTAAATAATATCTTGGTGATATTAAATAATGAACCCAAAGAAAAACACCTAGAAGTCAGAGCAGAACACAAGTCGCCGCTTGCTCACCAGTCAGCACAATCCCTTTCCAACACACCCAGGTTTTCATCTCCTCCAAATGGGGACTCACGTCCCTCCACCAGCTTGAGAAAGGATTGCCACAGAGCTGCTTTAAACGGCGACCCCTGGAAGCCCTTTAATTGCCACTATCTCTTTGAACATTTGGAATTTGTAATGAAATCACTTTCCAGAGCTGATTCATCCCAAATTCAATATTCTGTTTCCTTCCAGTTGTTTTTTTTTTTTTCTTTTTCCCCAGCAATGAAAAGATCCGTAACTGTATAAAACATCTGAAAGCGTGCTGGAAGTTTCCTGGGGCTTGGAGTGTTGTGTTATGTTATCTTTGGAATAACTTTGAAGTCCCCCCCGATGTAATAGAAGCCGCTATTATGTCATGGAGCTGATTACCCTGCCTGTGGGGACCATTAATTCATGCTGACATCATACCTGGCTTTGCCATCAGATCAGTGGGTCTGGCTTCTCTTTGCTCCCCGACGTCCCGATCTCCTAATGCCAAGGTGCTGAGCTGACTTTGGGGGGTAATGGAACAAGGACGGTTGCCCCGAGATGGGGTGAACCCAGGCGCAGCCGCCACCGCTGTCACCTCCCGACAGCACGGGAGCAAAACAGATCCCTAGGCAGAAGCGTGGAGGGGAGCGCGGGCCCTTTGATTTCCCCGGAAAGGTTTTGATTTCGTTGGCATTCAGACTCTTGATATATAAAACTTTTTCACTCAGTAGTCAGCGCGGCTGCCTGAATCCATTTGGTTCCGGTCATTTATGATTAGGGCTGATGGCTGGTGGCTCTGGTCTGGTGGGGAGCCACGCCGGCCTTGGTTGAGAAAGAGGATCACATTCCAGACTCTCTCTTTCTTCCCCCACAGAGGAACATTTCATTGACAAGGAAAGCTGCAAAGAGGAGACAGGCAGGCTGCGATGATCTCCAATTGTTAATATTTAACATGCACTGAAGAGCTCTCTCTCTGCTCGCCACGTACGATTAATTTAATCACCAACGCGCTGCTGAGTATCTATCGGAAACGTGGGTGTTTTCCACGATGGATTAATCTGCTGATGGTGTCTTCCCTTTTACCTTTAGATGTGGCATTATTATTCTACGTTACATGGACTGTCCTCCTGGGAACAGGGGAGAGATCACAGGAAGTGTTTGGAAGAACCCAGTGACATCTCTTGTGGACTTGGAAAAGTTAAGGGATCTCTAGTTTCCTTGCAGCGTGGGCTCCCCTCTTCCCGTCAGAGCCTGCCCCTTCCCCTCCCTGTCACCTCTACAGCGACGGGACAGCCTCTCTGGGGCTCCGGATGATAGTGTTTGGGAAATTGGAGGACCATTTCCCTGTGTCGGTTGTTGACCCGGAGGATGGAAACTCTATTGTCTATGACAAAGCAAGGCAGGAAAAAAGACTGGGAACGGTGACTTCATTTGAGCCGTCTACGTGGACCCCTGCCTCGCTCTACGTGGGAACCACCTACCCACAATGACGAGGCCCCAGAGCCACGTAAACTCCCTCGTCGCCACAGTTGTTCAAGATCTTTCTTTCTGCACCCGCCTCTGTTGACGTGAAGACGAAGACATCGTGTCGGGCTTGCAGCTAGATCCCCAGGACGGAGTGCACAGTCGAGGTGATAAGCTGAGATCGAGAAATGCCTTGAATGAATGAATAGTTCAGCCAGATCCTAGCAGGAAACAGAACCCACAGAGATGGGTTCAAGAGCCTTTAACAGATGGAAGAATGACAAAATGTGAGTAGCCTTAAAGGAACAGAGAAGAGATGAGCAGCCACCAGATACCCGCCTCCATGGGAAGCCGGGCCACTTGGAAGTTTAAAGGGTAGAGAAGGCGTGGTGTGGTCCGAGAGCCTGAGGCCTGGGGTCTCCCAGGAGGGCCACCTGGGAGGGGCTGGGGTCATGGGTGGTGGCAGCCCCTGTCAGGAAATGTGATCCAGAAAAGGTACTGAGCCGAGGTTAAAAGCTCCGCTCCTCTCTGCTGTCCTCCCAAACCCCATGGTGCCGCCCGTTGATTAAACCCAAATGAAACCCGTTTGTCAGGAGAACCTAGATGATCTCAGGGATCAGCCTTCTAAGACACTAACAAGGTGGAGAAGGCGTAGACAGGATCAGGAGTGGGGCAGAGTAGCAGCCGAGGGGGTTCTGTTTGGTTGGTTTAGTTTGGTTTTGTGCCAGGATTAAACCACAGAGATACATCCCCAGCCCCCTTAATTATTATTATTATTATTATTATCATCATTATCATTATGATTACTTTGAGGTTGTGTCTTGCTAAGTTGCTCAGGGCCTCACTAAGTTGCTGAGGCTAACCTTGAACTTGCCATCCTCCTGCCTCAGCCTCCTGAGCTGCTGGGATTACAGGCAGGCACCACTGCACCTGGCTAAGAGTTTTTGTATTTTGGATCATTTCAGATTTTGGATTTTCAAGTATAAGCATCCTCAATCAGTAAAACCTACGCAAATATTCCAAAACATGAAAACCTCTAAAATCGGAAACACTTCTGGTCCCAGGCATTACACTCAACTATCATTATGTAAATGCTTCTGCTTAGCACAGAGCCAAATGGAAGGAAATAAAGAGCAACTTGAACCCCCAAAGCAGAGAGCACAAAACCTTTTTGCTCACAGGGGAGCCTCACAGAAAGCAACCACCCTGTTTATTCCTACTCTGTAACATTACTAACGATCTTTTGGTGGGTGCTTCCTAAGCCAAGTAGCAGCAAGATGTTCAGAAAGGCACAGAAAGGGGTTGCTAAAAACTGCCGCAATCGTATCAGGCAGAGCATCGTAAGGTCAGTTACCACAAGGCCGACCACCTGACACACCCAACAGCCCCAAGAATATCACTTTTACAAAAGAATCGATGTAGTCCTTCCCATCTGTGGCTTTTGGTGAGATGATCCTCACTCTCTGGGGCCACTGGCAGGGAAACGTGTCATGTTCTTTGAAATGTTTCTGATGAGAATCGTGCAAATTAAACGAAGGCCTGCAATTTAGTTAAGAGGGAAAGCACCTGCACAGTTTGTAGATCAGGTGATTTCCTCCAAGGACGAGATGCAGGGCGCCTGGTCGTAAAGGCTTAGACTACACAGGGCACCGTGCAGCGTGAGCATCGTGGCGAGCCCAGACCTCCGCTCTTCCTGTGTCACCCTCCTCCATCCGGAAGGAAGACAGGGTTCGACTCCTTTCCCAGCCAGAGGCACTCAGAGGTCGAAGTGGGCCGCATCGGCAGAGGCACCCACACCCAGTTGCACCTTGAGATTCCTTCCCACTCTGAGATTCCGTGTTTTTATTTAAGGGTCACAATCACCTCATTAAGGAGCCTTTACCCCATTTTACCTTTGAGAAGCAAGTTCTGAGAAGTCAATCCACTGTGCATAGTTGTAGTTCAAAAATGGTGAAAGCTGTGTATCGAGGTCAACGTTTATTGAGGACCTTCTCTGCGCTAGGTGTCATTTTAGTATTGTAAATACATGTGGATATTTTTATGTGGAAAACAGCCAGGCATTCAAATAATCAGAAATATAAAATCTAAGCAGGATCTTGTATTTTTAAATTTTACTGATATCTAACAGAGGTGGTATCACCAAAGAATGAGGATGCCATTCACCTTGTTTACTACGTCTCTTAAATTTTACTATTATATCGTCTTTAATGAACCTCATTCCTTGGGTGTTCAGATCTTTCTCTATGGTATGAGGTTAGATTCTACTGTTTCTCCATGTTGTGAGTTAGTTACTTCATTTATCAAATAATCAAGTTTATCCCAGATGCAACAGAAAAAGTCAAGAGACAAGTTTCATGGCAGAAGTGAAATTTGGACTGAGATTTGCTTAGCAGATGAGAGGGTGATTGACACTTGGGTGAAGAACAGTTCCATCACAGAGGTCCACTGGGAGAAAGGACCAGGAGCAGAGCTAGCGGAAGCTGAGAAAAGCCAGGGGACTTGCCCAAGGTCTCACCCCAGGGCTGGCAGTTGGAGCCAGCTCTTCTCATTGGCTGAGTGCTAGTTGGAGTAACCGGCCAGCAAATACTCCAAGTGGGGCCGCTGGCTACAGAGAACACATCCCCTTATCAGTGCTCTGCCCAGGTGACACTCTTTGTTTTTCAAGGTATAGATACTTAGTGACGAAGCTGAAGGAGTACAGAAGTTTTTTAAAAAGTCTAGGTGTCCAGGAGATTTCTGCAAAAACAAAACAGCGCACATTGCATCCAGAGACTGCCATCGATGCCTCCCTGCCCAGCTAAACTGCTGGTGATTTATCTTCTATTGCCCTTTTCACTTTCTTCCTTGAATTTTTCCCCTTCCGTGTCCCATCCTCACTTCAAATCCCGGGCGCTCTATCAGTCCATCCTTGCTGGTGTGTGTTTAATGAAGATTCTCTCATCCACGCTTCCGTGCGTGCATCAGTGTTGGCATGTGAATCTCGTTTTCTGAACATGTTTTGTGTCTTTTTAAATTCTGTCATGAGGTAGCACTGGCCGACAAGGCTCATTCTGAACACTCTGGGGGGTACCCTGGAATCCAACACACTACTATTTCTGCATCAAAACATATGAACGTATGTGGGTCCAGAGACTCTCAGTAGTCTCAGGTCAGGTTTTACCACCAAAGAAGTTTGTGCCAAACTGATAAAGAAAATTAATACTTTAAGAAGATTCTGTATGTCGAGAGGCAGGGTCAAGGACGGTGGAGGTGAAGCGCATTTTACTTCTCTGTTCTACCTGTGAGGGACACCTCTGCTCTGCGCGTCCAACTGCGTCAGGGCAATCGATGCTTCCAGAAGGGGCCTCATTTTGTCTCCCTGGGAAGATTTGGGGGAAAAATCTCCAGGAGCACATCTAGACGGGGGAGTGCTCTGGGTTCTAGGACTTGTGTGTATTTAACTTCACTAATTACTGCCAGATTCCTAATGGCTGTCACGGTTAAACGCTCCCTGGCTCTATGAGGGGGTTCCTCTTCCTAAGATCTTCACCATCACTTAATAACATCTGGTTATCTACCTCCATCGCCACGTCTGACCACTATGAAGTATCACCACAGTCTTCTAGTTATCATTTCCCTGGTTACTACTGAACACATAGATCAGTTATTCTTGATCCTTCTCTGGGGTTACACTTCGGTGGATCCCTCTAGCTCGCTCTCCTCTCTCTCTCTCTCTCTCTCTCTCTCTCTCTCTCTCTCTCTCTCTCTCTCTCTCTCTCATCAGTTGTTCATTTGTGTCTTAGCTAACTAGTCATTATCTTCTTTGAGCTTATGCATACATTCACCTCATTTACTATGTCTCGCAAGTTTTCTCTTCTTATATTTGTCTTTCATCAACCTCCTTCTCTGGGTGTCCAGATCCTTCTCTATGGCGTGAGGTTACAGTTCAACTTTTTCTCCATGTTGTGAGGGAGTTTCTTCATTTATCAAATAATCTCTACTCTCCCCATTCCTTGGTGATACCACCTCTGTTAGATATCAGTGAAATATGAAATCCTGCTTAGATGTTAATAAAAATTAAATTTCATATATAGATTTGTTTGGGAAGATGGTCTCTATATGGTTAAGCCATTCTAATCCAGGAACCTGCATGGTTTTCCCTTATAGCCCTTAAAAATGTCTTTTCATTTTCTTCTTAGAGGCCTTTTGCATTCTGTTGCCTTATAGTTTTATTACAAGCAGTATCTCTCATTCCCATTTTCTAGTTTGTCGTCACTAATATAAGAACCCTGTGACTTACACTCATTTTAAGAAAGGACACTTTCAGATTTTCTCATGGAGATTTCTTTTTTTAACTGTATGTTTCTTTCTATCGGATTATGACTGTTCATATGTATACATATGTGTGTTTGTATATATACATATAAAACACACATGTATATATAGAATGTATATAAATGTATATATATTTAAAAGGGAATCGTTTTTCACACACACACACACACACACACACACACACACACACACACACGGCCCTGTACTAAAGTCTCAGCTTATTCTTTAAAACCAAAAATGGAAAGGGAGGTCAAGAATTGAGAAAGGAGTTTCTGCCCCTGTAAAGCCCACGGTACATTTCTATGAAACAAATCATAATCACTCCATATTTGGCTAACTTCATTCCCAGACCGAGGTCATTAATATTCATGGAAATCTACCAAAATTTAAGATGAAAAAAAAATTTTTGAAAATTACCTATTGCATGTTTGGCCACCTGAAGTCTAAATGTGGAGGGAGGGGCTTTTCCCCGTCTTTGCATTTGTAAATTCTCCTGAACCACAGCCGGGTTCTCCGACGCTACCACAGCCTCAAACCAGAACTGAAAGCAAGTCTTACGCATTCATGTCATAAAAGTTTCTGATTCTATGGAGGTAGCTGGGCAATTGTTCCTGGATCCCTTAATGGGGTGAATTTTATCAGACTTTTCTGATATTAGATATTTTTCTATTCTTGAGTTACATTCTATTTTTGATCAAAGGTGCTATTTTCAAAGCTCTCTGCTAAACTTGACTAGCTATTTTTCTTATGGTAATCATATATTTTTAAGTAAAGTTGGCTTTTTTCTTCTTTCTCTTTTATGTTGTTCTTACATAGATCTCTCTCTGGCTAATGCCTCCAAGAAGCACTGACTATGTCAGAGTGTGGGAGGGGGAGAAGAGAGAATGGTTTGGCCCGGAGCATGTGAAGAATTCGTATACAAATAGGAATTTGCTGAATAAAAATGACACTAGGGCGCAAGGAACAGAAGGAGGTGTGTTCTTTGGGTTTTCTGACATCCGTTAAGATTGAGGTTCTCTCAAGCAAAATACAGTTTAGTTGTTTGTTTGTTTTGGGATCTGGAGATGACTGTAATCCATCCTAGCTTAACATGTGGTTAATTGGGAACATAAGATACTTTCTTGTCTTCGTCATTAGAAGTGAATGCTTGGATTTTGAAATATTTGGGGAAAAGAAATTTTTAAAAAATCAAAGTGGAAAAAGAGAAATAAATTCTTCTATATCTATTATGTACCAAATGTATCCTAGGAGTTACATCTTGTATCTCATTTAGTCCTCACAAGAATATAATCACTTAGATGCTGCATCCTCAAATTATCAAAAAGTGCCAAGAATTTACTTCAGTCAGTCAGTAAGTGGTAGAGCAAGAATTCATACAGCCGCTGGGTGAGTCTCTGAGGGCTCTCTTCTTACCTGCCTTTGGTGCTACCCATATGCCCTTTCCCTCTTACGAATGTCTGTCCTTGCTATTTGTTTATAACCAACCCCTCCTAATCTACTTTCCCTTTTATTATGGAACTAGCCCATGGATAGTAGTTACCACAGAGCCTGAGCTAGCCTATCAATGTTTTCTTCTGTCTCAAACTCAGGGGAATCTCACGGCTGGGCGGCCTAGGAATCAAGAACAATGGCTTTGAGACTCTGTGTGCCCTCAAATCAGAACAAGGTCTTAGAGAAGAGAACTAGCTCACAAAGTAAGAAAGGACGGACTCTATAATTCCATAGATTCCATTTTTAATTCCTCTGATAAATAAAAAAAATACTTATTGGTTCCGTTGACAGAAATTTGAAGTGCATAGAGAACATCTATTTGGATTTGGAAAAAAAATCATAAAATTTTTGTGGTAGAAAATAACTAGAAAGTAATAAGAATGATAATAGATGCTGGGATGTGGTTTAGAGATAGAGCGCTTGCCCAGCATGTGTGAGGCTCTGGGTTTGATCCACAGCACTGCAAAATATAATAATAATAAATACATAGCTATTGTTCTCAACAGATGTCAACCATTTTTAATGCCCTTTATTCTGTTGATCCTCCCAACAATCACTTAAAGCTACCAAGCTAAACTTCTGTTTTATAGACAAAAAAATTCAGGCCCAGAGGTTTGCCCTCATGCAATTGTTCACATTAATGCCCCCCAGTTCTTCAATTCCGTTTCACCCCTTCGTCATGCATCTTTGAAGTTTCTCCTCCCATTGAGAAGAAGAGGTTATTTCCCTGGCCCTTGATTCCACCTGATCATGTAAACTTGCTTCTGCCAGTAGAGGGTCCATAGACGTGGCTAATGCTGAAGTTTAAAACTGCCTGCTATCTATGTCTGTATGTTTCCTCCGATTCTCTTGTTATGAGGACAACTCAGGCTGGCCAAGGAGGAAGTAGAGACATATGAGGAGCAAACCTGACCCAGCTATGATGCCCCAGTTAAGCCCAACCTGGAGCAGAGCCTCCCACCTGATGTCCATATGCTTTACATACATGACTGTTGGTTTAAATCACTGATTGAAAGGCAGGTGTTACACAGCAGTAGCTGACTGATACATTTACAAAAAATAATAGCTAGTAAGTGATAAAAATAATGAATTAAAACCCAGATCTTCAAATATATGTTTTATTCACTTTCAAGTAAGCTAAATTGTTTTCCATGCAGAAATATATTTATTGGGATATGAAAATACCTCAAAACAGATGGAGCCTTTTGTTGTCAGGGATCTAGTCTCACTGTTATCCCAAAGCCTAGTCTAGTACCTTGTACACAGTAGGTGCTCAATAAATGTTTATTAAAATAAATAAAACACAAAAATCTTAGGAATGCATCTTTCTCCCTTTGGTCCTATCTTATAGTTCTTACTTAATAAAAAGAGGGTATATTAGGTATGATCAATAAAAGCCACCTTCTCAAAATAAGTCCCAGCCACTGCACAACGAGGGCATGATTGTCATTTTCTGTTTCCGACATCTGTCCATATGTGGCAAATTTCCTCTCTCAAGAAAGATCAAACCCCATAAAATGCATCATTTATATGCCCCTCCCCATTATGAAACAGCATGGAGACCGTTAATGAGAAGCAAAGGCTAAATGAAGAGTTCCCTGAGTCGGTTTCAAGCAGACTGTGGTGAAAATGCCCAGCCCTTGGGGAATCGCACACATGAAACGAGAACAAACATCCTGCCCGGTCCCCCGCTCGCCCCCCAGCCTCAGCCTCCGCCCCGCGTCCCCAGCCACCAGGACAGCTTGAGGTGGAGAATTTGTAAGACCCACATGGAGAGCTTTTTCCTCTGACTTTTTAATCTCCGAAGTCCAACAGTGCCGATGAAGGTAACTGTGACATTTGCAATTTTCCATGCACCAGCCCACTCCATTTTCTCTCTGGGTGCTACTTCCATGGTACAGTAAACCTCCAGCTCTGACGATAATTATAGCCGGAATAAAACGGAGGGAGTTATAGGAACAAAGCGCCGCTGTAATTGCCTTTTCATTATTTGCTAACAGTTAGTTATTCAGTCACAGGGAAAAATTACACAGTAATTGGGTAACAATGGGGAAGCAAACGCCGAGTCCCACAACTATGATATTTTTGCTTGTTGAGCTTTAGGACCTTTTATTCATATTTTGATTAAACAGCTGGAGCATTAAACTGACATATGAATGTATCCTTGGTCAAATTCGGAGGCGTTTGTTTCCACCCCGTTCAAATTGTCGAATTTCAACTAGCACATACAATAGACCTGTAAATACAGGGGACTACTGACTTGCAGATAAATTCCTCTGCATGACCCCCGTTCATAAAGAAAGCACCGGAGGGGTGATGGCTCAGACATTTTTAGACAGATCCATGTTCAACTGGATGTTTTAAAAAGAAATAAAAAGGAGAATCACATGCGATATTTTTTTCTGCATTCAGGTTTTTCTCTCATTGAACTTTATTAATCCAAGACATTTATAAAATGTCTTATTTCTTCCTCTCGGAAAGGAAACTGAGGCACAGAGAGGGGACCTTAGGTGTTCAGATTCATCCAGTTTTATCCTAGTCCTAAAGAGCTAGAAACCAAGACCCACACTCTTTCTATTCTAACACGACTCTTCTCACCAGCCAGGGGTGGTGGTACATGCTTGTAATCCCAGCAGCCTGGGAGGCTGAGGCAGGAGGATTTTGAGTTCAAAGCCAGCCTCAGCAACTTAGTGAGGCTTGTAAGCAACTTAGGGAGACCCTGTCTCTAAATAAAATAAAAAATAGGGCTGGGGATGTGGCTCCATGGTTAAGCATCCCTGGTATCCAAAGCAAAACAAAAATAAAAAACCCTCTCTCTGATTCCACATTCTCTTGCAAGAGAGGAGATAAGAAAGAAACACAGGTGAGACTCATGCTACGTGCACTCATAGACACGCACACCCACACTGCGTGGATCCGACTCGCTGCTGATTGTGGAGCTCCGTGTCGGTGTTGTTTGCTCCACGGGTGTGATCTTGGATCATCTCCATGGGTGACCGTTCCTTGGATTGGTCCAGATGTGCAAGCCCCCAGCCGTGGGCCATGTGTACCATGAGGTCTCAGGAAATGTTGGATGACGACGCCCTCCGAGGAGACCTAATTCTCTCGGTGCACACTTTTACTCAGGGACATAATTTAGTTGGTGTCCATGCGGCAACTGGAGGAGGAGAGGGAAACATAGGCGAGAAAGCACGTTGCAAAGAATGAGCCGAGTTGAGGCGGGCGCCCGAGTCTCGCGTGTCAGTGTCAGGGACTGTGGGAAAATGGCCTCGGGGTGTTCACATAGCAGTGCAGATGTTTGACCTGGAGATGGAGAGGCACCGATCGTGTGCATGTGCTCTGGAGCCCATTTCAACAAGAAGGTAGAACATGCTCAAGACGGTGACTCTGAAGAACCCGCTGAGGACAGACAAAGGAGAAGGAAGTGGGATTTTTGAGTAATGAGTGGATTTGTAAATGTGACGGACACAAAGACCAGGAAATAAAGTCGGTGCTTCACGTGCATCAGCTTCTCATTTAGTTCCCAAGGCGACTCTTGATTATTCCCATTTCACAGGCACAGAGACGGCGTCTTCCAGGTGATATTTGACTGGTGCCAGATTGTCAAGCTTATGTAAGTGTCGTAGCCAATCATGGAAACCTAGAAGCAAATCTTGGGCTCTTGAAGCCCCTGGTGACCTTTGGCTCTTGCAAACCACTGGAACTTACTCCGTGCCCCAAGTCAGTCCCATCCAGCGGGTGGGATGCCTACCCTCCGCTGTGCATCACCGGGTGAATTTGAAGTCCCCATCCTCGGAGCTTGGCGTTTTCTAAAGGAAACCATGAAAGGAGGCCTCCAGGGGTCAGTCCAGTCACCTCCGACCCTGGTGGCTCAGATTGGGTCAGTACCAGGTTCAAGATTCAAGAGTGACCAGTTTATTGGGGAGGCAATTCCACGGCACGTGGACAGAGGGTAAAGAGCAACACAGAAAAGGGCAGAAGACAACAGGCTGTGGCAAGGTGACTCTGAGGACATCTGGGGTCCCTCCCTGCTCACAGGAAATGGCAGTGCTATCCCCAATGCAGGATGAAGGAACTCTGGTGTTTGTCCCCAGAGCACTGCCCACCGTGGCTCCAGCTGCTCCTAAGAGCACTAGTTATGCATTGCAAGTTTGCTCTGGGCCTGGGCTCCTGCCCCCGCAGCACAGGACAGAGACGTGCAGGTGATCTCCGCGGCCACACCTGAGTGTCCGGAGATGGGGTGACGAACCACAGTGTGGACAGGCCGAGTGGGTCACAGTGTGGCGGAGCAGGACTCCAGAGGTGAAGGCCAAGGCATTCTGGAGCACGGTGCCCACCCTCATGAGGGCGAGATTGCAGATGCCCCTTCCCCAGGGCCTGCAGGGTTTTGCACAGAGGCCGAAATCACCCGAGAAGCCAAGTTCAACCCTCATGAAACGGATCTCTTCATCCGTCTTCCCGTCCTGGGGCTGGAGCTCTGCACATTCCAGCCCCAGCTGAGGTGGGGGTTCTTATCACCTCATCTTGGGCTGCCTTTCCTGCCTATTGTCACCAGCTTGGATTGTTGCCCTGAGTCTCGCCTTTGAGGCCCTGTCAATCCTGAGGGGCTTGGCTGGGAGCCGGCCTCCTGCACTCAGCCCTTCCTGTCCAGCTGGGCCGGGGGAGACCTTTCTTTGTCCCTTGCTCCTGGCCTGACACCCTGGTGCAACCTCTGCTCACCACCTGCAATAAAACGCCACAACCCATTATATGCAGTTTCCCAAGCCCCGGAGCTCCTGTTTTTAAGGGTTTTGCTCCTGTTTCCATTGGCTTGTTTGATTTGCTTTTTTTTTTTTTTGATCTGATGTGGGAACAAAATGTGACCTAAACTGACACACAGCTATTTATAGTTTTTATTTGATCTAAATATTCATGCATTGCCTTGCATAAATATTCATGGATTTGGTTACAGAATGCAGTCCAGACCCCACTGAGGTTTTATATAATATGTGATGTGTATTACATAAAAGAAATGTGCACCATTTCTTTTCTAAAAGTTGAACGATTCTGCATTATAAAGCATTTCTGACCCAGTGGATTCAGTTATGGGGTTGGAAGCCAGTAGTGACAGTGACGTCAGCGGGCGCTACTCTAGTCCATATTATTTTACATATTTTATGCTTTGGATCCTCATGAATAATGTAAGTTCTATTAATATCCCTATTTTCCTAATATACATTGAGAAAAGAAGGTTCAGAGATGGTCTGTGACTTGCCCAAGATCACACAGCCAGTAAGTGCCAGAGGGTGAACGTTAAGCAGTCTGGGTCCAAGCGCTCGGCGGTCACAGTGTGCTGCTTCTAGACACAAGCATCCCACGGTGAGCTTGTTCATAGCACTCAGCCCAGATTGGCCACCCCCCCGGCTTGTCCCTGGATGCTCTCTTCTGCCTCTCACTTCTCGGCTCTGATCTCCAGCCCCTTCCCACTCTGACCGGAGGCTGGTGCTAGGTCTTGATCTCCCTGGGAGGCTGTGACCAGCAGCTTCTTACCAACTTCAGTGCTCCTCTCTCTCCCCACCAGCTTGTCTTTGCAGCCCAGCCCCCAAGCTGGATCCGTGGTCTCTCCTTGGGGACCTGCGGGCACCTCACCCATCTCCCCCACGTCTTGCAGGCCTCCTGCCTTGCCCGCCACTCTAAGCCATGTGAGCCTGTGTTCCCAGCACTATTCCAGGTCCTGGCGCACAGTAGGGCCTTAGTGGCGAATGGCAGCAGTCACGAATACCTGAACGGGAGGGCCAGGTCTAGGCTCTGTGACAGAACAGACGTGCCCTTGGTTTGGAAACGACTCCCACCCTTGGCTCTGCCACCAAGGCTCACCTAGGGCCAGGACTGGAATCGGTGACGATTCACGTCTGTTGCCCGGGGTGGCTCTCTCAGTCTCACCTGGGCCCCGGCGCACTGGACTCCAGGCTGCAGGCTGGACGTGTTCTCTCCATGACGACAGCAGAAGCAGAGGAGGAAAACCCTGGTCACCCAACGCGGTTTGAACCTCTGACGGCACCACATCCATTGGCCAACCAAGTCTCACGGCCACGCCCACCAGCAGTGGACGGGAACTTCACCCCCGCCACCCGGAGCCCCTGGCAGATCATGTGGGCCACTCCACTCTCCCCGGAGGAGGGAGGGAGCCTCCCGTGGCGCAGAGTCACCATCTGCCCTTCCACACCCACTGAACCGTAAAGCCCCAAGCCACCCAGAGCTTTCAACCCCAAAGTCCAGACTCTCAGGCAATCCCTTCGAATGGTCCCAAGCTCCCAGAGCAGAACTTTCGGTCATCCAGAAACAAAGCCTGCGGGGTCTACTGGGGTTTTTACCCTTGATCTTGCACCAGAAGATACAGCACGGGGTAGACAACCTGGGGAGTCACCGCTGCCAGGTGCCGGCACCCCCTCCTGACCCATCACTAGGGGATTAACTCTCCTGTTACCTCCTTACACAATGGCCAGGGGCCTTGGGCAGCATCATCACGGTCCAGAGCCAGCCCGTTTGAATGCTGGGCTGGGGAGACCCGTGCTCCTGCCTCTAGAAGGGATTATTAGAAATTCCCGAGTTTTGGTGCCGCGCTTTCACTGGGAAACTGGAACGCAGAGACAAAGCTCCCGGTGGATTAATTTATTTGTATTTTGTTCTAGCTCCTGACATTTGGAAGAGGCTTGAAAACCTTATTAATGTTTGCTATTTTGATCTGCTTTGTAAGACGATAGATTAAACCACAGAATCCTGGAAAATAGACTTGTTATTTTCCTTTCCAGAGGTACAAGGACAGAAATTCTTTTCCTGACTGCCAACATGGCTGGTCCCCGGCTCTGGTGCCACCCCTTGTCTCTGCCCTCACCCAAATGGATATTGCTGTGGATCCCAGCGCTGCTGAACCTGTGCTCAGGAATGGCCCCAGGCCTCCAGGCAACCGTGGCCCCTGGACCAACCCCGTTGTCATCCTTGCTCGAAAACTTTTCAGATTTTAATATCCCGGTGAAATAACTGGATCCAAATCTGTGCCGAGTTTTTGGACAAAGACATCACAACCTTCTTTGTTCGGGTCCTCCTTATACCACCACTCGACTAAAAATCCTCAGTCTCTACTTCTTAGCTCCTTGTTGGGGCCTCCACCATTGGACACTGTCACACCCCAGGACTAACGTCCTGCTAATCCCTTTATCAGTCTTTGAGGGAGGCGGAATTCTCATTGGGCTTCCAAGATTCCTGTCCCCTGGTATATGCACCCTGTGGAGTCCCCTCTGCAGGAGGAATCAGTCGCTGTCATTGGGTTACTAAGGAATCAGTCAATAGGGGTTCTCCTGGGTGGGCCTGATCTAAGTAGGTGAGACTTGAAACAGGGAGACTGCTTCCTGGCGACATCAGGGAGATTCTCCTGCTGGCTTGAAGGAGTTAGCTACCATGTGGGGAGGGCGTTGATAGGGGATGAGCCTTGGGCAAGACTCTCAGAGAGCTCACTGGGATCCCAGCTAACAAGAAAACAAGAACCTCCATTGTACCATGATAAGGAACCAAATTTTGTGAACAACCACATGAGTGTGGAAAGGGAGTTCTAAACAAGAACACAGCCTCACCCCTGTTTTCAGCCTTGTAAGAACCTGAAGAGTGTCCAGATGACTGACCTGAAGAAACTGGGAGATGCTGAATGATTGTAGACCATTAGGTCAGTGTTCATTGATTGCAGAGCGACAGGAGATGAATGCATCCTTTTGGGGTGTGTGTGTGGGGGGGACTGGGTGGAGGAGTAGGTACCAGGAATAGATGTCAGGAGCACGTAACCAGTGAGCCACATCCCCAGCCCTTTTTATTTTTTATTTTGAGACAGGGTCTCACTAGGTTGCTTGGAGGCCTAGCTAGGTTGCTGAGGCTGGCTTTGAACTTGGGATTCTCCTGCTCCAGCATCCCTAGTCGCTGGGATTACAGGTGTGCGCCACTGCGCCTGGCTGAGTGCATTCTATTCTTAAGCCACATCCAAATGCTTGCTACCAATCAGACCCAACCAAGTTGTCCTCCCTCTGGGAAGCGTTCTGAGTCTTCTCTCATGCTTCGAGCCCTTTCGACCTCTGTACCTAGACCATTACCCAGATATGACTTCCTCCAGCCTCGTCCTGGTTGTCCTAGACACAGGAGTGGTCACCTTCTGAGATGCCACAACTGCTTTCCTTCTCTGGCTTGTACGATAGATGTATTTAATTGCTCCTGTTAAACTTTCCTGGGGGGAGGAGCTCACGCCTGACTTTCCCTTGTAGCCCTTTTCCGAGACTCTCACACTCTACCCAGCACTGTGGGAAGCCATTTCTGACACGTAATTGGGTGACTCCCGTTCAGGGCCTGAGGCGCTCTGGCTGTGTCGAAGCTTTCCCGACCCTTTCCTGATGACAGAGCCCATCCGTGTGGGGGTGTGCCTCACCACTGACCCCGGGGGCCCAATCACTGACCCTGACCTTGGAGTGCAGCCCCCCCTCAACCTTCATTGGATGGAATTCTCCCCTGAATCTCTTGTTCCCCAATAAAAGGCTACTCCCAGGCGTGTTCTCTCTCTCTCTCTCCTGCTAGCCCTGAGTAATCCCTGCTGCCCTGCTGGGCGGTTAGAGGAGCGAACCAGAGAGGGGAGCCGTCTGGGACCTGGCAAAAGGAAAAGGTAACTGAGTCTGTGTGTTTTATTTCGATCTCGCTAACTAACTTTTATGCCAAGAACCTCATTAATGAAACCATTGCGCAGGCCGCATGGTGGACAGCACAAAATAGGGGCTTAATAAATGCTTATTATATGAATGCATCTTCCCTTTTTTTTTTTTTTTTTGAGAATTCACAGTATGAGTTTGATAAATTTTTATTTGGGAAAATTCTCAACCTTAATTCATGCTGTCTCGATGATATTAAAAGTATTTATTTTATATCCAGAGTTACGAAAAATCGTGCTGTATATGGGTAATAATGGGTGTAATGCATCCCACCATTGTATTTAAAAAATTAATTAATTACTTAATTAAAATATCTCCATGAGGAGATCCAAGTGGAGCCTCCCCCTGTGTGTCCAATACGATTCCACTAGCACTCCTCTTCCTTCTTGATTAATGAAATTCAGGGCTCATCTGTGGGTGGCCGGCTTCGTGCTCAGCCCCTGTCCTCAGTGAACTTAGAGTCTAAAGAGGGGGAAGAGTGACCACCCATCCAGCGTCAAGCTAGGGGACTTTCAGTACTAAGCCCAGGACAGTTCCCAGCACAGAGAGAAGACTCTTGACCCTCAGTGGCAGGGGCGTGAGTCAGGAGGCAATTTCAGCAGCGGCCACGGCTGTCTCCAGGAGTTCAAGGGCTGGCCCTCTCAGCTGACCCCTGAAGAGCACCAGGAAGCATCCAGAGATACAGGCTCATGGGGAGTGTAGCAGGAGCTTGTGTTGGTGCCGGAGATTAGACGTGGAATGAGCATCACCTTGGTGTGTGTGTGTGTGTGTGTGTGTGTGTGTGTGTGTGTGTGTGTGTGTTTAAAGGGTGGGGAACCAGGGACAGGAGAGTGGATACTTCAAGCAGAGGCTGTGATGTATGTCAAAAACAACTCGACAGTGTGCGAGGGTCTCAAAACCCCTCTAAGAGCATCAGGATGGATATCAGCTCAGGAACCGAGTTCCCCAACAGGACTTCTACAGTGCAAGTAGCAAAATAATCAATAAACGGGATTGTACCAGACTACAAAGCTTCTTTACCATCAAGAATGTGAAGAGAGAGCCTGCAGATGGGAGAACATCTTTGCCACCTGCACCTCAGATGGAGCATTAACCTCCAGGATATATAAAGAACTCAAAAAATTAACACCAAGAAAACAAAGAACCCAATCAAAAGGAACGGAACAGGCACTTCACGGAAGAAGAAATATGATCCGTCAAGAAATAGATGAAAAAAATGCCCAATGTCTCTAGCAATTTGAGAAATGAAAATTAAAACTACACTGAGATTTCACTTCACTCCAGTCAGAATGGCAATTATCTAGGATACAAGGTAACAATAAATGTTGGCAAGGGTGTGAGAGAAAAGGCACACTCATACATTGTTCGTGGGACTGCAAATAGGTAAAGTCACTCTGGAAATCAGTATGGAGATTCCTCAGAAAACCTGGAATGAAACCATCATTTGACCCAGCTGTCCCACTCCTTGGTTTATACCCAAAGGACTTAAAATCAGCATACTACAGTGAAACAGCCACATCCATGTTTATAGCAGCACAATTCACAATAGCTAAACCTAGATGCCCTTAGTGAATGAATTGATTAAAAATGTGGCATATACACACAATGGAATTTTACTCGGCAATAAAAGAGAATAAAATCATGGCAATTGCAGGTAAATGGATGGCATTGGAGAAGATAATGCTAAGTGAAGTCAGCCAGTCCCCAAAAAACAAATGGCAAATGTTTTCTCTGACAAAAGGTGACTGACTCATAGTGGGGTAGGGAGGGGGAGCATGGGAGGAATAGATGAACTCTAGATAGGACAGAGGGGAAGGGAGGGGAAGGGGGTTAGCAAAGATGGTGGAATGTGATGGACATCATTATCCAAAGTACATGTATGAAGAGACATGAATTGGTGTGAATATACTTTATATACAGAGATATGAAAAATTGTGTTCTCTATGTGAAATAAGAATTGTGATGCATTCCACTGTCATGTATTTAAAAAATAAAAGCAATTAAAAAATAAGGAAAAAAGTAAAAAAAAAAAAAAAAGAAATTGCATCTGTATTGAATATGTACAGACATTTTTCTTGTCTGTATTCCCTGAATTGTTAATAGAGTATAGCAACTGTTTACATATCAATTACTTTGTATTAAGTAGTATAAGTAATGTAGAGATGCCTAAATGTCTACAGGAGATTGTGCATAAGTTAGATGCAAAGACTATGTCATTTTATAGGAGATTTGAGCACCTGTACATTCTGGTGATGTACTGATCCCCTACAGGTACCAAGGGTGAGGTGGTTTGTGTACTTGAGTGGCATGGACTGGGGGGTCTTGGACACTGTCATTCATTTCCATACACTAATACTTCTTAACATAATCCCAGCACATAACAGGTACTCAATAAACGTGCTTGGGATAGATAGAGAACTTAATCAAAGATGCAAAATTGTAGCCACCTGAAAATTTACGTGGAGGTTACCAGAGAGCTAGAGTTTAGACTGAACCATTGGCTTGCGAATGTCAGCGAAACCTTCCTTTCAAAGGCTATAGTTTCAAGCCTTTGAAAATCAGGAGGTGAAACAGGCTGCTAATTGAAATCAATATCCATTCTCACAAGGCTTCTAATTTACAGTAATGTTTACAGTCTGGTAACTAGCAATAATGAGAGTCTTTGGTGAGGTTCCTCATCTACCACAGAAAGTAAATATATCCCTGCCATCCGTTTCTGAAATAAAGGCCAATTTCATCTAAGAAATAAGTTTTGGGTAATGGAAAATGGTCGAAGAAATATCCAAGGAAGGATATGATGGAAACCAAAAGTTAAGTTCTTTACAAATTAAACTTAAGAATCTACTTCTTACAAAACTGAGGGAATTGGCTTGAGAAACACTACCAGTGGTCCATCTGTGTTATGCCACCAGAGTCAAATAAAGTAATTAGGCACATCGGACATTCCCTTCTGCACCCTCTTCTGTTCTTCAAATCACCCTGAAACCTGGGCACCCATTTTTTTTATGCCACAAATATTTTCCTTGAGAAAATGTCTGATGGCAAGTGCTAGATATAGAGAGAGCTCTGCTTAATTAAAAAAGAACAAACAGGGGTAAATATACCATATACGAAAAACTACCAGAGAGCAGTCATCCCAAAGGCTTGGAGGAAGAGTGGGCCTCTGAAGGTGTTTTACTGCAGGGAACAGAAAACACAACTAGAGCACTCTTCAGCATTCCTGGTAGGAGGCTAAAAGGGAGCATCATCTATTTGCAGAAGGAGCTCAAATCCGTAAGACAGATATATCACTGGACAAAGGAATCTCACCCAGTAAGAGGGATCAAAGGGCTGTGAGCAAATTAACAACACAAAACAAAATTAGAATCGCAGGGAGCAAGCAAGCAAGGGAGAAACCTAGGAATGGAAACCAAACGGGTGATGGGTAAGGACAAACTTATGCAGCTTCATCAGGACCCGGGGATTCAAACCATGAGACCGTGAGGCAGATGACAGTTCAGGCCTAACCGAAGGGCCCAATGTGTTCCGGAGGAAGAAGGTCAACATGGCAATAAATAAGTAAATAAATAAATGATCAAAGAACGAGTGGAGATAATATTTCCTGAGCTGGGAAAGTTCTGAGTTCCCAGATCTGAACAGCTCACTGCATTTCAGGCAATCCCAGAGAGGGTTGGGATGCAAATTACCCCATACCTTGATCTCTGAAAACTGTATCCATACAGGAAAAAAATCAGATTATCTAAAATTAGATGACCATCGGGTAGCCCCTAAGTTCTGGGAAAACCCGAATTCCAGAGGACAACTGAACTCTGCAGACTTAGCATAGAAAGAAGGTAAAGCGGCGTCGTGTGCATCTAGCTGAGTGGATTTTTCGTATATGAAGGTATCAGGAAAACTGTCTCCGATACGTAAGAACCCTGGGAAAAAAATTCAGGAAAAGAAATCAGCACTGAGCAAATATTCACCAAACATCTTTAGTGCACAAGGCACTGAGTGACCAAGACAGAGGGGTGGCTGCTGCCACGGGAAGATCATTTTCATAATAACAGTGAAAGCGACCCAATGCACAGACATGAGGCACAGTGTTAGGTAGATAACACGGGGAAGGTGGAGGAGCGAGAAGACACAGCAGGACCAGGGCTGTGGCTTTAGACGGAGGCTCATGGAGGACGCTCGGAAGAGGAACACACAGAGAATAAACCAAAGAGCCAGCTGAGCCAAGGGGACCACATAAAGGGCAGCCGGGAGGGACGCTGCCCGCCCTGCCCGGGGAAGCCAGCGACGTCCAGACGGGCAACGAGAAGGGGAGATGGAGAGTGAGCAGCGCAGCAGGTCAGGTGAGGTCTTGAGAGAAGATTCCGAAGCTTGGATTTCACTTTCGACACAGCAGGAGACCACTGTGTGGATTTCACCCAAAGGAGAGGTCCGATCAGGTCTATGTATGGGAGAGATCACCCCCATGCTGATAGGAAAGAAGACGGGGACAAAGGGTCGAGTCGGATGCAAGATCAGCCAAGAGCGCCACGGCCACCCAGCCCAGGTGAGCCATGGTGGCGACTTCCACCCGGGGTCCGCTGGGACCCCACACAAGGACCACATTGGGACGTATCTGTTTGCTGATGGACGGGATGTCCAGTATGGCAGAGAGAGAGGAGTCCAATGTGTGTGACTGGAAAAATTGGTACAGAAAGGTGCCATTGTCTGAGATAGCGAAAGTGGGCAAGGACCGTAGAAGGGGAAAATTAAGAATTTCGGTTTGGGATACTTTAAATTTTAGATGGCCATTTTATATATTTACTCATTACAGTTCTATAAGGTACCGTCACACAAACTCCCAAATTTCCATGGCTGAAACTAAGCTTATTTCTCATGTGTAACTGACAAATGCAGATGTTGGATAAGGATGGTAAACCAGGGATCCAGACGCCTTCCGTCTAATGTTTCCACCTCCCCTAAGCTACACTCCACTCGTGGCAAAGAGAAGGGGGGAGGAGCACCCGGGGAAGGAATAGTCACCTGGCCCCCAAGGTGTACGGGGCTGGGAGGGTCAAAAGTCAGCTAGTCACTTCCCAGAGACAGGTGTGCTGCGGAAGTGGACACACGGATCTTGCATCTTGATTGGTAAGTCCTCCTTAACCAGAGTCCAGCTGAAAATATTGATGGCCAGGGAGAATGCGAGGGTGGTGGTCAGGGGCAAGACCAGAGTTGGAAATATACACGTGGGGGCCGTTATTAGCATGTGGGTGACATATAAAGCCATGGAGGCTGGATTCCACCGTTTGGGTGGAAGTTGGCCAACTGCAGGTCATAGGCAGCCATTTCTCTCCATTAAAGCTGTATTGGAAGGCAGCCAAGGTTATTGCTCAAGTGTAGTCTAACACAAGTTTCACACTAGTTTATGTATCACCTGTCCATCTATCCATCCATCCCTCCCTCCATCCACCCATCCGTCATCTATATCCACCTGTCCATTCATGCTCAAACATACACAGTCAGGCCCCACATTACATTTTGTCTGTCAACAAAGGACTTCGTATCTGGTGATGATCCCACAAGATCATAATGGAGCTGATAATTTCCCAGCCCTGGTGAGGGTCTAGCACAATGCATTCCTCACATGTTTGTGGTGACACTGGTGTAAACAAACCTGTTTGCATAGGTTTCGATGCATAAACACATACCACTGTGCTGTGGTTGCTTACTGCATTCAGTAGAATACCATGCTATACAGGTTTTGTCACCAGGAACAATAAGCCATACCATGTCACTGAGGTGTGTTAGAGGCTACATCATCCAGGTTCATCTAAGTACATTCTGAGATGTTTGCAAGATGACAAAGTCACCTTGCAACACCTTTCTCAGAACCGATCTCCATTGTCCAGCAAAACATCACTGTAAGTGCATTAACGTACATATCGATGAAAATATCTGTGTATACATTTATCTGGGGGTAAATAAGCGACTTTTTAGATTGCAAAATTAAGATCACACCACACATATTGTTTAATAACTTACTTTTATTGCACTTAATGTATTTTAAGATATCTTTGAATATACCTTGCCCCATCTCTCTTTTTCTGTCCTTAGTAGCTACATGGAATCCTGTTTTATGGATTTATCGTAAAACAGCCTCCCATTCATTGACAATTAGATTACTTTTCTCAATTATTTCCATTTTTTTACTCTTCCAAAGCCAAAACAAATATTCTTATGCATAATTTTCCAGCACTAATACAATATAAGCCTATCTGCAAGATAAAAATGCTAGAAAGTAAATGCTAGATCAATGGGTATGTGTTTTGTTATTTTGATAGTTATTGATCCTTTGCCCTCTGAAAAAGTTTCGCCAATATGCATCCCCACCAACAGCATATGAGAGTGTTTATTAGTTTTATAACCATTGAAAATATAAGGAGGACTAGAATATGCTCATTGTAAAATACATAAGAATGAGTAGGGTGCTCACTGTGTTAAGTATATGACTGACTTCGATTCCTTAGAGTATGATCTATACATTAGTTTTGTGGGGTGTTTTTTAATTTATTGCTCGTAACTTTTTAAAAAATATATTAATTGTTGACAGACCTTTATTTTATTTTATTTGTATGTGGTGCTGAGAATCGAACCCAGTGCCTCACACATGCTAGGTAAGCACTCCACCACTGAGCTGCAACCCCAGCTCTATACCTTAGTTTTATATATATATATATATATATATATATATATATATATATATATATATATGACAGTGGAATGCATTACAATTCTTATAACACATACAGAGCACAATTTTTCATATCTCTGGTTGTATACAAAGAATATTCACACCATTCTTTGTCTTTATACTTTGGATAGTAATGATCATCACATTCCACCATCATTTCTAACCGTCTACCCCTCCCTTCCCCTCCCACCCCTCTGCCCTATCTAGAGTTTGTCTACTCCTCCCATGCTCCACCTCCCTACCCCACTATTAGTTTTTAAGGTGCTGCATTTGTCTAAATGCAATATGAATAATGTACACACACAAACACACACACACACACACACACACACACATCATACATATTCTAAGTCTCCAGATTGGGTTAAAGCATGTTCCATGGCTCATATAAAACCATGGTAATAATACCTCACTTTGTTTTTCAATGTGACATACACAATAAGGTATATTAAATACATATACCTTGGGATAAGTGAAATGTTTTCTATTTAAAAAAATGCTGTCACACTTTTTCCAGATGCTGTGGCAATATAAATCTTGTGTTATGGTTCTTGGTACCTTTTTTTTATTTTTTTTTAAGCTAGATCTTTATGAAAGTCCTTCCAGGACTGAGCTTTTCATGTTATGAACAGGCGTCATAATTATCTAATGCGACTACTCCAAAAATCAGATTAGTAATTAGCTGGACCAACTGATTGGTGTGCCTTCCTGGATGCTGCTCTTTAATGTCGAGCGTTTACTCTGTGCTTGAAGGATTTGTTTGTGTGTTTCCTACGTGTGATGAGAGCTTTTCGATAATTAGCTCCTAAGGGATGTCCTATTCCAATAGTTAGAGAATAATTACAGCCTTATGAAGAGTGAAATGGCCCCAGCTCTCTTTTGTTGTGGTTTAATTGTATGCAACAAGTCCAGGAGGCGTTCCGTTTCAAGTGGTGATAGTGAAGATGTAGCTTTCATTAAAAAAAAAAAAAAAATGTGAATTTGGTAAAATGGCAAATTGGTACCATTTTAAAAACAAACAAGCAAATCACCCTATTAAAACAAGCCCTGTGTTATTATTGCATTAGTTTCGTTGTTTTGCCTACAAATTAAACTGTGGCAAAGTGAGAAGTTGGAACTACCAGGAGCTGGAACTTGATGAAAAAGTTCACATCAAAAGCCGTCAGCTGGGAGGAGGACACTGTAATGAACTGTTAATTAGTGCCAACCACAGCAACGAGGAAGAGTGGGAAGACAGGACGGCTCTCAAAGATCATATAGATTAGGGCTGCAATGGGAATAAAGTAGACTGAAAAGAATATATCCTCTTCAAGGCACTCACTGCCGGTTTGCTATTTTTTTGGGGGAAAAAAAGTTTTGGGTTTTTTTTGGGGGGGAGGGGGGACATTCTAAATCACACTGTATCAGGAAGCACATTGTGATAACTGAAGCGCTTGGACCCTAAAAGCTTGGGATTCAGACTCTGGTACTTACTAGCTGGGTGATCTTGGGCAAGTTACCGAACATCTCTGAACCTTCTTTTATCCAGGGACCTTAGGAAAAATGAGAGCCAGAAAGGATGCTACTTTATATAACCATGTAACACGTTGTTCCACTTTGCTGCGACAATACTGCATTCCAAACTACCCTCCACCTCGGGGGGTCAAGATAGCAAGCACTTGTCACTCATGGGCTTGTGGGCTGGCTGACACTTGGCACTGGGGGTTGAACTCAGGTCTGCTCCGTAGATGGAGAGCTACCCACGTGTTCTCGTGGCGAACAGCAGAAACACAAAGCCAAATTGCACGCTGAGGCCTGAGGTCTCCGTTGGTCTCCCGTCCATCAATCTTTCATTTCGCAAAGTGGTCACATGGCCCAGCCCAAGATCAACGGAGCAGGGAAGTGTGCTGTGCCCCAAGGCAAGAAGGGAAGAAAATAACTGCTCCGTCATCACGGGAACCTGTGTTGATCATGGGGTTGAGACAGTTTCCTCCACGGATCAGAATAAAGATCTTCAAATATCACGATTTTTTTTTTCACCTGTCTTTGCAATAGGTCACACTTAAGTCGGAAAACATTAAAGAAAAGAAAATTGGGTGAGTCTGTTTTACATGCAGCCGTAGCCAGGTCAGGATGGTACAGAGCCATGGTGCTTGCAAGGTGAGGTTTGGCTCCATGGAAGTAGGAAGCTAACAGGGGTTTCGATTCTTGGAGGTCAAATGATGTTGTGTGAAAATATATATATATACCTGTTCTGAAAACGCTCAGACTTTTGAGCTGCCTGATCTCATGCAAAACCCGCCCTGTTTCAAAGCATCCTATGAGATCACTTATCCCAGAACCAACACAGCATCCCTGGCTTTGAGGACATCATGCATCCCATAGTCTCTGATTTCTACTATTGGGAAGCAGATGGTGGAGGAATTCCCAGCCCCTCCATCCCTTTATCAAACACTTGGAGTCTCAAGATGCCCCCGATGGACCTGTTTTTTTGTCCATCCCATGGTGGGTGCTATAGCAAAGAAAACTCCCTGCTTAGGAACTTTGTTTGGGAAGTTACAATGGCATCTTGGGAATGAAGAAAATGTTGCCCAGAAGAAAATCCAGACTGGGCGCAGAGCACCCTGCTCAGATCTCCTCTGTGCTCACCTCGCCCTGCCTTCGGAGGGCTGTGGACATCCCAGGCTGTCTACCTGAGAATGCTCCGCAGCTGCTGCAGCAGGCCTGGTCCGTGCACCAGACAGTCCCAGGTTGCCAGAGAATGTCTCCAGGGGACCGGGCTTCACCCAGTGACGGATGAGAACTGCTTAGACGCCTTCCATTCTTGGGAAACCCTGAGGCACCTCTACCCTCCCAAGCAGAAGTGAGCCCCAGGAGCCCACAGCAGTTAACCTGATGGCTAAGCTACCCTGGGTTGTCCTCTCTCCATTCCCTGACTCACCTCCCTACTCTCTTGCAGGTGCTTCATGAGATCACCTCCAAAATAAGCTGCCTGCATTCAAATCCCCACGTCACGGCTGTGCACTGTTCCTGCAAGGCTTGATGTCTCGGCTGGTTTTGCTGCTTGGCACACAGAGAAGCTCCATAGACTTCCCTGGTCGCCGTTTTCAGCTAGCCTGTCAGGAAGGCCGATGGGCATCTGGTCTGCCACAGGAAGCGCCTCCCCATCCTCCTGCCAGGGTCCCGACTCACTGCCATTCCAGGGGCACGCGGACAATGGGAGCAGACTAGGGAGGTTTCCCTAATATTCTCAAGTTCTCTGGTTTCCTGGGGTGAGTACTAATGTACTTGACTGCCCTTCAGGCACAAGATCAGGGCCCATTCTCAAAACGGTAGGAAGAATTTCTTTATCGCTTGACATTCTTACTAGATTTCTTTTTAACCCAATGAACAGGGTAAATCTTTTAATTCAAGGTCCTGCCTTCCCTGTTACAGACGCTGGAAAAAAAATACAGATGAGTCCTTTGATCTTTATGCCGCTGTTCTGGGTGAGGAGGAGGTTGGTGGTGGACAATTTGCCTATTTCCTTAGTTTTAAGATACCATCTGAGGTGGGGTAAGAGCTCTGTTGTGGAACTCTTGCCTGGCATGGGCAAGATTCTGGGTTCTATCCCCAGCAACACACACACACACACACACACACACACACACACACACACAGGCACACACACGCACATACATGCACACACACACAGGCACACAAACACACACACATGCACACACACACATACAGGCACACACACACAGGCACACACACGCACATACATGCACACACACAGGCACACACACAGGCACACAAACACACACATGCACACACACAGGCACACACACGCACATACCTGCACACACACAGGCACACACACAGGCACACACACGCACATACATGCACACACACGCACACACAGGCACACACACAGGCACACACACATGCACACACACACAGGCACACACACGCACATACATGCACACACACACATGCACACACATGCACAGGCACACACAGGCACACCACGCACATACATGCACACACACACACAGGCACACAAACACACACACACAGGCACACACACGCACATACATGCACACACACATAGGCACACAAACACACACACATGCATGCACACACAGGCACGCACAGGCACACACACAGGCACACACACGCACATACATGCACACACACAGGCACACACATGCACACATAGGCACACACACATGCACACACACACAGGCACACACACACACACACACATGCACATACACACAGGCGCACAAACACACACATAGGCACACACACACACATGCACACACAGGCACACACACGCACATACATGCACACACAGGCACACAAATACACATGCACACACACACAGGCACACAAATATACACACATGCACACACACATGCACACACACAGGCACACACACGCACATACATGCACACACCCACAGGCACACAAACATACACACACATGCACACACACGCACAGGCACACACGCACATACATGCACACACACACAGGCACACACACAGGCACACCCGCACACACAGATCTGCTGTGGAAATGTGCCCCCACTTTAACAACAGTTCCAGTGGGGCAAGGAACAATGCCCACCTCCAGCGCACTCTTGGGATGGCACCATTTTTTTGTTCAGCAACTCTAACATGTGCATCTGGGGACCAAGGGCTTCTGGGGTGGGACCGGTCAGTGCTGGTGGAATCACCTCCCAGGTCAATTCCGGGGCAGGTGGACCCCTGGATGGGCTCCAAGGAAGCTTTGCAAACTTCCCTTCTGCTCACAGTGTCTGAAACCGGAAATGGGCCAACTGCTGCTGCCTGGAGCCTGGAGCCTGTTCTGTCAATGAGGCCAGATTCTGCAAGGGAAGACCTCTCCAGGCCAACGGAGGGATCCATGGAAAGCCAGAGCTAAAGCGCAGCCCGCCTGAAGTCTTGAGGAACTGTGGCATTTCTCTGACCAGCCTCACCCCCACCTGGCAGCAGGAGCCATGACAGTACAATGCCATTCGCCACTCTTCATGTTTGTGATTTGACCTTGTCAGATCATGACTCTCAGAACAAAGGAGAAACAATCCAGGGATTTGACATCACGGGCAATGCAAACCCAAGCATCCTCTGGCAGAAATTTACTTTTGAGTGAAATTAAAGTTTACTTTTTGCCTTACTTCTGCACTCTGTTTCTATTTGCTTTTGAGGGGGAAGTTGCTATTTGTTTTTGTCTGTGGTTAAAAAAAAAAGTGAAAGAGACAAAAATTTTATGATGATCTATGTATTCTATTAAGTCTACATAAAAAGAATAGTTATCCAAAGCAATAATTTGAGGTATTGATCCAATTTTGTATATTTCTGCATTTTCCTAAGGTTCCTAGATTTCTTTAGGTTTTCAAATGAGTTCACAGCCTCCTTTTTTTTTAAAGAAAAAAATAATTACGGAGGCTTAAGGAGACTTTTAAGTAATTTATCCCACTATGAATATATAGTTAGGTATTTTTGAAGTTATGGCGAGAAGACGGTTTTGTCTGGATGATGAACAAGTCGCCCTTGCAATATTGACTTAGCTACTAATTCCCCTAATAATCCCCTCCTCCTTTCTTATATAGTGGGGGAAAAAAGGAGTCCACTCTTTGGTCCAATCACAAATGCACACTTAATAAATTAAGCTTAATGAGGTTTCTCTGCATATGTCTTCTTTGTCCCTTTGGTGCAAATCTCCATTACAATCTATTTCTTTGTAAACACTGGATAATCTTGCAGGAATGTTCTCTGCCTGGCTGAGGGATGATTGGCCTCTTTGGAGCACAGTGTCTTTCCTCACCCCCTGCTGACAATCCTGCAGTCTTAACGCCTTCCCCCTCCTTCAGAACCTATATAATGAACACTCTTTTGTGATGCTAAAATCTAAGCTTTGTTTTTTCAGGCTCTTAGGAGGGACACTTACCTTAATCCTCTTAGTCTGTTTGCCTTGAAGTGATAGCACTTGGAAAGTTTCAAGTTTCAAGAAGCCTGCTCTCCTTGGATGGGGCTTGGTTGACCTTTCCTGAAATTCCTACCCTATCCCCCTTGTGAGGAGCACTTAAAAAGATTTTGGCTCCTATTATTGCTCCACGCCTGGGTATCTACCAGGGGCACTTAGTAAAAAGGGGAGAGAGAGAGGGGAGAGGAGAAGACAGGATTCAAGTTACAATACTGGATTTTTAGTTTTCTACTTCTTAAGTACAAGTATTTTCCTACTTGTGTTTCTTTTTACTTTTCTTATTTAAGGTATGATTATTATTATTATTATTAGCAGCTGCAGCAGTAGTAGTAGTGTTAGTTTTTATATTATTTTGATAAAACACTTATGTCCATTTGCAGGCATTTGACAAAAGCTACAGTGTGTCTGATCTGTCACTCAGAGCTGCTTGTACCTTCGTGTTTCTGATACAAGCCAACCCTCAGCAAGGCACCTTTGCAAAGAGCCCCAACTCCCAGAATCATTTCTTCAGCACTTGACACTACCCAGGGTACAGTGGGAAGTGCAGACACGAGAGGAGAGAATTCAGAGGTCACCACTGCCCACTCTGAGATTCCGTGTGTTGGTTGTAAAGACTCCCTCTGGCTATTATTTGGGATTTAGTGGAACCTATTTAATACTCAATAACTGGTCTGATCATCCCAGGATCTAAACCAATTTCTCTTAAAATGCAGCTCGGAGGCCTCCCCTTGCATGACAATGTTTCAGAAGAATTTGTTAAAAAATGTGAGTTCTCTGGGATTGTCCTGGCCATAGAGAACAGGGACCTGCATTTCTAACAAAACAAAGCCCCACAGGTCGCCCACCCACAGGTGCTTCTCCAACACTTCCTCTGGCTTTCCACCCACCCCCACCCCTACCCCCCACCCCCATTCCCCACCCCCCACCAGAGTGGGCTTTCTCTGTCCCTATTCCACAGGGGCCCTCCAGCCTCTGCTCCCTCTGCCAGACAGCGTCCAAGAGCTGGTCCTGTTTGGGGGTCAATGACTGCCCCCACCTCCCGTCCCAGGTCCCACATCCCACTCTGGGGAACCAGTCTTCTCCTTCTCTGAATCTTGGGATTAAATGGGGACCCATATCCTTATAGCTTTAAGGGAAGACATGTGACTCAGGTGTGGCCAATCAGCACGTCCCATTCCTCTGTTCCACCCCCCCATTGGTTTAGTGATGGTCACATGACTAAAATAATCCTCTGAGACTCAGCCTGGAGTTTTCTTTGGAAAAATTGAGGAACTCTTTTTCTCTGCAATTGTGGTAACCAGGGCACAGTGAGACTCGACTGCAGGGAAGCCACAGGGCCACCTAGCTTGGAAATGTCACCAGCAGAGGCCAAGAGTCCAGCCATGAAAAAGCTGGAAGGAAGCCCACCGACTGGATTTGAGTCCCCGAGTTCAGGCCTACCTGAAGACAGACCCCCTTCATCCACTGAGACAACAGAGCCCTTTCTCCCTCACCCCGTTTGGCTTGGGTTTCTGACCCTTCCCTGTTCTGAAGACGGAATATAAACAGCCGATTGCTTCCACATTCAACCATTGCTCATGTTCAGGCCAAACTCTGGGAGTTGGGTGCAGGGCAGGAATTTAACCGAGCAATAGCCAATAAAAATATGTGGGGTGGATGGTTCAGATTCTTGGCCTGCCTGCAAGCGTCTCAGACTAATTCAAGGCCTGGAACATTCCAGAACACAGTTCTTAACACATGCTGTATCAAGAATAAGTGATCTTACAGGAACTTGGGACAGAGTATTTGAATCCAAGCTTCATAGGCAATTCCAGAACCTGGTCATCGTCCCCTTAGCTCTAGGAACCCCTTTTCTCAGACTCCAGAACTTCCGTGTGACCTGTTCCCCCAGTGGGTCCTGCCCTTCGACCATATCCCCCTCGAGTTCTCAAGGTGAGATGGAACCTAGTTGGATTCATGAAGGACAGACGAACTCTAGTCATAAGCAGTAGAAGGAAGCTCAAGATCAAGATTTCGATCTTAGTCTTGATTCTGTTCATTGCTGGCTGTCTAATCTGGACAAGTTGCTTAGAGATTTTTCTCTATAATATAATGATAACTGCGCATAGGGAACTACGAGAACTAAATGAGATAATAATTGTAAAGTGCTTGGCGAAATGCCTTGCCTGTGGTAATTACCCAATTAAGTTTTTCTCATTATTGATCCCTCCATACCTTTTTGATATTTATGTTCCACTTGATCGTATGTAGATGTGTTTTGAGTCTCTCCGGCGCTTACATTTCAGCCAGAACTCTTAAGCTTCCTGCAGTAGGCATATCTGTTAACCATCTGTGAGGGAGCTTACGTCTCTGAGCCTCAGTTTACTTCTCTGAAAATAAGGGCCATGGGGGAGAAAGATCAAGGTGGGACTAGATCCTCACTAATGTATTAACTTCTACGACTTCTTCCCAGATTTCATAAAGTCTAAGCTGGTGGTAATCAATTTACAAGAAGTACCTAGAAAAGCATCTCAGTGCCCGGTGCTTCATCACCAATGTCATCAAAGTACTTTAAAATATATCCCCTCCACCGCTCCACCCCCACCCCCACCCCCCAAGGAACTATAGGTGTGACCGTAAGTAAGAATTTGGCCAAGAGCCAGAATCTCTCCACTGTATACTTTGTAGTTTTACAACAAATGCTATCAACCAGTAGGAATGTTCTTTTGAAGTTTCCAATCTAGAAGATAAATTGCATTTGTAAAATACTCAAAGATTCCCCCCATTTTTGCCATTTCTTTGATGCACGTAATTCTTTAGACTTCAGCCCGGTTCTCATCTTTTGGCAGGGGACCAACGAGCAGATTCCAAGCAATATCCAGAATGTATTCAGCTAAAACAAATCAAGTCCGACAGTTGTCACAGAAGCATTTAAACCAAAATTACTTCAACATTTTAACAATGCTTGCCGTTTGCGGGGATGTCTTTGAAGTAGAGAGCTCCCAAAATATTTAGTGTTAACAGTTTTAGACAGGTGTTTTGCCAAAGACATGTAAAGATGTGTTGAGTGGAGATTATTATTTTGCAGTGAGTTTAGCCTCTGGAAAAATATTTATGTCTTAATTGGATGGAATTCCACCTGTCATTTTATCAAACACTTTGCTTACGGTCCATTTTGCTCCCAGTCCAAGAAAAATGAAAGTCTTTCAGTTGTGAGAATTAACGTGACACATGTTTGGGCTTTGTGGAATCACTGCGTTTGTTTGGTGATAATTGTAAGAGAGACTTTTAGAAACCTGAACTGGGGTTTGCAATTAGAATGCAAAATAAATGGGTCTGGAGGGAACACTGAAGGGAGAAAAAGGACAAGACGAAAAAAAAATCGTGAAGTCGCTTTTTAGCAAACTAAAGTTGTAGAACTGAAAAAAAAAAAAAAAACAAAAAACCACTTCGTTAAAACCCAAAAGGAAACAGGCAACCAATCCATTTTTAGGGATTTCATCCATTGTAGGATTTAGCTGTTTTGGTGTCCAGCACAGAGTAGGTCCTCACAAAAAGGGGGCTTCTTGCTCTCCTCCTCCCTTCTTTCTCCTCTCCATCCATCTGTCCTGTACCAGTTTTTTTGTTTTTTGTGATGGACACTTGGATTCCAATAAGGAGACCAAGGACAGAAAACAGAGCTCAGCTGCTTTGAATCCGTTTTTGGGCCGGAGCAAGGAAACCCTCCTCCATTTTAAATCAGGTCCTCAGGTGAGTGTGGCTGAGGCGTGGGGGCCACGATTCCATCACCTGAGAGGAAGGGGTGTGGCCGACACCTGAGGAGGCTGGAGCACCCAGGAACCATCTCCTAAGACCCCAGCTCTATTGAATGAATCACCTCTGGGCGGATCTCCAGCCCCATGTCACCTTCGAGATGGGGCCTAATGTAGAAATTGTCCGAGGAGAGGTGTTTGGAAGAAGGGGACAAGAGATTGTCAGGGACATTTTATGAACCTTTCAATTTGGGTGTTGGCACTGAAAACCCTAAACAATAACAAATCCAACTTCAATCAAAAAGCAAAAAAAAATCAACCAATCTCACTTTGGTGAAGTGAGTTCTAAGGAAGCAGAGTGGAGACCTGGGCAGAGAATCCACTCTGAGAGTCACCGGGTTCCATGGGCACTTCCACCCACCCCTGCTGTGCTTTCTACCGCCTGGGCCCTCTCAGACCCTCCCCAGAGCATGAAACGGAGACACTCTTCTTCTCCAGGACTCGTGTTGGCTGGAAGACGTTCCTTGTAGGTAAGATACTGGCTCCGTGTTTGGGGTGGCACATAGTTTTCATAAGGATCGAGGCAGGGGGGACACCCTTGTACCCCTTTTTATTAAGGAGCAAACCCTCAGCTTCTTCTCGGTTTGGGTAACATTTTCCTCCATGTTCTTTCTTATTCTTTTGTCCCTCATGTCAGAGGGTCCCTTATTGTCCCATATTCTTGGAATTTTCCAGCAGCATTCCTGGCCCTCGTTTTGATCAAGGCCACAGTCTGCTATTTCTTTTCTCGGGTCCCTCAACCAGGCCTTGGTGGCCAATGCCAGGATCACTCACCATCGTCTCTTTGGATCAGCCATCCTGGGTTTATCATCCATGATCTTCTCAAAGAACCACTCTTCATGAGGTAACTGATAACTCTTTCCGTCAGTCAAATTTGCGTTGTATGTGCTACACATACGTCCTGAAACAAACTTTTGCTGGACACCTAAACTTTTAACTTACCAGCCCTTATTCACCAGGGATCTCACCAGTTATAAAGGAGGGAACTGAAGTAAGAAGTAGGTCAATGAAGGTGAGGCAGTGATAATAAAGCCCGCCCTGGTCGGCCTCTTCCTGTGGTTGACCATGACAGGTGGAAGCATGTTTGAGTAGGTGTCCAAAAGCATTGAACAAAGAGCTGTTTCAACCACAGGGTGCTTCACCTTCACCTCCACCGACAACGTGGGCATGTGTCTGATGACAGTTACAAGTGTGGGCTATGGAGAAAAGTTCTGGATCTGAATCTGATCTGACTTTCCCAGCTATGGGAGACACTTAGTCCTCCAAACTCATTGTCTTCATGGGTAAGATGGGGAAAGGAATGATGCTCAGCTTATAGGAACACTATAAGGGAGGCTTGAAATACATTGAGTGTGTCAAGTGAATGCACACTTAATAAGCACTCAAAAGTGGGAGCAGCTATTCTTATTACAGATGAGCATCCCTAATCAAAATCCAAAATGCTTTGGAATCTGAAACTTTTAGATTGCCAAATGACGCCCTGAGTGGAAAATTCCACACCTGACCTTACGTAACAGGCTACATCCAAAACACAGATGCACTAACAATGTTGTGGAAATTATGTTCAGACTCTGTGCACAAGGTATATATAAAATGTAAACAGGATTTCACATTTAGACGTGGGTCCCACCTCCAAGGTACCTCATTGCCTATATGCAAATCCAAAATCTAAAAAAAAAAAAAATCTAAAATCCCAAACGCTTCTGTTCCCAAGCATTTCTCATAAAGGATACTCGACCTGTATTGTTGTTATTGTCACTAGGGAGAAGCAAGCAAAAGGTCAGAGCTAAAAACATAGACAAGATGCTACTCTAAGTATTGTTATTAAATGCTATGGAATATCAAGTATCTTACAAATACTCTTTGGGTCTTTATTTAATAGAAGGTGAACTTAGAGGATTCTAAAGAACCATGTCAGGGGAAATATTCACAATGCAGTCTCAGCCAGCTGCAGTTCATGTTGGACACTGTAATTTATTTTTTTTTAATGATGCTGGGGATTGAACCCAGAACCTTGAGCATGTGAGGCAAGCACTCTACTAACTGATCTATATCCCTAATGTTTAGCAATAATTCTCCCACTCACTACCAATAATTTTAAGGAGCAGGTATTTCTAGTGATTAGTTTTCCTGGTAATTAATAGCATTTCCCCCTCTTCCTTTTGCTTTTTTTTTGGGGGTGGGGTGGGGACTGAACTCAGGGGTGCTTAACCACTGAGCCATATCCCAAGTCCTTTTTATAAATTTTGAGAGAGGGTCTTGCTAAGTGGCTGAGGCTGGCCTTGAACTTGCAATCCTCCTGCCTCAGCCTCCCCAGCCACTGGGATTACAGGTATGTGCCACCGTTAAACAAGGCTCCCCCTTGGTTTTGTAGGCAGCCAAGTGCCCAACACTCTCAGGAAGCTAAATAATACAAACAGTAAGGTCAGGCCCAGAGATTTGGTGATATTAAGACTTTGGGGTTTCATGCAGTAGATGGACAGTTTCGCTGGACCTGCCACACTGTGCACGTACATTTATCCAGAGGGAATATCAGGTGGGGGTCTTCTGAAAGCCGAAGCTCTTTTCTTAAAATGCTGGTCTCAGAACTGGAAGTGTGTGCCATTACCATTCAGGTGTTAGTGAAGACGGACTGCAGTGCTGGAGCTGGAGGAGCCCTTACGCATTGATCCAATCGTGGCTCTTTAACTCAGATGTCAGCTGAAGGATCCCATCTCTGAAGGACTTAAAGACACTGGCATGTCCCCTTCCCAGGCCTTAGAGAGCCCAGGGGCCTCCTAATGTTCAGGGATTCCCCAGGGGAGGGAGCAGCTGACAGGTTGTTGAATCTGCTTGTTTGTTTTTTCTTCCCCTTTGAATCAGGGGATTTTCTCACTCCAAATGCTTCATTCAGCTAAAGAAATGGGGCTCCGTGATTTCCACAGTCCAATCCACTCGCCTGAGTCCTTCGTGTGTGGAGAAGACTTTGCTGAGGTTCAAGAGATGAACTCTCAGCTGTCCTGTGCTCACAGCATCTGTCACAGGCACGGTGACCCCTCTCATTCCTCCTTTTCGCATAGGGGAATAGAAACCAGGGGCGGTCACTTTGAACACACCAGGTGAACTCCGATGACACACCAGGTGAACTCCGATGACACTCCACTCTCTTCACCGTCTGTGAGTGAGGGACTGCCGCTCACTCAGGTCCCTTTCAAACAGGTGAACAGGGTCCAGACACCTGGGATCATTGGAGCAGATGAGTAGCAGGACCAAGCCCCCGATATCCACCCCCATCTGTGACACACGGCCTAATCCTGAGTCCCATGAGTGTGTCACAGTGCACTAGCTTTCCCCAAGTCTCAAGGAATTCACTTTCTAGACACTCAGCACGAAAACCTGAGTGACCAAAGCCAGGGCGGTCCTGAGCTCCTCTGAGCACTCCTTCCCCCGTCTGCCTCTGACCCCTGTCTCTGTGCCTTTTTCTATTTGCTCCCACGGCACCTTATAATGACAGCTTCTTAATAGAGGGATTTTACAATTTTCAGAGCTGGGAACTATAATCGCACGCCTGTCATCCCAGAGGCTCAGGAGGCTGAGGCAGGAGGATGGCGAGTTCAAAGCCAGCCTCAGCAAAAGGGAGGCAGTCCGCAAATCAGTGAGACCCCGTCTCTAAATACAATACAAATAGGGCTGGGGATGGGGCTCAGCGATCAAGTGCCCCTGAGTTCAATCCCCGGTGCCCCTCAAAAATAGCTGAATAAAACAAAATAAAAATTTTCAGAACTCCCAGAAAAACATCACATGTGTTTTGGCTCTTTGGGTCACAGTGACCTTGCAAGTTGGTTGGGATAACCCAGTTGCGTGGCTCTGCTGGATTCTCCAGGTGGCCAAGCTGGATCTCACTGCGGCTGAGGGTCCTCCAGGTGTTTCCAGGCTGCTCTTTGATTGGCTCCTGCAGAAATGGAGGCATTTGATTGGTCAGTCTGGGTCCCCCACCTGCAGGCCCTGGGCACCACCAGCAGAAGGAGTCTGTCCTCTTGGATGCCTCCCAGGTAGGTTGGAGATCCTTTCCCCTACCAGTCGATTCTTTGGATACTGGAAAGATAACTTCAAAAGAAATGAAGACCAGGGGCAACGGAGCTGGGAAGAAAGTCAGGGTGAGGAAAAGAATGTTAGTAGCATGAAGAGCTTTAAGTGAAGGCTCAGGGGCAGAAAAGTGGAAGCCGTGTCGGGGATTGGGATGCGGAAGGGAGCACATGGCAGAGGTGATTTGGTTTCCAAAGACAAGGGCACTGAGATTCAGTTGAGGACTCTGGTCCTCTCAGCTCCTCTTTGGAACCTGAGTTTAGAAACAGATCCAGGACGGGGCATGTTGGGCATAAATTGAGAGCCTGGGGGGAAGCCCCAAATTTCCTCCTGCGTCTTCTTTGTGGGGTGCAGGCCTTGAGGTGGGGTTTGGGGTTGACTGGAAACTTGAATAGAGGCGTGTCTTGTTGGAGTCAAGTTCTCTGTGATGGAAAACACACACACACACACACACACACACACATATATATATAAATTTATTAATTAATTAATTTTTAAAAGCAGGGATGGTAGGAAGCTTCTGGACGCTTGGGTGGACGTGAGGAAATGACCTTCGGTCTCTTTATACCGGGGGATTTAAAATTTGGGAGGGTCGCTTTCTGCAGCTGCAGACCTGCGGGGGGGGGGGGGGTGCTGCTGTGGCTGTGGGTCAGGGGGCTCCTCATCCTTTGTCCACACGACAGGCTTTTGTGTCCTGGGAGGACAGGGAGCTTCAAGCACAGGGACAAGGTGTGGCTGATGGGACCCGATAAACCGCACACAAAAAGCCCGCTGTCGAGCTGAAAGGGTCTCCAATGTCGCTCTTTCTTTCCTGCCCGGGAAGGGCCTTTATCTCCCCCTGCCATCGGCCGAGCGGCAGCCTTTCAAATTGAACAAATAGGCTCCTCCGCCGGTGACAAGATGTACCTCATTTTCTCAGCCAGCCTTAGCAAGGTCACACCTTTTTAATTTATTTTCTGTAAGAAAAACCTCGTTGCTGGATAGAACAAGGGCCCCATCTCGCCAGAGGTCATTTCTCAGCGCGTCATCGAGTAGAGGGGGGCAGCTTCAGACCTGCTCCTCCCGGCGGGGGCCACCCTCCCCAGGCTGGGGGCCCGGGTCCTCGGTGGCCCCTCTTCTGCCCTCTTTGGGGGCTGGCATTTGTTCTCCATGTGTTTACTCGTATTGGGTCACTTACATTCTCTATGGAAACATGGAGCAAAACATCTGGGAGAAGATTGTTACGGGCTGGGTACCGGCTGTCCCCCCAAAGCTCATGGGCGGTGTGAGACAGCGCAAGCATGTTCAGAGAGGAGCTGGGCACGGTGGCACCCACCTGGAATCCCCCGCGGCCAGGGAGGCTGAGGCAGGAGGATCGCCAGTTCAAAGCCAGCCTCAGCAGTTCAGCAGGGATCTAAGCAAGTTAGTGAGATGCTGTCTGAAAAATAAATAAACAAATAAAATTTAAAAGGGCTGGCGATGTGGCCCCGTGGAAAAGCATCTGGTACTGGGTTCAATCCCCAGTACCAGAGCAGGAAAGGGGAAGAATGTTCAGAGGTGAAAGGATTAGGTTGTGAGCAGTACAGCCTCCTGGGCGAACTGATCCCATAACACGGATCAGCTGGGCGGTGACTGCAGGCAGGTAGAGTGTGGCTGGGGGTGTCGGTCACTCGGGGTGTGCCTTTGGGGTTTCTATTTTGTCTCTGGGGAAAAGAGTTCTCTCTGCTTCCTGGTACCATGTCCTGCCGCACCTTGGACCAGAGCTGTGAAGTCACCGACGGAGGACTGAACCTCCGAAACTGTGAGCCCAAATAGACTTTCCTCCTCTGTGTTGGTCTTGACAGGTCTTTTGGTCACAGTGACCCAAAGGTGACTGAAACAGATACATACTCACCTTCTACAGTAATTCCTCTCGTGGAGGTGAACAGAGACAGGAGGGAGGGTAACTCCATCAACTCACTACTCGAACACTCACAATGATCGTGCGTTTGTGCTAAAAGCTTCAAGGAAAAAAATTACTAAAATATCCTTTTATTTGGTAGAAAATCTACAGCTTGGTAGGAAGAATAACAAATAAATAAAAGTCACCTGTGAGCTTATCTCCTTGGGAAAGTATTGAGGACATTTTTTTATTTCTTTCCACACGACACCCTGTGTATTTATCTAATTCTCTCTTCTTTCCTCTGCATTATAGTGTGAACATTTCTCTGTTTTATTAAATATTCCTTTTTAAAAGACTACTCAGTGCCCACTAGTACCCCGTCATGTGTATGGACTTAAGGCATTTAGGCATTTCAACACCTGCCTGTGGTTTTCAATTTGTAGCTGTTATTAAAAGAAACATTGTAATAAACATCCCTGTATATTCACATTTGTGTAGATCTCAGAGCATTTTCTTAAACTGGAGAAAATTTCTACAAGACAAGTTGGTGGCTCAAAGCAGAGAACATATTCAACCCTATGGATTGATACATTTTGCCAAATTTAACCCAGGACAAGGACATACATTCACATCACTACCAGTGCTATTCCAGCGTCTAGGTTAACTTTACTGTTTTTTGCCGACTCTTAGAACTTGCTAAGATGGAAATAGGGATTTGTTGGTTCAGTGTGTGTTTCTTAAATATTAGTGTGTTAAACTTGTATCATTATTTTGTTGGTTGTTGGTATTTCTTCTCTTGTGCATAAATGGGATGTTTTGGCTGTTGTTTAAGGTTTCATTTTTACTTAGTGATTGTGCAAAGCACTCTTTATATAGTTTAGGGAAATTAACTCTTCACATGAAAGGTATTTTGCCTTCTACCTAATTTGATCTACCTTTTGATTTTAATTATTTTTTAAAACATCATTACATTTCTTCCATCTTTATGCCTCACAACTGCCTCTCCAGTTATGCCTGGAGTTTACATTTGCATTTGGGCTTAGAAACATCTTTTCCTCCCTGAAAACATAACCAATATTCTACCCAGGTATTTGCCTTTCCTCTTTTATATGTAATTCTTTTTTTTGGAGGGGTGGGGGGTAATGGGTATTGAATTCAAGGGCACTCGACTACTGAGCCACATCCACAGCCCTATTTTGTATTTCATTCAGAGACAGGGTCTCAAAGAGTTGCTTAGCGCCTCCCCATTGCTGAGACTGACTTTGAACTTGCGATCCTCCTGCCTCAGCCTCCTGAGCTGCGGGGATTACAGGCGTGCACCACTATGCCTGGCTACACGTAATTTTTGATTTAGGATTTCTAGTTTTTCTGAGCTGGGTGTGGTGGTGCACGGGAGGATTCTAAGTTCAAGGCCAGCCTCAGCAATTTAAGGAGGCCCTAAGCAACTCTGCTGAGATCTTACTCAAAATAAAAAAATAAAAAGAACTGGGGGTGTAGCTCAATAGTAAAAGGTCTCTAGGTTTAACCTCCAGAACAAAAAAAAAAAAAAGAGAGAAGCAGAATTTATAGTATTTTGCACATTATAAGATAGGAATCAAATTTTGTTTTTCTAAATAACTGGTTGTTCTAAAACAGTGTATTGTATTTTCCCAAATATTTGCGATTCTATAATCTGTGCTTTGCTCTATTGATTGATGTCTGTTACTCACAGTGATTTGCTAATTTTAGCTTTGTTTACCTGTTTGTTAATTTATTACTTTTTTTTCTTTTTCACAGCATCTTCAAGAATCTTACCCATCGTCTTACCATTCGATTTTAAGATGAATTTTAAATTTCCTTATCATTTAATGTTCAGCAATCAACATTTGCACTTAGTAATAAATATTTTGATTGTACAAACAAATTAATCAATTTGGCTGGAATCGAACTCAGCATAATACAATTGGGGTGTTTGGGCATCTTTCATCCATCGACAAGGTATGTTGCTTCATTTATTTTTGAAAGATAGTATTCCTCCAAAATTGTTTTCTTCTTCACACCGTCCTTAACATTTTCTTAAGTTTATTCCTATGTGTTTCAAATTTTATTGCCATATTACATTGAACAATTAATTCACTTTTAAGATGACATATCAAGTTGCTTTCGGGAAAACTTTAAAAGACTTGATGTTTGTAGCTCGAAACACGTGGTGCTTCTCATTATTGCCACCAGGAGTGCACCTTGGAATGGTCTTTATGGAAAATAACTTCTTTATTCAAAAACTGCTCACTTCAGTCCAATAAGTCCCTTGAGTGACTCATTTCTTGAGTGTCTACTATGTGCCAAGCTGGTGAACAGAAGCAGACCTGGTGCTTCTGTAGAGAGACTTCCACAAATAAAAGTTCGACTGCAATAAATCCTGTGAGAACTGGCTGAGTCAGGGAGATCAGAGAGATCCCTGCCTTCACGGAGTTTCATTTTAGTGGAGGAAAGACAAGAAAAGGTTAAGTACAATAAATAGTGGGTTTGGGGGGTCACAGTTGCTAAAATGAAAAAAATCAAGAGGAAAGTGGGCTGTGAATGGAACATTGGTGGTTACTGACATTTTAAATAAAGGAGCCAACAATCTCACTGAGGAGGCGACTCCGGGAAACCCAGACCCAAGGAAGGGAAGGAGCTAGATCTAGTGAGAGGGTTCCCAGGAGAGAGAACTGTAAGTGCAAAGGCCCTGTGGTGCGAACGCCCACAAGTGTCTGCAGACCAGACAGGAGGGCGTGTGCTGAAGGCGGAGTGCCAAGGACAGCGCTGGGAGAGGAGGCAGAGGAGGGCACCGCCCAGCGTGCAGGCCAGAGGACACGGGGAGGAAGTCCACTTTGATTTTTTTGCAGAATGAAAAATCTCTAATAACTGATAAAGCTTTAGCGCCAAGTTCCGCCTCACTGTTTGTTTGATGAAGTGGCGGGTTTGCAGACTGACTGATGGTCAGCATTGGTCAGTACTCCTCTGCTTCCATCTCATCCGTGTTAGGATCCCGTGAATAACACGAGACTCACGTCTTTAACTGTTGTCCCCAACTACACACACACACACACACACACACACACACATTTGTAAATACTTAATTTTGCTGTTTGTTTGCTTTTTTTTAACCAGCACCATCACTCACCAGCTGGCTGAGCTGGTGCACATTTCAAAATTCTCAGGTTCTTCGTAGAAACCGAGCCGCGTGGCCTCACGTGGCCGACACAGTGGGCAGGAGGAGGAGGATTGTCAGAATCCTGCTCAGTGGAAAGTCTCTTCAAAAACATCCCGAGCTGCTCCTGGCACAGGGGAATGTGACCAAGGCCTTGGAGATGGGGCGGCCAGGGCAGAGGGAGTCGCTGCGGAGCAGTGAGGGGCAGAGTGCCCGGGGGGCTGGACAGAGCCTGGAGTGACCCCGGGTGACGGTGGCCTCCTTTCTTCTCTCGTTTCCCTTTAATCCCAGCCCCTAACTGTGTGTCTCCCACAGTCGGGAGCAAGTGTAATTCACTGAATGGAGCCGTAAAGGGGGAATCATGGGATGTGGGGAGCATTTAAATATGATTCATGGTTTGGAGGGATGGAAGGGCCGGGGGAAATGGCTGAAGCAGGCGCGAGAGCCTTGGCCGTCCCTGTAATTAAAAGACTGAATATTTTATAAAGATGATGCCAGGGAGATCTCAGCAGCCCACACTCTGTGCCAGGGATGATCAACACCACCCCAGACGCTCGGCCTGCGTCCTCCCTGGGCAGGGTGTCTGCCTTGCCCCCAGAGTCGGGGGCTGACCTGGCCCCTGGGCAGATTGCTAGTGGCAGCCGGGTCCCAGAATGGCAGGTGGGGGGCACCAGGGCAGAAGCCGGCAAGAAAAAAGAAATCCTCTTAACCTTTCAGATTCCACTGACGCCCAGATTACTCCAGGATATCAGAGGGATTGGTACCCCCCTGTGAACGATGAACCTGTTTGTCTTCTTAGAGGAAACATAGGAGACTCCCTTTATAATCTCAGGCAAGGAAGAGACTGGTTAGGACGCCAAAGGAAATCAACCATAAATGAGAAGATACGGATAAACAGAAGCACATCAAGCTTAAAAAGTCCAGCTGAATGGGTAAAGCAAATAATGTACCTACAGGCAATGGAATACTACCCAGCCAGGAAAAAGAATAAAATCCCATCTTCTGTGACAACATGGATGAGCCTGAAGGACATTATGTTAACTAAAATAAGCCAGGTTCAGAAAGATAAATGTCCCCAGGAAGTCACTTATACATGGAACCTAAAACAGTTGACCTCATAGAAGTAGAGAATATAAGGATGGACCAGAGGCTGGAAGGGTTGGGGGAACAGCAGGATGTTAGTCAAAGAGCATGTAGTTATAGTTGGGTGGGAAGAATGCATGTCAAGAGCTCTTGTTCACAGAAATGTGTCTGTGGTTAATAATGATATGTCGTATTCTTGAGAAGCCTTCAGGATAGGTATTATGTGCTTTCACAACAAACAGGACATTATGTGAGGTGATGTATTTGTCAATTATCTAGATTAAACCACTTCACATAGACAGTGGCCCTTCTCATCTGCAGGGGCCGTGTTTCAAGACTCCCAGTGGGTGCCTGGTGTTTTTGCTTAAGCATTTGTACCTGATAGATTTAATTTATAAGCGATGCTCAGTGAGAGATAAACAACAAAACTCAGAGCAAAATACAACTAATAGAAAAATGTGTTGGAATAAAGTTGTGGGCACCACCACTCTGGCTCCTTGGGTGATTATCAAGTAAAACAAGGGGTTCTTGGACACACCTACGGGCAAGCCCCAGTGTGAGAGTGCAGGGCCTGGTACTTAGGACAGCTATTTAGTGACTGGCTGGCCGGTGGCCCACACAGCACAACGGCGACTGGAGAAGGGGGTTCACATCCTGGGAACTGCACTGCTCACACCCAGACACGACTTTAAACTTACTAATTGTTTATTTCTGTAATTTTACATTTGAAATGTTCAGACCACAGTGGATGACAGGTAACTGAAACCACGGGTAATAGACTCGGATCGCCTTGTACATACTTCAAAATATCACATTGTACACACAGAAACGTGCAATGTCATTTTTCAATTAAATATATATATATATATATATATATATATATATATATATATATATATATATATATATATTATTTTTAAGCCAGACACAGTAGGACATGCCTGTAATCCCAGATGTTCTAGAGGCTGAAGAAGGAGGATCACAAATTCAAGGTCAGCCTCAGAAACTTAGTGAGGCTCTGTCTCAAGATAAAAAATAAAATGTGCTGGGGATGTAGCTCAGTGGTTAAGTTCTCCTTTGGTTTAATTCCTGGTAGAGAAAGAAAGAAAAAAAAAACAATTTTTGAAAAGATTACAATATCATTTAAAGAAACCATTGTGAAAATATACAGGTTATTTACCCATTGGGAGAAATAGTCCCAAAACATATATACAGGTTCACAATATATAAAGAACACCTATAAATCAATGACAAAATACAAATTATTTTTTTAAATGGGGCAAGCAAACCAAAAGCAAACCAAAAATATGGCCAAAGGCTCTAGCTGGAACCTCAGAAGAGAGCATATGGGAATGACTACACGAATATGCAAAGATGTTCAATATTATTTATCAAAGACATACCACGGTACTTGACCTCTTGGTGTAGGACTGGGACTAAGTGAAGGGACATGCCCAGGGTGCAAAATTTCAGGAGGAACTCGCTCTAGGACCTCACCTGGCCTCGTCCCTGTGCCTCATTCTCCTCACCTGGACAACAGCTGTCCTCACAGATCTAAGGACGGAACGACAGGTGGCTCAGGACCTGTTCCCGGCACAGAGTAAGTGCTGCAGCGCAGCGTCCTCACCCGCCAGGTGGCTCCAGGCTGGGTCAGGCGCATCCTGCCGCCCCGTCCCCCTCCACTTCGCCCCCACTGGCCTCTAAGGAGAATACGGTGCTGCCCGGGGTCCCCAGGGGCACGCGGTTCGCCCGCCTGTCTCCGGGCAGGGGCTCAGGGAGGACCTCGGCCCCTGGGCGTCTCCCCGCGCCGCCCCCGGCCCAGCGCAGAGGGCAGCCAAGACCCACCTGCTGATCCCGTTCTGGGTCATTTCCAGGAGCTCCCAGGGCTGACCCCGTCCAAGCCACAGGATCCAGGCCGGTGGCAGAGGCGGGAGGGGTGCGGATCCCAGCAGCTTCCATAGTGGATTCAGGAAAACCCGGTCCCGGGCAGAGCGCTATCTCCAGAGGCAAAAAAACAAATAAATAAAATCTAAAAGTAAAATTAAAATATATATACAGATATGCACCCATTTTCTTTCACAATAGCCAAACTGCAGAGCCAGCCGAGGCGTCCCCCAACCCACGAGAGAGTAAAGAAAACGCGGTGTCTGTACACAGTGGAGCCCTATGCAGCCATGAACAAAACTGAGATTCTATCATTGGCAAGAAAGCAGGTGGAACTGGAGGACGTCAGGTTAATGAAATAAGGCCAGCTCCGGGGGTCCAAGGGTCCTACGTTTGCTCGCACATGTGGAAGCCAGAGAGGAAAAGGGAAAGAAGGTTTGTGGGGGCATCTTGTGAAAATCAAAGGGGGGTCAGCAGAGAAAAGATCCCACCCTTGTGCCCAACTGAAATGAACTTGTCGTTTTTATTACTATTATTCATTCTGCTCGCGCACACTCTCCTGGAAGTCCCTGCTCAGATCCCTGGCGGGTGGTCGCCGGGGAGACTAGTCCAGGTCTGGGGTCTGGGGTCGTCTAAGAACGTTCGCCCCGACGGGCTGCCTCTGCCTGGCGGTGGACAAGCCTGATCCTTTCTCTCCGTCTGTCCGTCTCTCCTGTCCTTCCCACCCATCAGCGGCCACCCCTGGGGAACGCGGGGGAGCCAGGTCCCCACCCCCTGGGGAGAACCAGGATGGTGGCTCTGTTCCCTGCCGCCGGTGCCCCACGCTGGCCTCCAGGTGCCCAGCCTGGCCAGGCCACTCCGGCCCCGTGTGGCTGGTCACGGGGCGCCGCCGTCAGGGGCAGCAGCTTCCCAAGCCCCAAGCCCCGGGCTGCGACGGGAGCCTGGACTCTTGCCTCCCCGACAGCCCCGCGTCTTCGGGAGGCCGACTGCGTCAGGAGGCCCAGCTCGGGGCTGATGGCCGGGTGACTCATGCCCGGGCGCTGTGTCCAGCCCTGCAGGAAACGGTGTCCCCTCGTCGGCCTTCACACCCGGCCTCCACTTCCCTCCCGCCCCGCTCCCCCACCCACCCCTGCTCCGTCGGGGAACGTGGGGACAGGGCCCAGCCTCCAATCCCCCGACGTGCTTCGCAGGGTCCCCAGTGCTGCCATCCTGGGCCTCCTGCAGGCGGGGACGTGCAGGGGAGCCAGGGAAGCGCCCAGAACAGGCCCCGTCGGCGGGAGGCGCTGAGAAGGGTCTAGAAGGACAGGAAAGGGTGCGCTCACTCCAGCCCAATTGTGAAGGTCCCTGTGGTGAGCACACTATTATTACTCCCACCAACAGTCACGATGCGATGCCTGGAAATGGGGATGGGGGCGCAAGAGGTGCCAGGAGAGGAGCACCCTCCCAGGAAATATGTAGGGCCCCCCGGGAAGGCAGCGTGACTAGGTGGGACCCAGCAATGGTACTGGCCACTGGTCAGCAGCGGGCAGCAGGACTCGGCTTCAGCAGGGCCTGGGGTTTGCCTGACATGGTGAGTTTTTTGGTTTTTTCCTTCAGAATGCGAACCCAGGAAATTGCTAAATCTGGTTGATTCTTTGGAATCAAGATGACACACGTTTCTCTGAATGCACCAAGTGATTCTGGAAAGTCCCTCCCCACGTCCCCAGTTCCACCACCCATCACACCGGCAGCCCTACAGCCTTAGGGTTCTCTCCCAGGCCTGGCCTCCCCGCAGGTCTTGGTGCCTTTCTCTCCTCCCCAGACCCGGCTGCACATTTCCTCCAGGGTTAGGGGCCTCTCCCGGCTCTCCTGCAGGTGATGTGGGAGGGGTTGGCTCCACCCCCAGTCTGCGTCCACCTGACCAATCACCTGATCGCGTCCCTCTGGCCACAGGATTGGTTCAGAAACGAGCACGTGACTCAGTTTGGCCCAATGAAAGTCGAGCACAGGGATTGCATTGAGGCTGCACAGGGAAAGGAAACCATCTGCAGGATTTGGGGTCGTGGAAGGTGAGTCTGGATCTTCCGAGGGCCACCAAACAGAGAAAGCGGGCCTGAGAGTGAATCTAACAAGAGGGAAACAGAGTCTTAGAAAAGAAAAAAGAAAATTGTTTAAGCCACTGGATCAAGCTGTACCTGAAGTCAGAGCCTTCTTAATCTTAAAATTTTGAGAACACATTTAAAACAGCTTTTGTCACACAGTTGTGTTGGCTGTGACAACTGGTTAACTCCAAGTTGGTGTGCCCTAAATCCCAGAAACCTGTTACCCAACCTAGCACTATGTCTACTTGTGGTACTTACCACGAGAGAAGATTTGCTTTCACCAGCATCTGATTGAATTCCTCTTGGTAAGGACCCTGCGCCCGGCCCCCTGTTCCCTGGCACGTGCCCATGAGTTTGTGTTATTCCTGCAGGAAGGAAATGGAGGTCGAGGAAAGACTCGCTGTGATCTGCTGCACGTCACTGAAATGCCTTCGTCCTCCCACCCTCAAAGCAGCTGCAGCGCTCCTGCGCCCTGTGTGCCATCTCTGGAGCGAAGGGAGTGCCTGAGCCAGGTGTCAGGGTCACCCTCACCATCACAGCAAATGATCTCCCCGCTGCTCTGCGGTCCGTAGCCCCTGCATTTCTTCTGTCCTTGCTGAGGTTCCTCTTACCCCCCACCCCTCGCAAGCACGCGGGGCTCAGAGGGGCACCGCCCGAGGTGGGAGGGTGGCGGCTCCGCTGTTGGAGCAGATGTAACACGTGTCAAGTACCGTGCCTGCCCTCCACTATCTCCCAGCAACTTCAGTCTGAAAGGACAGGTTAGGGGCTGATCACTCTTTGAAGGGAGATATTTTGTCTGCTGAATGGTTTTTACCGAAACGATCAAAGCTCCATGTCCAGCTCCTGAACAGGGGCGGGGACAGACCAGGAAAAGCAGTGGGGTTTGTGTTCCATCTAGCGCGGGTGACAGATTCACCAGTGTGGCAGGGGACAGGTGGTCACTTTCCCCAAGAAAAAAATCTAGTCCTAGGGTCTTGTGTGCCTACCTTGGAGCAAGTCCTTAGGACATATGATGTAGTCACCAAATGCACTCATGAGCCCCAACAATGCTTTTGCCAAGGAACTGCGGCTGTGACAGGGGTCTATCAGGTTATAACAGAGCCAAAAAATTCCCATCATCTTGTATTTTCACCATAACATTTTTTTTGTATTGTAGATATGTTTGAATACATAAGCAATTACCACTGTGTTCCCATTGCCTAGAGTCTTCAGTTCAGTCACATGCTAGAGAGGTGTGTAACCTAGGAGCCTAGGCTATCCCGTATAGCCCAGGCTAGACCATCTAGGTTGGATAAGTGCACCCTGCTGAGCCCACATCAGCAAAATCACCCAATGAGGACACATGTCTAAGAAGCTGCCCTCGACATTAAGCCACACGTGACCATAGTTGTTGATCCTAGATGGATTAGATCAATTCTTTTCCCCCCCCCCGCAGAGAATGTAGAAATACCAATTTTGAAGCGAGCATTTCCAAGGTTTTAACAAAATTAACGTTATCATCAAACAAAATTCCCTGCAATCCCTATGCACGGGTTTGGAACTTGCAGGCAAGATTTTGGTAGCAGATGCTGTTGGTCCTCTTGGACCTCACCCCGACAGGGCCCTCTGGGTGCTCAGTGCCTGCATCTCTTGGCTTGGGGTCCTTCTCGGGCTGAGCCACTGTGGAGGCTCACACATGGGGCACTGATCCTCTCTGAAGGAGCCCACACTAATGAATGGGGTCTCCAGTCTGCAGCCCTCGCTCCAAGTTGCATGTGAATCCTTGTCCTGGGGTCTGCTTTTTGGGGAACCGAAACTCAAATAAATACCCTGGGTATCTGCCACCTTGGGCCAACTGGATCTCCCAGGGTACCGGGGCGGGGGGGGGGGGGGAGGCATTGGACAGACATTGCATAACGGAACACATTTAGGTCCCAAGGCCTCTTTAGTCCCCAATAAAGTTTCGCGGTGGGTTTACGCTGTTAGACAATCCCTCATAATTTTGAAGGATGAGGCTGGGGGAAGTGGGAAGCTTTGGGTCCTGGTGACTTCATTTGCATTTAAATTTGAAGTTGAAATTAAGGCTTTTAGAAACTTTTAATTTCTATTTAATTATAAGAATTTCACTGCAGGGTATCTATCTGATTCAAAAGAATAATTAAAATTAAGTAGAGCTGCAGTGATTTGCCACAGTGTACGTCAGTCCTTCAGGACACTGAGCGACAGTAAATTATTTGTGGCTAGAGGTTCTCTATATGTAAATTCCCATAAGAATAGAATTTGGCGATGGGGAAATTCAGATTACGGAAATCGCGTTGCGAGTTTGAACATCAGAGCCTAATAAATGCTTCAGTTGTTACCATTACTTCTCTTAATATCCTCCATTAAATGATTTACAAGAGAACAATAGATAAGCAAGATCAATTAATTTTATAAGATGATCAAAGGGATGTGATTCGGCATTGTGAACACTGTAACATGATAATGGTTTTATCAGACAGGAAAAAAATAACTCAAAGTCGCTCAGACCTGATTCCATGATGCTCAAAGGGGTTTTGATTTGTGATTTATCAGATAGTTGTTTTTTTTTGTCATAGGGAGAGTTTTAGGACACTGCTTGTTAATTTTAGAAAAAAATAATTCAGACATTAAAATAGACACCGTTCTTGGGTGACTGCGTGTCAACCCTTATCCACGGTAACAACCATCCACCTATCTCTATCCTGTAACCTGTTGCATGGAGGCTCCAGAGGGGCGGGGGCCCTGCCAATGGCAATTACATTGACCTTTCTGAGCACCGAAGGACGGGCTCAGCCCTGAGGTCCAGGGTAGAGGCCAAATAGAAGACACCCAGCTAGCCAGCGGTGCTCTGCTCAGAGGGAGGAGGTGCCATTGGGATTTTGAGAGTGACAGAGTGAAGGCCAGGATCGTTTCTGAGAGGCTCCGTTTAGCTGCAGTGCGAACTGGGGTTAAGAATGATTTAATTATTTACACCCTTCTGCCTTTCAAAACGGAATTAAGGTCGCTTCCCCTGAGAAAAAAGAACAGAAAAAGAAATGAAGCTGAGAAATAAGGGGGTGGCGGGTGATGATAACGGTAGCTCCAACTAAGTCAAAGGAAAATGTCGGCAATCAAAAGCAAACTTGGGTTCTGAGCTTCCTAGCAATCAAAGCAAAAAGGGAAACATGACGAGTTAGGACCTCTTATTGGTGTACTTAAAATTAAAAAGAAATGGCCTTTTAATTTCTAAAGTTTATTCTTTCACAAGAGGGAGAGAGTGAATGCAATCATAGAGATTTTAAAAACAGGTCGGGTGATAAAATAGGAAATGCAAAAAGAGTTACCCTGTAAATCACCCTAGTTTATTTGGACCAGAAATCTGAGGTCTGATAAGACCAACACGTTAGCAAGCTGTCGGAAGGCCTCTGTCTTCTGATGTCAGTCTCAGTGGTCACGGATATGACCGCAGATGCCGTCTTTCATGGACGGCGTAAGTCGGTGCTTTGGCTAGTGAGCAATCAATCTGTATTTGGTAAGAACGGGACTGGATGATCACACACTGGCTTCTCAGCTTTCAGGGGCAGGTCAGTGACTTTGAGGAGGAAGAATGAGATGCTCTTGAGCAGGAGGGCCTGCTGGGACCAGCACGTGGCTTCCTTGCAGACAGCTCCCTAGCATGAGCCTCGGTTAGGAGGCTGTCTGTCCCGTGGCCTGTGTTAGCACTGCTCTGTGGCAAGCCTCTGATTCCCCAGGACGTTGTGTTCTCTGCTGAAGTTGCCAAGGCCGGTCTTTGGCAGTAAGTTGGGGCCGTGCCCGTGGGAAAGCAGGGAGCAGGAACATTCTTAGACCCAGTTGTCATCTTGAGTCTCCTGCAGGGTAGAGAGGCCAAGGAGCTTTCCAGCTGGTGGTGAGCCCTCCTTCAAGTCTCGCGGCACTTCAAACCGGATTCCTGCCAGGACTCCCCGCCCCTGTCTACCCTGCATCTCCAGCTTCAGGTGTGATGCCGAGAACTCAGGTTCAGGAGACGAGCTTGGGTGGGATACCGTTGTCTCCCGTGACTGAGGGTGAGATCCCGCGCCCCTGATCCCACTTGGGTGAGTTGCTATTTTCTCATCTGAAAAATCTCCGGGAGCCCACAACCGTAAAGCCTCCCCGTCCTTGGTGACCTGTGCCCAGCGACTTCTCCAGGGCACCTTCCACTTACAGATGAGGGAGACCCCGTTCTAGGTGCGAGGATCAGACAGGACAAGACACCGGCCCTGGAAGAATCCCAGCTCTCCTGGGGGACACCAGGGCACAGCGCTGTGACAGGTGCTGCAGTGGAAGCCTGCGTTGACAGCACCCTGCAAAGAAGGGTGACAACAGGTGACCTGCCCCCTGGCAGCTGCTGTGGTCCCAGGGGTTGGGGCTGGAATCAGAAGAGCAGGCTCCTTCTCTGGCCACCCAGGGTGGGACCTGTATTTTTGTTTGACCCATTTGTAAAAGGAAGGGGGCCGACCTGAAGGTGCTGGAGGTTCCTTGCTGATAATCAGTGATGCAGAGGCTCCAAGGAAGACAGAAGAGAACGGCTGGAACGTTGGAGAGTCTCGGTCTCCGCTCTCCAGGAGCCAAAGCGCAGCCATTAGCTAATCCCCAAAAGCACAGAGAAATGGAGTGTGGAGCCCTGTCCTGTAAAACGGCGATCAGCCCCGCATTACGACCACGTGTACCAGGTGACCAGGTGACCGAGATGCCATTAATAGGAAGGGCCACGCCATATCCAGCCTGGCCACTGTCGTGTAGGTCTGGGGAGGCCCTCGGTAGAGGTTCCCTGGCTGCTTTAGAGGCCAAGCGAACGGAGGCCGGTTGCTCTGCCAGCCCGGCCTGGGTGTGTGGAGTTGAAGCACCGAACTCCATCCGCAGAGTAATTCCATTTATGCTATTACATAATTAAACCGAGGCTTGAATTGCGCTTTTTAAAAGATTATGTGACCATATGTAGCTTGAACAATCGCCAACTTTGGGGAGGGAAAAAAAAAAAAGAGTGGTCTTTTCCCAGTGCCTACCCATTAAGTGAGACTCTGTGATTTCTTGTTACCTTCTCCCCGACTCATTCTGAATCCAATCCAATCAGTAGTCCATGAATTGACACGATTCCATCTCAAATAGCTCTATTTTGAACGATGGCTTTCAAGATGCTTTTAAAAAGAAATAAAACCCTGTGGAATCCAGACGTTCCATCCAGCTTGGAATCTGAGCCTCCCCCTCCGCCAGCAAGCAGGGCCCGAGCGGCCGTGGCAAACGGCCTTGGATCAAGTCGGGTCTCGAGCAGAAAGGTTTAGGACTGAGTCATTTAATTAGCAAATGGTAACACTCAGGTCTTTAAATAAGTCAAGTTAAAGAAAGCCAAGTCTTATGTCCACCAGAAAGCTTCCACTTCTTGAAAAATTATTTAACATTGGCAGGGAACGCGTCTCGGATGCTTAGTGATATTAGGGAACTCCACTCAGAGATATCCATTAAGTCAAAAGAGAATTTTTATAGCGATTAATTTTATAGACAAACAAAATGCTGATAGTTTTAAATGAAATCAGCCTTTAATTTTAAAGTACAATCATCTTTGGAAAAAAAAAATAAGAAGAAAAGTAAGTATTTTTGAAGCCTACAGAGAACGTGGCCAGCTTTTATTTATTTTTTTTTAATTAGTGCAAACTGTTCCTCGTAAAAGTCACCCTCGTTTATGCATATGCAACAGCTCTTATTAAGATGCATTAGAAAACCCAAGTGCCATTAGATAATGAAACGGACCAGAGGTATTTTCTGGTGCTCCAATTAACACCCTGGTGGTGAAACTGTAATGGCCAGACTCAACTGGAGGCACGTCCAGATGTGAATGGTACTGGAGGACCTGGGAGCTGCTGCTGAGTGGATTGCTTCGGAAAACGCAAAAGCACTCAATTAAAATAATGGTTCCATTGGACCATTCCACCCTCCCCCTTTTATTGATAACCAACATGGCTGCCTCCTCTCAACGCAAAACAGCAGAGAGCCTGAGAGGGCCTGGGCACCCCCAGCCCTGCCCCATGCCCCGATGCTCCATAAACGTGTGCTCAATGAGTACAAGAAGACTGGGTTCCGACTAATCTGATCTGATCCAAAATACTGTGCTTTTTCTTTTGAGCCTTAACTGGAGTCTGTTGAGTTCATGTTCATTTTGATGAAAGAATCCTAAGGAGGACAGGCACACCATTATAATTTCCATTTTGTGAATATTCTAAATGACATATATTTCCTCATTTAATCCTCACAGACACCTAAGACTGTACTATCCCGGTGAGATAGACTAACTCTTTGGAGGCCCCCCAGCAGGAGATGATAGGACGTTTGTCAGCCTCCATCCTGCATCGAGAACAGGGCTCTGTCAACTATGGCCCGTGGGTCAGCACCAGCCTATTTTTGTAGAGTTCTACTGGAACCCAGCCCTGGCTATTTGTTTGTGTCATGGCTGTGACCACTCTCTGCTACCGTGAGGAGCAGAGCAGCTGCCATGGATTCAGAGCATCAAAGTCTCAAATATTTGTTAACTGACCCTTTAGGAAAAAGTTTACTGATCCCTGCTCTCTGACACTTGCTTAAGAATAAGGAAGCATCAGAGTGACCCAGGTGATATTCAAATCCACTCAACCAGCACCCACCATCAGAAGTAAGGTTCTGCCTGGCAATTCACACAGCGAGGGATGGTGGAGAGACCGTGAGGCCAGGCCAAGTGTAAATAAGAGCGCCACCAGTTAATGGTGTGCAGATACTACCAAGCTGCACCTCTCCTGAGTCCCAGGTTTCCATCTGTACAATTGGACGGTTCAGACCTCTCGCGCCGAGTTGCTTTGGGGAATTAAACGAGTTAATTTATGTTGAAGTTTTAATGCAGTGCCTGGCACATAGAAGGTGGTCCATAATAGTGACGAATAGCAAGGATTTATCATGGCATCTTTGGGTCTCTATCTGAATCCATTTATTGAGGGTGGGAAGTCAGGGTCACCAAACTACAATTGTTCCAAAAACGTTGGTGAGACCTGGGGACATTTGAAGAAGCTGTGAACCACATTGGAAAACCCTTTTTTCCAATGGTTCTGCAGAGGATTCCTGGGCCGGCAGCCTCTTAGACTTTTGCCTTAAGGAGATGTAGCTGTAGTTTGGATCTGGTTTTCCCAGAGGTCTGTGGACTTGGATCCCAGCTCAGAGCTATTGGGAGGTAATGGAACCTTTAAGAGGCGGGGCTTAGGGAGAGGTCTTCAGGTCATTTGGAGGTGTGGCCCTGAAGAGTGGAAACACAGCTTTCTCCTCCCTTCTCTTTTTGATTTCCTGCAATGGAGGTGAGGCAAGTGCTTTTGCCATGACCTCCCACCATGATGTGCCACCACAGCCCAAGACAACAGCCAACCAATCATAGATGGAAACGTCTAACACTGTGAGCCAAAACAAACCTTTTCTCTTTATAAGTCGATCGTCTCAGGTATCTGTTATAGTAATAGGAAGCAAATAATGCAGAGGTTTTCTGAGCAACGGTGTCCTCAGCCAGGATCGGCAAAGTCGACTCCGTTCCACACCTGGCAACGTGCTGCCTTCTAAAATACTGTCCCCAAAGATTTCAGCTAAAGGTAACTCTAAGATCATGTGATTTCCCACCAAGGTGCTCTTAGGCAACACAGCGGTTGGCATGTCTCCAGCCCCGGGGTTTCTGAGGAAGACTACACTGTGAGAGCTTCAAGATGATGTTCTCTGCCACCTTCCCCATCCAAACACCACCACCGATCAGCAGATGTACTGCAATGGCTTCCACAAAAGCCCCTCGCGTTCTACACAGTGCAGAGTGGCCCGGGGATCCTTCAGCAGCATCAGTCAGATCTCATCTCTGTCCTCCTCAGGACCTTTCTGTCATTTCCTTCCAGACAGAATGGCCTTCTTGGGGTCCCTGCATGAGCCGAGAAATCTGTACCTGCTGTTCCCTGTTTGCACAACACTGTTCCCTTATCTACCATTCTGACTCATTCCCTCGTCTACTGCAGGTGTTCTCTCAGGTGTCACCTTAGCAAAATCCCCCTGGCCATCTCTGCCAGCTGTCCCCTCCCTTCAGCCACTACCAGCTCACGTATCCTGCCCGCCTCTTTCCTGCGTAACTTTCTCTCTAAGCATTTATCCCCCAAATTAACATTCAACATATTTTTTTCTTAATTGCCTTATTTTCATCTTCGTCCCCTAACTAGATGGCCAGGCTTTCCCCCCACATTTGTTAACTACTGTATCTCTATCATTTGCCATCCTGCCTGGCACATAGTAAATGCTCAATAAATATTTACAAAGTAAAAGAATGTAGATTCAATCACGGGTCTAAGCATTGAAGAGCTGATGAAAACCCCAGGCTTCGTCCTCAGAAAGGTATTTTCAGGAATGCCAAATGTGGCAACCACAGACATAGTGGAACCTCTCTGAATCCACCCCCCCAGCCCCCCGCCAAAATAGCAAGGTCATGTTCAGCAACAAGGTCATGTTGCTTCATTCTAAAGAGACCTCTGTTCTCGATTCATACTTAAGTGGTGCCTGCATTGCCCTAGTAGGCGAGGCCTCCTCCAGAGTAAGAAACTGCAATTGTACTGGTCTCAGAGAGCATCAGAAATTAACACCTGCCCCGTGTTTCCTGTGAATGAAGGTCCCCGTGGTGGCACGAGCAATATCATGGGGCATGTCTTTCCAGCAGCTGATGAAGTGACAATGGCATCTTCCGGGTTCATTTTCTCAGGAGAAACTCATATCAGGGATGGAGGGTCACTAGACAGACTTAAGTTCTTGCTTCATCAAAATGAAGAGGAGGAGGAGGAGGAGGAGGAGAGTAGGGAGGAAGTAGCTAGAGCTACTGAGTGTGCACTTGAATATTTTCAACCCTTGTTATGACAGATGGGTTTGGGTTCTTGTCATTTTCTGGGAAAGACCTGTTGGGATTTTGATTATGATTATATCAAACTTATGCAATTCTTTGCTACATGGATAAGATCAAAACCTTCCTTCCACAAAACATTTTTAATTGATTTTGACACTATTTTGTGACCTTCTATAAACCTTGATGATTTTTTTTTTTTTATGTTGGTACTGGGGATTGAACCCAGGGGTGCTTTACCACTGAGCCACACCCCCAGCACTTTTTATATTTTATTTCGAGACAGGGTCTTCCTAAGTCGCTTGGAACCTCCCGAAGTTGCTGAGGCTGGTTTTGAACTCATGATCCTCCTGCCTCAGCCTCCTGTGCGGCACCAGACCCGACTTCAACTGCACTTTGGTTAGGAACAGTGTATGTGGATACTGAACCGGGTTTTTTTGGTATATCCAGAAGCATTTCTGTACTTTGCGAAGCTTCAGTTCTCCTGGATTTTCTATATAGACAATTCTATGAACAATGCAATGTTGATGTAATTTTATTTCTACCTTTAAAATTCTTTTATTCATTTTTTTTATGTTTTCTTTTACCTTCTAGGACCTGCAAGACAATGATGACTAAAAATGATCATAGAGGTCGTTTATATCCTTATGCCAGCCTTGAATGAAATGTTTTTCAAGTTTTAATACTATTCATAGTACTCACTACGCATTCTATTAAAACACTATTTATCAAGGTAAGTAAGCTCCTTTGTATTTCCAATTTGTAACGGCTTCTGTGTTAAATAAGAACTGAATGGAAGTGACATTTTCTTTCTCTATTTATTGATAATGATCATTTTAAAATTTAATCTATTAAAATAGCAAATGACACAAATATATTTTCTAAGAGTAACACGTCCTTGATGGAATTGACCCCCCTGCTGATGAATGCTTCCTGGCTGGATTGTTTGAAAAGATTCTCGAATCTATATTCGTGATATTTTCTCGTATTTTTACTTTTCTATAGCATCCCTGTCTTGTTTTGACGTCAGAAAGCATTCTGTTCTGAGATGCGTATTGTATGAAATTGGGATCAGCGGTTCTTCTGATGATGACGACAACGGTCCCCTAAATAGTCGTCTGGAGCCAGGCGTGGGGTACTCCTGTAATTCCAGTGACTTGGGAGGCTGAGGCAGGAGGATGTAAGTTCCAGGTCAGCCTCAGGAACAGAGTGAGAACCTGTTTCAAAATAAAATAAAAATAGCAGGAAATGTAGCTCAGTGGTAGGGGGCCCCTGGGTTCAATCCTGAATATCACAATTTAAAAAAAAAATAAAATAATTTAAAGCATATTTTGGCCTGGTATTTCTGGAACATCGTTTTGCAACTTTTTATTTTTTTTCAACTTCTGATCATCTTGTTTGATGTACTACTTGGGTCTTCTAGAGTTGGTTTTGATTATTATATATTATTACATATCTCAATTAATCAGATTAAAAATTTTTTTTTTTAGTTGTCGATGGACACAGACCTTTGTTTTATTTACTTTTATGTGCTGCTGAGGACTGAACCCAATGCCTCACACATGCTAGGCTGGTGCTTTACCACTGAGCACCACTCCAGCCCTAGGAATCAAATTTTTATTTCAAGTTTTTACATGTATTCACTGAAAGCTGCTCATCGGGTCCCTTACAATTTTGAAAGTTTCCGCTGTCTTCATAGTTATATTCTCTCTTTATTTATTTATTTTTTGGTACCAGGGATTGAATTTAGGGGCACGTGACCACTGAGCCACATCCCCAGCCCTATTTTGTATTTTAGTTAGAATCAGGGTCTCATTGAGTTGTTTAGTGCCTCACTTTTGCTGAGGCTGGCTTTGAACTTGCAAACCTCCTGCCTCAGCCTCCAGAGTCACTGGTGTGTACCACCCCACCCAGCCCTTCTATACTTCTTGAAGTCCTCTTACCCCTTTCTTTGTCTTAGTTTGAATCAATGTGTACTAATTGTTCATGGGAGACAGTGTGACCATTCAGTGCACACATAAATGCATAAGACTCCAAAGGGTTAATTAGTATTTCTTTGTATCATCTCTTCCAGTTATTTTGAGATCTGTGCTAATTCTTTTTAAACCACGGTCATCCTCTAGCTGCAGAATGTTACAACTTCTTCCTCCTAGGTCATTTTTGGTTCCTGTCCTCTCTCCACTCCTCCCCCCTAACTGGACTTTGGTACTCACAGTCCAACTGCGCTCTGTGCCCCCCCCCCCTGCTCTTTACCGCTAGGAAATCAACTTTTTTAGCTTCTGACTGGGGACTTGCCTGGTAAGATCCCATTCCTCATTCTCATCTCATCCTCCAGTAGCCAGGGTGGTTGTGCAGTAAATTCTCCCAAATAATTCGCTGCATAGACTTAGAACTAAGCTTTTTTTTTTTTTTTTCCCCCAAAACTTGAGATTCCTTCTGTTTGCTTTTAGGATTCCCCATTTAAAAAAAAAAAAAAAAAAGCCTAATGTTTTCTCTGATATAAGGAGGCTGATTCATGGTGGGGTAGGGAGGGGGAGCATGGAGGGAATAGACAAACTCTAGATAGGGCAGGGGTATGGGAGGGGATGGGAGGAGGCATGGGGTAGAAATGATGGGGGAATGTGATGGACATCATTATCCAAAGTACAGGTATGAAGACACAGATTGGTGTGAATATACTTTGTGTACAACCAGAGATGTGAAAAATGGTGCTCTGTATGTGTAATAGGAATTGTCATGCATTCTGCTTCATATATTAATTTTAAAAAGTAATAATTAATTTAAAAAAGTACTCCAATGGGATGTATATAGGAACAATCGTCCTTGTCACAGTAACTGGCAAAGGAATGGCCTCCACTGTCATTTGCTAAGCAGAGGCCAGCAATGCTTAATGCCCTGCAGCTCCTGGGCAGACTTGCACAATAAAGACCCTCCCATGGCAACACCACAACCACAGGATTCCCCATCTGCCTTCAGTATTCTGCATTTTCATGACATATGTAAGCACCTGGGTTTCTTTGATTTTTTCTTGATTTTTGTTGGGGCAGGGGTATTGGGGATTGAACTCAGGGGCACTCGACCTCTGAGCCACATCCCCAGTCCTATTTTGTATTGTTATTTAGAGACGGGGTCTCACTGAGTTGGTTAGCACCTCACTCTTGCGGAGGCTGGCTTTGAACTGGAGATCCTCCTGCCTCAGCCTCCCTAACCACTGAGATTACAGGTGTGCAACTCTGTGCCCGGCTGATCTATTCTTCTTACTATTTAATGTGCTTCTTTTACTTGAGCTCTTGGGGTTCTTCCATAGGGAACTCTGGCCTCCACCTGCCCTTAGACGCGATGTTCTCTCCCATCCTGCCCACAGTCACTCTGGCACTCCCAGCACACGCACTTGGACCCCTGGCTCTTTCCTCTCTGTCACCCAATCTCCTAGGATCCGTCTTTCTGTGCTTCTGCACGCCATTCTAAGTAACTTTCTCAGATCTGCCTTATGCTTCACTAATTCTCTATATTTAATTTGCTGTTTAACTACTTCTTTGAATTTTAAATGCCAATGGGCATATTTCCCACAAATACGAAGTTATTAATCAGAGCATCCATAATTTGAAAATTTAAAAGTTGCCTGAATGTCCAACAAGTATAAATTACATGAGTGATACGCTCAATTATAGGGCCTCCATTGATAGATAACGATGCTGCCATGAAGTTTCAATTGCAAGACAAGATTAAAATTGCAGTGAACACAAAGCAAACAGCAAAATTAAAATTTATTAAAATATAAATGTAGGACTGGGGTGTAGCTCAGTGATAGAGCAAGTGTTTAGGGTGTGCAAGACCCTGGGCTCCATCCCCAGCACCCCAAAGAAATAAGAAATAGAGTCATAAACAAAAAAATACAGAAAATGATAGATAGCTCTGCTGGTGAACATTTGTAAGAGTGAATGCATACAAGATGAGTAGTTCTATCCAGGGCGATTTTGGTGCCAATGACCTTTTCTGGCCACATTTCTGTACCAGTGTTGCAAGATTTTTCTCTATTAAAAATCATTCCTTCAAATACATCCATCTTCCCAAGAAAGCATTGACTCCAGATGCTAAATGTGAGGACAGAATTAGCACTTGCTTAAATACGGCCCTGCTGTCGAATACACCTGACAAGCAGAGATTCCTTTCTGCATCCCACTGGACACTCAAAATCCCATTAGTGGCTTGGGATTCTAAGGTGTTCTCTCTGTCCCACAGTTGAGCTCAGAGACTTAAAATCTGTGCACTCGCATGTGTCGTGGCTCCAATCGATGCCCCTGAACTTCTTTTTGCTTTTCTCTCAAACATGATGAAGAGTTGTATTTGGCTTTTAATAGAATCTATTAGGAAGTGAAAATGTGTTTCCATTTTATAAGGTACACCCTTAAAAAAAAAAAAAACAATAGTGCAAACCACTTAAGTAAATGAAGACTTTTTTTTTTTTAATTTAAATTTCTGGTTTGGTAAATAAAAGACAATTTTACATTTTTAAGAAAGAGCTTTCCGGCTGTGAATCGGTCCATCATAGTCATTTCTCGCACTCGGGGGTTTTCTTGGGATTGTTTGTGGCATTCCGGGGGAAATTGGGCCAGGCAGCTCCGGAGAGGTCTGCGGCCTTGACATGTCCTCTGTCGGGATGTCCTTCCTTCTTCCTCATCTTTTAGGGGCGTTTTCTCTCCCAGACCCTCCCCCACCTTGGTAAACAAAGGGACATACAAATGGATAAAGAGAAGCCCTCCCTACAATGCAGGATTTGGGGTTCTCCTGCTCTGGTGCCCGGTTCCCAAGGGGTGCCTTGGGTGGGTGGCTCTCATTCCCTGGTCCCACCGTCATCCTGAATCAGTGACCATCATCAATGCGCCTCTGTTTCCACTGACTCTGCCAGGGTCAAAAGATGCGGCTGGTTTATGAGCTTATTCTGCCATGTATCACTCGCGGCCGGTCTGCGGGGCCAGCCGGATGGATGGGCAGCTCCAACCTCCCCATTTATTACTCTTGTCAACTCGGAAGGGATTTTTTTTTTTCTTCTTCTTCTTCTTTTTTTTTCTGCACCTTATGAAAGGCCCATCAGCAATGAATCAGTGAAGTGAAGACGACAGTTGATTTGTGAATTTAGATTCTATAAAGTGACTCCGCTTTGGTGGGCTGTGTAGATAAAGCAACCGTCACCGATAAGGTGGCAAGAGCAATTCCGCAAAACCAAATTTATTGCACATTTGAGGAAATCATCCTATTTTAAAATGCCATAAATTCTAAATTGAATATTACTTATTCCCATGAATTTTGATTTATATTTTGAATATTTTTAATGGGATGCTAAATAGCCTAGGCTGGAAGTTATGAGTTTATGCATTTCTCCTCACGGGCTATTGTGACTTTCCGCAGAATATATTGGCCATTCTCAGGATTTTATTTGTGCGGCCTGCGGAGGGGGGTGGGGGGTGGGGGGTGGGGGGTGGGGAGTGCGACCGTGCCCCTTGCTGAAGGCGCCCCACAGGGATTGACAAGGATTCTGGTTATCCAGAAAGAGGGCTGCCACCTTCCTCCAGCCCAGCCGTCTCACAAGGCCGCCACCAAGCTCAGAAAGGACCCTTTGGCACCTGCCCCAGCAAGTTTGCAATAGCAGCAGAAGAATCCAGACTCCCCTGGACAGGTTCTACCCTGCACACACCCGAGTCCCCTGTGCGTCACATAGTGCCATAGTCCTTAAGGATTTCGGTGACTACCTATTTACAGCCCACTCCCCCATCAGACCATGTCGTCTTGCTCTCAGCTGTAGGCCCCGGAGCCTGGAAGCCAGAGACCAGGGAGAATGAAGACCCAGCAACATCACTGTCCCTCCTGGTGAATCCAGCCTTCTCCTTCACTGAGAGTTAAAAAGAAAAAAAAAAGGAAAAAAAACCACCTTTTTCATTTCAACGCCAACGGTTGAAGGGCTAAAGAAAAGCTACATCTAATTACCTTTTACCAAGGAGAAAGATCAGGAAAGATCCTTCCAACCTGTAATTGAAAATTGACAGCTTCGCAGGGTCCCTACCGGGCAGAGGCCTCCAGGGGTGGGAGAAAGACAGCCAGGGCGGACGGCTTCCCCAGCCCCATGTCCACACCTCACCCAGCACCTGGCTTTGTGTCCAGCAGCTTCTGAAACTGTCAGAGGAGACCCTCAGGGTTGCTCAGCCTAGACGAGAGCCGCCCTGTCACCGGGCCCTGAGGGGCGCAGCTGCTCCTGAGTCAAGAGGAACTTGCTGCTCGTAGGGAGGTTTGGCAGAGGAAGGTTTGCATGCGGGTGAGTGCCTGGCAGTGCCAAGGAAGTCGCCAGCCCTCTCCTGAATACTTTTAATCACTGCGGAGCTTGGAGCACTGGTACTTTAAAGACAGGAGCTTGGCACAGTACCTGCTAGAAAGGTTTTTAATCTCTGTAGGGTGGAACCTCACAGTGTGAGGACCTGAGCTCTCCTAAGCCCTAACGCCCCCAAATAAACTCTGCTGTTCTTGGATTTTTTTCTTCTTCTGTGCTTTCTCTTCCCTTAGGGCAGAGAGAAAAAGAGAAACATACAAATAGGTGTGCGTGTGTGTGTGTGTGTGTGTGTGCGCAAGCGCGCGGGCACACACGTGGCGTGTGTGTATTGGGGATTAAACTCAGAGGCACTCAACCACTAAGCCCCATCCCCAGCCCTATTTTGATTTTATTTAGAGACTGGGTCTCACTGAATGGCTTAGCGCCTCACTTTTGCTGAGGCTGGCTTTGAACTCGCGATCCTCCTATCTCAGCCTCCCCCGCAGGCTGGGATTACAGGCCTGGGCACCATGCCCAGCACAAATAGGCTTTTTTTTTTTTTTCAAGGGTTGGGGCAGGGATGTCTCTGGCCCTATCCCACACCCCTTTCTCCAACCACCACACCTCCCAAGCCTTGTAGCCCAGTTTGTGTAGGTCAAATGCACAAAACTCCACAGGTGTCTTTGTGGGCTGAGACTGCAGGGGGCCATCTGCTGGACTCCTGCATGTGGCCCTTCTGGGTAGTGCTGGCCTCCTCGAAGCACATGTGGATGCTCCAAAGGGAACCTCCAGAGAGAGGTGGGCGTGGGGCAAGGAAGTGGGATGTGCACACACAGAGAGGAGGAAAGACATGAAGATACGCTCAGAAAGAGGGAGGAGGGGGGAGAGAAGCCGAGGAAATAAAAGCAAGGAGAAGCCCAATTGGGCAGAAGCTGCGTCCTGTTCATGAAGAAGCCTCAGAAGACAGAGTCGCTTCTGTCCCGTCGTCCAGTGCATTAAAATGGAGTCCCTAGGTCAGAACCACGTTCAAGGGGAGGGGAAGCGGCCTCCGCCTTCTGAAAGGGGAACTGGCAGCCCCATTTCTACCCGGCCACACTGGGTCATTGCGCACAGTGGCCTTGGCCCTGTCGGGAGTTAAGATGTGCTTGTGGGTGCTCAAGACCCTGCAGATCTCCTCCAGTCTCCTTTGAAAGCCCCCAAGGACAGCAGGGCTGGCAAGTCCCCTCCCCAGGGGCTGGTGCAATCTCGTTTTCTTGGTTGTGGAGGCATGGGGAGAAGGGCTCTGAGCGGGGGCTCCTCATGGGCTCCCAGTGCCATCTGTTTGTGGAATATCACTATGGCAGCGGGTGCGGAGGGCGAGCTGTGCTGCCCCCTCTTTTGTGCCTGGCAGGCTCTGCCCATCCTCGACAGCCCACACGTCAAACCTGGCTCCTCTTTAAAATGTCCCAGGGAGCCCCCAGGTGGACGTGGATCCTCCCGCCCATCGCCCATCGCTTGTCATTCTTATTTCCAACGCAGAACCAAACAGCCTGCCATCTTCTCTTCTGGACTGTGGCTCCTTTGAGACAAAAGTCCTGTCCCCGGCCCAGCCCCAGGCAGCCTCTGGAATGTGCCAGGTGTTCAGCTCCTCTAAATGGGGGGTCAGGGGAGCTTAGAAAGGGGCCGTGGTTTGGGCTAGCATTTTCCAACATGGAGTGTGCACAAGCTTCACTTTATGAGATCCCCTAAAAGAAGAGTGTTTTGTGTGGCTCTGACCAAAATACCCAACAAGAACAACTTAGAGGAGGGGAAGTGTATTTGGGGCTCATGGATGGAGAGGTCTCAGTCGATAGATGGCGACTCCATGGCTCTGGACCCAGGGTGAGGAAGTGCACATGGAGGAAGCGCCCAGGGGACGGAAGCTATCCGACACCCAAACTGAGTCCTTGCAAACAGTTTCAACTGCCTCAAAGCATTTCTCCTTTTTCAAAATACACCAACTTGAACTTTGTTTGGGAAATCATTTCTTCCCCACTCCCAGGCTGTGTACCTATAAGGCAAACCAACTCTGTCCCAGGCAACAGAGGTCGTCATGTGACTCAGGTCTGGCCAATCAAAGCATCCCATTCTCTTTCTTCGAAGACAGACTTGTGATGTCAGCCTGGCCCAGGAGGAAGAATTGGATGAGACTCTAGGTGGTCAGAAGCAGGGGGAATGTGAGCTGCCTTTGTCCAGGGAAATTCAAACAAGGAAACTCACTGAGTCCTCCCCTTTATTTAAACATGGGGAGCCAGGCTTGGTGGCACATGCATCTAATCCCAGCAATTTGGGAGACTGAGGCAGGAGGATTGCAAGTTTGAGGCCAACCTCAGCAACTTAGCCAGAGGCTTTCTCAAAATAGAATTTTAAAAAGGCTAGGGCTAGGAGTGGTGGTGCACACCTGTCATCCCAGCAGTTCAAGAGGATGAGGCAGAAGGATCCTGAGTTCAAAGCCAGCCTCAGCAACTAAGGGAGGCCTTAAGCAACTCAGAGAAACCTTGTCTCTGAATAAAATAGAAAAATGGGGGTGGGGGACTGGGAATGTGGCTATGTAGTTAAGTGCCTCTGGGTTCAATTCCCAGTACCAAAAAAGAGGGGCGGGGGTGGCTGGGGATGTAGCTCAGTGGCAGTGTGCCCCTGGGTTCAACTCCCAGTATGGCAAAATTAATTAACTAAAAATTTAAATTGGGGAAGGAGAACATTTGAAACTATAGTTTACAGTTCCTCTGGGAATAATAATTAATACGGTCGCATTTACCTTTTATTGAGTATTGACAGTGCACCAAGCTCCTGCTTTTCCCCAGGTCTAAAACACACCATTTGCCCTCTGAACAGCTCTGAACTCAGAACATGCACCTCCCCTACAGGCTTCCGCCAAGCCATGGTCATCACCTTCACCAATAGAGCCCACTTCCATTTTTGATGAAGTCCAGGGCAATGTTTGATTAAAAGCTATGTCTAAATAAATCTTTTGAAGACACTTTTTCAACAAAAATTCTAAATGATAAGAAAGCTTTGGAATATGGTTTGCCACCACCATTTTGTGTCTCTTCTTTCTTGGAGAGACACAAAATAATGCATCTTGTGGTACAGGACAGAAGGGGTTAACTGAATCTCATGCAGGTTAGGATTGGGGTCTGTGCTATTTTGCATTTAAGGAAACCAAGGCCAGGGAAACTGAGCTGCCTGCTCTGATCTACCACCCAGCTCCCAGGGCTGAACCAGTGTGTAAATACAACCCACAAAGCTCAGTTGCGTAAGATCCATTCTCGACTTGAATCATAAACAGACTTTGCCATTTAGGTTAAGACATGGCGGTGGACAGAGGTCATCTTTAGTTATTTCTCTATTGAAAAACAAACAAACAACCTTTTCTATCATTTCCTCAAATCCAAACCTTCCCCTCGTGTGGCTGCCTTAGGTAAGTCATCTTGGTGCAGTAGCATTTTTGACAAAGTGGCTTGTAATCTGCAGGATTAGAGGGAAGCCCAGTTCCCAAATCAGCTCTTTCTCTACCAGAAAATTGATACCAGGGCCTTTCTGAGCAAAGAGAAGAGCAAGTTTGTTTCAAATAACAAAAGACCCCCGGTTGCAACGATGTGGCAACAATTAGCATCTGATTTCCTTGGGGGGAAAATGTCACTCAGCTTGTTTCAGCCCAATGTCCAAATTGTTATAAGCGATTTGCACAATGTCCCCTCCCACATCCCCAATTTCTTAAAATGACAGCCACCCAGTTTGGCTTCTGAGTTTGCACAGGGGGGCTGTGTTTGGTCTGGGAATGGATTTGACGGTGCTAGAAGGGTCCTGCGCTGAGGCGGCGGTGCTGATGGAGAGCACCCGAGCTTTTGTTCAGGGGCTGCTTTGGAAAGCGGCTTCCGCGTGAATATCAGATGCTTTATTGCCTTGACTCCGGTGACCTCATCTACCAGAATGAAGTCATCCATCCCGCCAGGGAAGACAAACCTCCGTTCCAGGGAATCAATCAGGCCGATCAAGGGCCCTGCTTACCCCCTTATCTCCAGCCAGCGAGCAGTTAAAACTCTGACAGGCCCCCCGAGAGCCCCCCGGACTTCATGTTCCACTCAATGAAGAAGGAGCCCAGGACCCGGGGATCAGCAAGGGGTCCTGGGGAGGCGCAGCTGGGCATCGTTTCTGACTTGGGGGATATTTTTTTTTTTCAAAGCATGGCATTTCTCGAGAACAAAAACCATGGCATCCCGGTGAACTTGGGGGGTTTCTCCTTCTTGTTATTAAACGATTAACTCCTGCCAGATAGCAAAGCCAGGCATATAATTGCTTGCCGGGCCTTTTCATCCCCAGCTACTGCACAACCCATAAACAGTCCAATTAAGAAACCAATTAAAATGAGAAAGAGGCTTCCTGAATTCTCTAGCAATTGAGGCAGCACTGCCTTCTCGTTGTCAAACAGTGAAAGATTTTTATTGCAGTTGCCAAGGAGGTCAGAGAATCCCGGGGAACGGCGCTGCCCGAGGGGCCCGGCGCCGGCAGGGCCGCAGCAGGAGCGTCTCTCCACTCCCGGAGCCCTGGGTGAGCTCCCAGAAGCTTCTGGAGGCCTCCAGGTGGGTGTGACGGAGGAGAGCTTTGGTGTGCTTTTGGGAACCAAGCCAGAAATTCGGAATAGAAAGTTCAAATGACCATCTGAAGGGTTTTTTTCTTTGACTGTCACAGAGACTCTGTTGACCAACTTTTCCAAGAGCAGGTCCGAAAGATGGACCACTTGCATCCCTGCAGGCCTTTCCAGGGCATTCCATGGCTGTATCCTTCCACCAGGCATCCCTCTGGGGGGTGGAGGATCCACAGACAACCAAGGAGGAAACTGACCTTGGCTAAGGTCGTTCATCTGTTCAAGAGACTTGCTGTCTGCTGTGTGCCATGGGCTCAGTTGGGCCCTGGGGATCTGAAAGGTGGGCACCCCAAGTCCTGCTCAGAGGTGCATCCGGTCGTTTCTCTCAGGACTCTTACAGCCCCTTGGACATGCCTGTAGTCTAAACCTCTGGTTGTCATCTCTGTGCAGTATTCAGACTGGACAGGTACAGTGGTGCACGCCTGTCATCCCAATGGCTTGGGAGTCTGAGGCAGGAGGACCGCAAGTTCAAGACCATCCTCAGCAACTTAGTGAGGCCCTAATCAACTTAGTGAGAGCTTGCTCTAAATAAAATTAAAAAAAAAAAAAAAAAAAGGACTGGGGATGTGACTCAGTGGTTAATCACCCCTGGCTTCAATCCCCAGTATTAAATAAATATCCAGACAGGCAGGCTCTGCTCGTCCCACCTGATCACCAGCACCCCAGCAGGAGTCCCTGGAGAGGGGGTGCCACTGACTTTGTTTCTTGGGATGCTCGTGTGCATGCTTGTGAGCATGTGTGTGTGTGTGCATGTGCTTGGCAGGGAGGTGCAGTCGATAGTTGAGTATTCTTTGCTTTCCAGGGCACTAACCCCTCGGTGTATATTCTGGCCTTTCAGAGCTCTGCTGGGGAGCTGACTTTCTTCCTTGTTGATTCTGTAGTTAAAAGAACTGAAGCTCCTGGGGCTGGTAGCCGGTCTTGGAAATGCCCAGGGCAGCTACCTAGAAAAGCTCCACTGAACTTTGCCCTGGCACCAACTACATTCTGAGAGATTTTGCCACGTCTTCCTTCTCCCTTCCTGAACTGGGAGCTCCTTGGAGGCAGGCATGGAGCCTCTTTCCTGCTGTGGTCCCCATATCCTGTCTCACAGCCCGGCCAGGGTGGCTTCTCCCTGCACCCCTCGTGTTCAACACACCTTCCTTGTACCTCTGACTTCCTCCGCCAGAGCTCCTCCTTTGAAACTGTGACCGTCTGGCTTCTGGCCCAGGTTATTTAAATTATAAATTAGGTTGGTGGCCCCAGGACCACAATTCAAGTGTAACTCTAACAGCATTTGATAATGAATCTCAACAGCTCCACTTAAATAACTTAAACAACTTAAGCAAATTGCCTCTTTAGTCTTGGTTTTCTTATCTGCAAACCACAGTGGAAATGCAGGTAGAAGATCCCTAATCTGAAAGGCTTAGGACTAGAAGTGTTTCTGATTTGGGATTTTTTTCCAGATTTGGGAAGATTTGCATATACCTAATGAGCCCTCTTAAGGATGGGATCCCACTCTGAACTCAGAATTCACTCGTGTTGTATGTTCCCCTTATAATCCAACCTGAAGGTATTTTAGGACAGTAGTTTTAATATACCTGTGTTTCGACTGCAGCTTGTCCCCTGTTGTCACGTGTGGAGTTTTCCACTCATGGCATCAGGCTGGCCCTGAAAAAGTTGCGGATTTTGGAGCATTTTGGATTTTGGATTAGGGATGCCCACCCCGAAGCCAAAGGGTGTTGAAGCATCGAATGAGTTAACAATACAGTGTGCTAAGAATAAGGCCTGTCACCTGGCAGGTGTGGGCGATGTAACTGTCATCTGTTCTGTGCTGGTTGCATCCAAGCTGATTACATTCTCCTAGCAAGACTAGACCTTAAGCATGTAGCCTGCACTCACTTTTTTCTGAGATGCTAATACCAACACCCATAGCAAGGACCCTGGGAGACTCCAAGTGTCCCTTGTATCCATGCTGGAATCTCCTGAAATTCTGGCCACCATTGATGGAGCATCTGGCAGAGGGTAAGTCCTGCACATTGGGTTTTCACATGTTTTGTGTCATTTTGCAAACACGGCCCAGCGCTGGCTTCCGTCTCTGGCACCTGGAAGCTTATGACCTCACAGGTCTTTTCTGCTGAGGTAGCAGAGTGCTGTGGGTAAGAATATGAACCAACCGTGTGGACTTCCAGCCCTGCACCTTCCAAGCCTGTGTGACCTTGGATACTTACTTAAAATCCCTCAGCCTCATTTTCTTCTTCCATAAATTGGTGATAACAATAGTCCCTATCATGCAGGATTTTTATGAAAATTGTGTGAGAGAATATTTTAGAACCCCTTGAAGAATGTCCACTGTGTGCGGACCTACGGAAGTGTGAGATAAATAAATCCTACCATTAGGGCAACTCGGAGTTAGAAAGTGCTTTCTTCCATTGATCTAAAGCTGGGTTTCCAACTTTCTGGAATCAGGCAAGCATCCTGGGTTTGGAAAGTCCTGAGTTTGTGCTGGCAGTGGGTTTAGATGTGTCCCCCACATTTCGTGTGTTAGAAACTTACTCTCCAGGGCAACAGTGTTGAGAGGTGAGACCTTTAAGAAGCGATGAGCTCACAAGGGCTCTGTCCCCATGAACAAATTATTGCTGTCATTGCTAGAAGAAGTTCATTACAGAAAGAGTGTGTTCCATTCCCTCCATAACTCACAGAAGGATGACTTCAGACCCTCTCCTCCTGCTATACTTACTCACTCTCTTTCCCTGGAGATGCCCTCTGCCATGTTATGACACAGCAAGAAGGCCCTCACCAGAGGCAACCTTTGATCTTGGACTTCTCAGCCTCCAGCACTGCAGAATCAAAGAAATGTCTGCCGTCTGTAACATACCTGGTCTGTGGCATTCTGTCACAGTAGCACCAGAGGGAGCAAGACTAATCCTTCTCATCTAAGTCCTTCCCCAGCTGTACCGTGTTAGGAAGTGGCCTTTGTTCCCTGGGCCTTTATTTCCTCATCTCTAAATGGGTGCAGTGAGCACAGTGCCGGAGCCCACCTGGATCCCAGGAGCGGTGGATCTTTTCTGGGCCAGACGCATGCTCAGTCTCCCTAGGACTGAGAGTGTCCCACGGAATCTCAACACGTCACTTCACAAAATTCAGGGCCACTGACAAGAGACTCAGAAAATTTAGAGTGATCACGCACTGGCCCTTTCTAAAGCACAGACTAAATTGCTTGCCAAGAATCGTCCCCGCCCTTCCTCCAGCCTCAGCTTCCTCCCAGGCCTGCCCCCCAGACCCACCTTTTGCTCAACTTGCCACATTTTATGGGGAGCAGTGCTTCTCAACTAGGGGTGACTTTACCCTCCAGGGGACAGGTGGCAGTGTCCGGAGACATTTTTAGTTGTCATGACTTATTGCTACTGAATCTAATGAGGCCAGGGATGCAACTGAACACCCTCCAATAATACTCAGGACAGATCCCCCCAAGAATTATGGGACCCCAAATGTGAGTAGTGTCCATATTCTCATCTTGAGATGCTCTAGGCTAGACTCTGGGCCACAGGCTCCTCCCCCTACCCATCCGCTCCCCGGTACACTCGCATCGGTCAGGACCAGGACCAACGAGGTTATCGTGCAGGAACACACACACGCTGCCGGGTCATAAGGGCTTAGCTCAGCAAGTGTTTACTGCGATCTGAACCCTGTAACGATGGGATTCCCGCTCACATGGCCCTCTCTCTGCCACCAGCTGAGAGAGAGTCTCCTATGGAACACTGCAGTGGGAAGTTGCTCACTGGTCTCACTATTTTTTTTTTTTTGTACCAGGGATTGAACTCAAGGGCACTCGGCCACTGAGCCCCGACCCCAGCCCTATTCTGAATTTTATTTAGAGACAGGGTCTCACGGAGTTGCTTAGTGCCTTGCTTTTGCTGAGGCTGGTTTTGAACTCACCATCCTCCTGCCTTAGCCTCCGGAGCCACTGGGATGACAGGCGCGCACCACTTACACTGGGCTGGAATCACTTTTGGTCACATTTAATGACCAATGCCTGTCACAGGGCCATGTGTGACCCCACAGAGAGTGGGGAAGTGCTGGCTTGCCACAGGCCTGGCAGGAGAAAGGGATGATTTGTGAAGACCCCTGAGGACCCAGCTCAGTCTCCTCCGGCGGAAGCCTCCCCTGCTCGCCCCTCCTGGGATGTTGCGGGGGCCCTGCTCTGGGTTCCCAGCTCTGGGTTCCCAGCTGGGCTGGCTACGTCACAACATGGATGCTCTCTGGCCCCGTGTCTGGTGGGTGGTGGGGTCTTGCTCAATGCCGCATCCTTGTGCTTGGCTTGGGCTGGAGGCTGGGAGTGGACTCACTCCTTCATTCTCACCTAGAGGAGAACCCGAGGAAGAGGGGCCTCTGAGCAAAGGCGGTCAGGCGCCTGGCCCAAGATGCCGATGTCATCAGGTCATGACAGTGCAGCGTCTCTGTCCCCACCACTGGCCGGTTCTGCAAGGGCAGCAGAATTCTGGAACTGATATTTCTCACGGTCTTCTCCCCTGGGCCTGCCCCCTTCTGCCTATTCCCCCAAATGTTTCCCAAGACCAAGTGACGTCCTCCTTCGGGACATCTCTGGTTAGATAGGTTCATGCTTTCCACAGGTCTGCCACGCCCGGTTCTCCCGGCCCATCCCCCTCCCGAGTGACCAGCTTCGAACTCTGACTTCAGAACATCCCCATTTTGGCCATATCCTAGTCCCATTCTTAATTCAATAAATATTTTCCAACTCCACCCATAAGTTTACCTGAAGGAATTTATTTATAAACAAGTTCACGTCACTCCCAGATACTAGATAGATAATAAATAGGTGATAGACAAATAATAGATGATGGGATTGATTCCTTAGGGGAATTCTAGGGAACCACTGGAATGTTTTGAAAACTGGTGAGTCAGGCATTTTCCCTGCCTTCCCATATGGCCTGTACCTTGAGCTATGCCCACAGCTGATAAAGGAAAGTTTTTTCTTTGTAGAAGTATTCTAGCTAATACATAAGGAAGAAATCTTGGAGTGAGGACATAACTCTTTTTTACCCCTAATGAATCTATGGGTGGAGGCGATGATCCTCACTAGCTTCACCATCGTGACAAAGGAGACCATCTAAGATCACGGTACTATCTATGACACGGCCTACCCAAAGCGTATCGAAATATTGAACCTGAATCGGGTTCAGCCTCTGGACCTAGCAACCAATTTACAGGAGATATCTGGAACAGAGAGGTATGTTACATAATCCACAGGAAGGAACCAGCAAGCCCAGAGGGTGAAAGAGTCAATAAAACAGATGCCCTGGGCTGGGGATGTGGCTCAAGCGGTAGCGCGCTCGCCTGGCATGCGTGCGGCCCGGGTTCAATCCTCAGCACCACATACAAACAAAGATGTTGTGTCCGCCGAAAACTAAAAAAATATATATATATTAAAAAAATAAAATAAAATAAATAAATAAAACAGATGCCCTGGCTCTTTAACATAGCAATCCCCACCGCAAAGATTCAAAATCCAGAAAGACAGACAGACAAAGGAAACAAACCTCAAGGTTAAAAGAGACTTAGATAACAGAACATGGCAAGATTTGGGGCTCATTTGGATTCCAATCCAAACAAATTAGGAACATGGGAACACTGTAGGAGATGAAATTGATAGTAATTGTTAATTCTTTAGACTTGATAATGATATTGTGGTTAGTTTTTTTTTTTAAGTTCTTCTATTTTAGAGAAACTTGTGCAAATATTCTCGGATGAAATGGCTTGGTGTCCCACGGGTGCACAAGGAGGAGGGTGGTGGGTGGAGAGGGCGAGACAATAGCCCAGGGGGTCCGGGGTGCTAGCTCCGAAGGCCTCAGAATTATTCTCTTGTCCTCTCCACTTTTAAAAGTGCCTCGAATATTCCATAAGATGATTTGGCTTAGATTTGGTTTCTTTTTTTGTTTTGTTTTGTTTTCTATCAGGATGGTGTAACAGAAAGACGAGCAGGGTTAGTGACAGGCAGAGGAATCTGCAAAGACTCACCGAGGAAGTGACATCCAGCCCCCAAAGATGCCAAGGTGCCAGCCCCCCGGGGGGAAGAGGGGTATTCCAGGCAGCGAAAGCAGCAAGTACAAAGTCACCGAGATTACTCCCCACTCGCTGAGAAATAACCTTGTAAACCCTTGTAAAATGCCACTTAATACATTTTCTAAATTATACCGTCAGCCAGGAAAAGATGTCTAATTAGCAACTGAAAATATAGCTCCTTTGAAAACGATGCTAATTTTCAGTCAGATTTCTTCCCTGAAAATGGAGATGTGTGTACAAAACCTTATGCCGGGGATTAAAATTTCAAGTGTTTGTAAGATTTTGATTAAAATTAGTTTAATTAAAAAAATGTTAATTGCCTTATTGTCTCCACCGCTTGCCGTTCTGATTCCACCACTGGGATCAGGCCCAGCACCTGCTAGAGTCTCACAAGCTGCCAGTTCAAACAGCCACATGTCAGGAAATAAAAGGAAAATAAAGTTTTCTTTGTATTTGTGAAATGCCGCACCAAGGCATGGAGTGTAAAATAGCCTCGTCTGGTCCCAGCTGAATAGTAAGAGGGTGATTTATTCCTGAGGTTCTGTCTCCATTTTTGCTGTTTATGATAGCATATCAACTGAGCTTTTTGATTGAATTACCTCCTTGTATTCAGGCTGGGGCCTTGCATTATTACATATGTAAGTATAAATGTCGATGCAAATGAGCTTTCCTAATGAAATGAGAGGCAGTCTATTTTCCCTTGCATAATGGGTGGTTCTGGGGACCAGATTTATTTTCTCAAAGTGAGTACATGCTTATTTTTCAATTTGTCATCCATTCTTAGCATGAGCACCCCAATAATTCAGATCCACAAATCTTGGAGCGTTTACATTTTAATGTAGGATTTTTTTTTTTCATTTTTAAACTGAAATCAATTTCAATGTGATTTATCAGCAGAGAATTACTTCATGTAAAATGCTTTAAGTGAGTGAAGTAATAACTTGAGGCCTATCGGTTAGAGAGAGCAATTTTTAGTTTTTCGGCTCTAAATAAAGGGTGAGATCCCGGGTCACATTCTCATTTTATTCATTACACCACGGGCTGTAGTTATTACTGAGTTTTGGAATGTCTAGAAGCTTCAAATGAGCTGAATTACTTTTAAATATTGCTGAATTTCATCTAATACAATTGGAGCTACACGGCTTGGTGTTACTTAGCATTCTATTAGCCCTTTTACTTAAACCGGCTGGCCAAGTCTGGAGTGTATTTTAACTCTTCAGAAATTAGAACACTAATGCCGAGCCCCGAGCTCTCTCTCTGCATAGAGTGGCTTCCTTGCTTCAAAAGTGCACCGAAGATTGGATCTGTAAACACTTGGCCAATGGTTGCCCGGGAAGAAGCCAAAGGAAGGGCAGCTGAGAGAAGCGCAGTTCTCCCCCATCTTGGAGGATGCAAAGGCCCCAGGTGAGTAAATGTTCACCAAACCTGCCAGAGGAATCGACAGTGTTAAGACTCGTGGTACAAACTTAGCAACAGTGGAAGCTTTTCGTCCACAGGCCAGAAACCACCTAATAATAAGAGTGATGATAATCCTGCTTATTTATTGCACTAACATATGATAAATAACTATATGTGTCATGTTCCTACATCCCATAGTTAAGATAGATACGTGCTATGGTTTGAGTGCGTACCCCCAAAGTGCTGGTCCTGGCAGCCTGGTCCCCAAAGTAACAGTATTGGGAGGTGATGGGACTTTAAGAGCTGGTGCCCATCCAAGGCTGGTGAAGTCATAGGGTGCTGGCTTCAAAGGGGGTTAATGTAGTTCCCAAAGGACTGGCTGGATTCTTGAGAGTCCAGTTGTGATCAACGTAGGCTTCCCCCTGTGCTGGCCCCTTCTCCACACAACCCATTCCCTTCTCTGCCATGTTTGATGCAGCCAATGGTCTCCCACCAGAATACCAGCACCATGCTGTTGGGCCCTCCAGAATCATGAGCCACAGACTTCTTCACTTTCACAATACCCAGCCTCGGGCATGTTGTTATCGTCACCCCAAAATGGACTAAGACAATATCCTAATGATAATCATCACGATGAGACATTTGTGGAGCACGTACTCTCTTTAGGCACTACACTACGCATGTAACATGCAACGCCTCATTTAATCTCCACAACAACCCTCCAAGGTCAAAATCACAGCAATTCCCATTTTACAGATAAAGAAACAGAGGTTCAGAGAAGTGGAGTCCTTTGGCCACTTTTCCAGCTCATAAGTAGAGGGACTCCAATTCAAAAGAAGACAGGCCGGCCTCAAAGTAATGTTCACCTCTCGAGCATGCCACGTGAGCAAGAGTTCCTCCACAGAACAACGCTTCTTCACACAGCATTCGTGCAAATGCCCACAAACGTTGGTCTACAGGCGTGAAAAGAGGTTGTGTAGCCACATGGCGGGTAGAGTCTGGACTTCAAAGCCAGACAGATGTGGTGGAGTTCCAACTCGCTGTCACTTGAATGATCCTGGCCTATGTCACTTAATCGCCGCCTACCTCAGTCTCCCCTCTGCCATGGGGAGATCATAATGATGGAGTTGTCACTGAGATGAATTAGTGAGCCGACTCGGGGCCCAGGGGTCAGGCGGACTGGTGCTAGCTAACCCCCAACTCAAATCCTACACCAAGTTTTTTCAGGTGGGAGCCTTGGCCAGGAGCTGGTTTAAAAGGGACTTATCAATTTGCATTTCTAATTACCTTCTAACTACCTGCCTCTGAGGACTTGCTTGGTGATTGATGTGATACCACTTAGAAATTTCTTTGAGTTCCTTAGAAGAAAAGTTTTCTGTCCAGTGCAGCTGGTGGGGTTCCCATGTCGAGCAGATCGGAAACCGACCCACGGGACTGATATGCTCCCAGGGAGTTGAAAGGGGGATTATCTTTTAAGGCTTGAGAATGTTGATGTTTGCAAATATTTTCTTGCTGCCTCTCCTAATACTGCAAATTGAGTGGAGATAATGGGCAAAGGATGACATCACACAAAACAGCAGCCTCTTAAGTGCCCGGCCGAGGAACCACTTAGAGTAATTAGGAAATCCTTAAACAAGAGTTTGGAGAGCATTGGCTAACCCTTCATGTTTCCTTTTATTTTTTTTTTCTTCCCTTTTCTGGCATTCAGCGCTAAGAGTCTGACCTTGAATAATTATCTGCCCACTGGCTTTCAGTACCAGGTGCAAAAAGGTCCCCTCGCCACCGTCTGCTTCTGTGTGGACAGTTCCATCCAACCTAAGGGCCGCTGACAGGGGGTGGCTGCTAGGGAAGGCTCAAAGCTGCACCAGGTCCCTGTGGTGCCTCAGGATAGAGGCTTGACTTTGTTTCTTTTTGGTTCCATTTTCGAAATGGCTATTTGGGCCAGAGTCGGGGGAGACTGATAAAATAGCCTCCTTCTGTTTAAGCTAGCTTGTCTCACACTCCTTGTCATGGCCACCCAGAGAAAAGCTGGCTTTGTCTGGAAGACCCTGGTGAGGAGAAGGGGTAGAAAGGTTGGAAACTGTGTGCTTTGGGCACAGGCTGCGGTGAGAAGGGACAAATGGAGGAGGTGAGCCTGGGGCTGGCGTGAGGTCTTTGTTTTACTAGTTCAAGGTGTGGTGACATCTGGCCACCATTTTTCTTGCCTTAAAGATCACTATAAATATGACGATCATCATCATCGTCATCATCATGGTGAAGAAGATGCCGGGGATAGTATCATAGATCGTGATATCATGATAGATGATAGAGGTGATAGATATTACGTGGAGATTTCAGATGACAGGTAGATATAATAGGGAGAATAGATAGAACACGATTATCTATTTATAAAAGTAGTGGCTTTATCCTTGCAGCAAAGTCAGACAATATGAAAAAGTAAAAGAAAAAAAAAAAAAAGTACATGATCCTACCTCCCAGGGAAGCCCGAGGTCTTTTTTCCATGTATTTTTACATTGTTGCAATGATACTAGGAAGGTAATTTTGTATCCAGAAATTTCCTTGGTACTATGTCTTAGGCTTGTATTCATTTCTTTGAAATCCTTAGAAAATGCCCCGTGCAGATTAGGTGGACTCATTCCTCCGTTGGGCAACTCTTTATTAAGGAACTACTATGGGAAGTGGGGAGAGGTACAAGAAAGAAGAAAATCAATCTGACCTGGGCCCTTTGGGGTCACGCAGTCTAGAGGCCAGCAGGTGTTAGGCAGGTCACCACCCAGGCCTGACTTAGAACTAACAGGAAGTGCCAGGAAGGGACCGGGAAGGACGTACCTGGAGAAGCGTCTGGGGTCTGGGCTGGGAGAGAACTAGAAGGAGGAGTGGTCACGGGAGGCTCCCTTACAGCTATTGTCCAGAGGAGACTGCAGAGTTTAACCAGGCAAAGAGCCAAAGAAAAGGCTTCTAGGCAAACAACGCACCTACAGGGAAGAGGAGACCATGGGCAGCCAGCGGCACCCACAGCCTGCTGGCCTTACGTGGCAGAGACAGGGCAAGATTAGAAGGTTTGGCCAGGGCAGAGGAGACCCAGCAACGTTATCCCGAGGGCAAAAGGAACATATTGATTAAAAAACAAAACAAAACAACAACAACAAAAAAAACCTTTTTTGTTTGTTTATTTGTTTGTTTTTAAGCAGGAAAGGAACCTGATTTGTCTTTCAAGGTGCCTTAGGGTGAAGGTAGCAGAGAGACCAGCTTTCTTGGGGTCCCCAAGAAACATGGTAGTATCTCAGCCCCAGGCTTTAGTGACATCCAGTAGGACAACCCGTGGAAATGATTATGGAAGACAATTTTGCAAGGAAAATCGACAGGTCTTGGCAAAACTGGCTGGAAGTGGAGGCTGGTGAGGGAGAAGAAGATACCCAGGGTGAGTTCCAGATGTCTGACTTCCAACTCTCCTTTACACAGAAGGGGAAAACTCAGAGGTCGACCTTGGACCTTGCAACCATGACCTTGGTTTCTATTTTAGAGCCTGACTTGCTAAGCATTCTGGGAGCACAAGACAGGACCCTCTCTCTATAGATGGTCAGTTCTTATCCTCGGGAATTTGAATGACATAAAGCACAGGTGTTATTCACGAACAAAGTTACATCAGCACCGAGGTTGATATTAGCAGTCACAGTCCATCCCTTACCATGAGGTGTACTTTGTGCCCCTGACCATGGGGGACCCGGGCATCCCTACCAGCCAAGTTTCTAGACCATTTGGTGCCAGTAAGTTGTGAGCACATCCACCACTCCCAAAGGGAGGGATCTATCTGTTTTCATTCCACGTCAGACTGTTATCCACCTCGCTTTCCTGGTAACCTCAGGGAACACCATTCTTAAGAGTTATTTTCTTATGAGTCATTTCAAAAGTTCTTTAAAAGAAATAGTGTATATTTTACTTTTTTTCCCCCCTCAGGAAGTAAATGATGGCATTTGTGCCATTATAAATCATGATGAATTTCCATATTCTCTACCATAATCTTTTTTTTTTTTTTTCTCTTAGAAAGGAAAATTAAGTTGCTGCACCAGGGGATCACTTTCATTATCTTTAGCATACAAATGATCTTTTAAAAAGATTTTTCCCCCTCTACATATGTACAGTATCAATGATATAATTTACATTGCATCCTTCATATTAACACTCTGATCCATCACCGCTAACAATGCGGGGTCTTTGTGCGAGGGGCTGTCGGACAAATGTTTTAGCTTGTGAGGAGAAAATTGTTAGCATTTGAATAGAGAATGGTACAGGGAGGATTAATAGCCTGCTTTGATGGATTAGAATGTAGGGAAATTGCTCAATATTAATATGAAAATGTTTGTGAATTGGTTGCAAGGTGCCATCAATGGGAAATGATTATGTCTCCAAGGCCTTATCAGTGGAGACTTGACTCTTAGCAAAGACTTCCATACAAAAGACTGATGAGAGGTGTGGAAACAGACTGGCCGCAGAGCCAGGGAAAAAGCCCTCCATTCAACCGGTGGGGTCCCCGTGTCACGTCGGATGGCCTTTCCGTAATATTGTGCATCTTTACATTAACATATCTGAATACGGATTTGTAATAAAAGACACAAGGCAGGGTGGGCCCTGTGTCATCACATCTCTTGTTTGGCCTGACCATCTTTCAAAGCTGAATCGAAAACAGGCTGGGCCTTGTCGCCTACAGAATGGTGTTCCTTGAGGGGACTTCTTTGGGTCTGTGCACAACGGTTTGCAAGAAAGTTACTTTGCAAGAATCACCCATAGTTTAAAAAAAAATCATGATGGGGAAAATCATTAATATCATTGTCAGCAAACTCCATTGGAGCAAACCCAGTTTTAGAAGGATGCCCAAAGGCTTTTTGGATATTAAAAAAAAAAAAAAAAAAGTCAATTCTTGCAAAATTACACTCTAGTGCTTCGAACATATGTCAGGCATTAGTTTACCTTTAGAAATATATTTCCTATTGAAAGTTCAAATCCGTGGCAAAGTGGCAACTAATAAAACGGTTGTTTCCTGGAAAGTCCTAAACATAAGCTGCCTGTTTCCCCTGCAGTGGGAGTTCCTCAGCTTCTCATTGCTGTGACACAACATCTGGAAAACCACTGAGAGGAGCACGATTGATTCTGGCTCATGGTTCCCGGAGGGGGGGGTGTTCAGTCCATGATCAGCTGGTGCCTGGTGCCGTTCATTCTGGGCCTGAGGTGGGCAGGGCAAGGCGGCTGGGCTGACAGGCCTGGATGCAGAGAAAGAAGGAAGTTGAAAGGGGCCTGGACGAGCCCCACCCACCCAGGGCACACCCCCAGTGACCTACTGTGTTAGGTGTGGTGGCACGAATCTGTAATCCAAGCCACTCAGCAGGCTGAGGCAGGAGGATCTCAAGTTCAAAACCAGCCTCAGAAACTTAGTGAGGCCCTAAGCAACTTAGTGAGAACCTGTCTCAAAATTAAAAGAAAAATTAAAAGGGCTGGGGATGTGGCTCAGTGGTTAAGCACTCCTGGGATCAATTCCTAGTATAAATGTGTGTGTGTGTGTGTGTGTGTGTGTGTGTACTCACACATATAGATATGTTTACTTCAACTAAACACTCTACAATGTATAGATGTATCAGAACACCACATGGGACCTCATAAATATGTATAGTTTTTATGTTTTGGTCTATCAGTTGAAATTATTTTAAGGAGTATGTACGATGTCAAATTGCTTTCTCCTTAAAATGAAGAGATTCCGTGATATTTACTTGCATGTCTTAAAAACTCATAAGCCCAGTCACTATCTATTAAACAACCATTTACCCAACACCCACTCCTTTAACAACCTGTGGTTCTTAGGCGGATGTGACACAGTGGGTCAAAGGATTCCTATTTAATAGCCAAAGTCAATCACAGATCTGTAGGAACAGGCAGTGGTGGCGTCCTCTTGGCGTGCGGCCTTCACGTCACACATCTGCGTGTGTCCCTAGAGTCTGCTGTCTGATGACTCCCAACCTTCCTCCTTACCTCCCAGAAGCTCTGTTGACTCGGCTTCCGTCCCAGGCTGTTGGAGGGCCACCAGGCCGTGGACCGGGGGAGTGTGGGGGAGATGTGCTGTCAAGTCCAGGCCTGCTCAAGTGCAAGGTGGCTCAGCTCACCCATCCTGCTACATTGAACCGACGTCCCTGCCTCCACATGCAGCTGACCGCCTCCTGGAAGATGCAGAAACCACGCTGAGATGTCTCTAGAGGCCACGGGACCCCGGATGCTTCTCCTCCCCAACACTCTCTATAAATGCTTGGCCCGAGAACCGGCTTCACCTTTCCTCGACCCAGTTGCCAGGGGTTTGATTATAGTGCTCTAAGTCACCGGTCCACCCCTTTGTACAGCCATCCTGAACCTCCACAAAATAAACACAAGCCGAAAGACAAACGCGATACCGCATGGATTTCCAGAAGGCCCTAGAACCCACGCGGGCTGCCTCCCTATTCCCCAAATTGAGAACCTATAGGCTCTGCGAGGGTTTTGGCATAATGCAAAGTGGCGCCTTCCTTACAGAGACAAGAATCGCATCCTGGGATCTCATTTGTGAGAATGAGGAGCCACCGCAGCAGCGGGCAGTCACTGGGGAGGGGGCAGTGACAGCTTCCCAGAGCCTGGCAATCTGCATTGGCCAAAGCTGACAGGCTGCACGGCCGGCCTGGGGCAGACATGTCCCCTGCGCGCCCCTGGGATTGGCAGCTTCATTATTGCTCCTGTCAGTGTGTGTGGAGCGCCGGTGCCGCCGCGGGCCTCTCCCAGGTAGAGATGTTCATGGTGACCTATTAATTCCCAGGCGAAGACCGCGGCAGCGTGCAGCTCTGCAGCCCTTACCCCGCGGCTGAGCTTTCTCTGTTATCCCTCCCGCTCCTGGCTGAAGAGGGCCAACCTCTGTCTGCCTGGCTCTCATCTTGGCCCAATTCTCCCTCTTGTTCTTACAAACTAAAAAACTTCTCCCTGAACTTGCACCTGTTTTGGGTTCTGCAAGAATTGCCCAGGGCCTCCCCTCGCCTCTCAGTTCCCTATTCACCCATCCCAAGCCCATTTCTTTCTGCTGCACCCTTGGGCACTTATTTCCAAATACCATGTCTGTTTAGACACAGGGTTTTCTGGTCTTGTCGGTTAGCTTCCTATTGTAGAACATGAGCCTCTGGCTCTCAAAGCATTTTCCCCACCCCCACTTCCAAGCCTGGTCACACACAGGCCACTTCCCACTGCCGTCCTCCCAACAGTTTGTATTTGATCCAATATTCCCCATTTGCATCGTGTAGTTATCATCCACAGCTGAGCCATTGATTATGCTTTGATGACATTTCCTTCTTATATAACTTTTGTTTTTCCTGGAGTTGCTAATGGCCTTGTTTTCTATGTGTCTCTTCGTAAGTCACCTATAGGCTGTCTATGAAAACTGTGAGTTGCCTCTCCGCATCTTTAAACACATGCCATTTGATTGCTCTGGGATTCTTCTGGAAGTCATCTTTCTGGTCTTCAACACCACCCCTTCTCCTGCTCGTTGTGAACCTACAGTCCTGGAGACTGGCTTCCTGAGACCTTGATGCACACCCTGGGATCCCTGCTTGCTGAGGCTTTGCCTTTCCCTGTCTTTGGGTGAGCATCATCCACTAACTTCTGACTGAGAGGACACACGGTTTTTGATACCCAGATGCCTGCTTTCGAACCTCGTCCCCAAAGACCAAGACTTCAAAATATCATAAAAATCCCACGTAGTCCTCAAAATGTTTTTGGAGCCATCAAGACAGATGGTGACTATTTCAGACTCCCAAGAGCACTGAGTTATACCGTCACAATCCATTTCTCACTGACCTCTCAGAATGGATCCTAACAGACGCTGTGCAGCCCCTGACCCCTTGGCTAGCCCTGCCACAGGGTCACATCTTACTGTGGGAGGCGTGCGCATGTGGTGGATCCTGTATTTGAGAAGTTGAACCTAACTCAGGGCCAAGCTATTGGTTAGTGTGGACATGAATATCACACCAGGTGTGTACCAGAGCTTCTGGGACACCCACAAAACTTGTGCTTGTGGCACCAGAGACACACAAACAGAAGCTGGACCTGGAGCTCAGGGGTACAGTGCTTGCCCCGCACCAGAGAGAGAAAGAGACAGACAGAGACTGTGAAATTTTCAGTTTCCATGAGCTTAGCCCGAAATTAAATTTGCATTAAGAAATTCTTCCAATATTTGACCCTTTGTACGTTTTAAATTTTATGGTTGCATAAGTTTTGAACTCTATATGGTAGGTCAAGGGGGCAACCTAATATTTCCATGGATCTTGAAAAGTCTTAATCTGTTTGGCTTCCAATTAAGTGACTTGCTTCCTCTCCCTTCCCCTCCCCCCACCCTCCCTTGATTAAATGAAATTAATTTTTAAAACTCTGTTTTAACTTTGGTTCACTCAAAGAAATGATCTTCCAGGCATCGGTCATAAATGTCTGCAAAAAGTTCCCACCGACTGAATGCTTTATCAGTTGGAACAGAAGGAAATGGTTTTTATAGACTCATCACCAGGGCAGGCTTTTCCACCTCTCCTCTCTCTCTCTGACATTTTCCCCTGATCCTTATTCCACCCATTTCCTACAAGTTATAAGCTAGTGCCCTGGTGATGATGGTAGATGGGGAATCGATGGAATCCCACTAACTGTATTGTAGCTTATGAACCACTTTTGAGAAAGAGACAACAGCAAGTGCAAAGGTACTGTGGCCCTCTTGAGGCCCCCACTCCCTCCGTGTCCTGCCTTGTCCACTCACAGTTGGCTAATGTTACAAGTAATCCCTGGTGAAGTATTCTGGATTCATGGGGTTTACTCGTAGCTTGAAAAACATGTTCTGGAGCCTACGCCTTAATCCAAAGAGGGAAGGGAAGTGGTGCAATGTCTGATCCTGGCAAGCAAAGGACTTCCGGAGTTTTCAACCACAGAGAACAGCTCACCTGGGGAAGCCACAGGCCCACGGAAACAGGAGCTGAGATCCGGAGTCCCAGCCGGCAACCCCTGCTCTTTCCTGTCACGGCTGTGTGATTGGAGCCACTTAGCCTTGCACAATGTGTCTCTTCGCTGAAATCTGAGATAACATAAGGCCTATCACACATTGGCCTGCATCTCAAGTGGAGAGGACGCAGGAAAGGGCTTTGCAATGAAATACAGTCTGAAAAAGGCCTTCGCAGACCAGAGAGCATTGAAGGCCTGTTGGCTCTTACCAGGTTAATTTCATTGCTCACTATTTTGAAGCTAACGTGTCGTACTCTCAGCTCCTTCTCAAGGGTGCTGTTCTGCAACTCACTGTTCCCTACCTGTCCAAAAATTTTAAAAAAAGATCATTTTCTTTTTAAGTATAAGGATAGACTGTCTTCCTTCCTTCCTTCCCTCCTTTGCCTCCTTTCTTTCTCTCTTCCTTTCTGTGGACTCTCAGGATCTTCTTTGCTGACTCTCGGCCTGCATAATATCAACTGTGTGTGGCAGATGGATCCGGCAGGGCTTTAGGTGGCGAACCCAGAAGGGGACTACATCCACATAAGGAGAAAGGAAGGAAGTTGGCCCGGTGGACCTGCGTGCATGGCCGTAACTCACAGGGCCTGGCACTGCCCAGGCCAAAGGTACCTGGAGCAGGTTCCAGGGCTGCCCTGCCACCTGGGGAATTTATCCTTAGGTTTCAGGATGGTCAGGAAAGCTGAGCAGGTCCCAAAGGGACAGGCTGTCACACCAGGACAGCCGGGGAGGCACGGGGGAGTGGGAGTCAGGGGCCATTTTCTGATGAGCGTCAGCCTCTGCCCGCTGGCGTGGGCTCGCTGATGCAGACTGGCTGAACCTCTGGCTGGGAAACAGGCCAGTGAACCAGGCTGGAGAAATACTCTGAAACCCAGAGAGCTAGGGGACATCTCCGTCATCCTCAGTGACACCCCTGTGGAGCCCTGGGTGGCTGATCTGGACACTAGTGCTGCGACCAGATAGAGGATCCCCTTTTGTAGGACAGAAACATCAGACTGACCAAGGCCAGGCTGGCACCCTGATTGCCAGGGAGTCGGAGAGGGTGGTGGGCAGCCAGCCCTGCTTCCTGGTAGGACATACTCAGTGGGATCCAAGGAGGGAAGCTCTGGGGATGCCTGGTGCCCACTGTCCACCAGACGGAGGGCTTACTGTTGAGACGAAGGTGCTTTCTGTAAGGTCCTCTTGACCCCTGTTTCTCCTCTAGCTCAGCTAGAGAGTAACTGCCCAGTAAAGATGTCGTCACCACCATCACCGCCATCATCATCGCGTAAGACCTTTGAAAACCGCAAGGTCATCTGCCGAGAGTTGCGGTTAAAGGTCATCTTGGATTTTCATCTTGCTTTTCTTCTCATTAAAATAGATTTGACAAGAAATGCCTGGATGAACCACTCCGGGCACCCAGACCCACATCTTCCTCTCCAAGATGTTGCACCGACGTAGTAAAGAATTCTGCTGCCAGGAAAGTCAAGAGCTGTTTCATACACACCCAAATCAGGTGTTCTGGTGGCTACAGTGCTTTCCCAAAGATACTGCGTGATCTGAAATAACACGTATTCCCATCCTTTATTTTACTTAGGAGCAGATAATAGAGTTTCTTTCTTTCTTCATTTTTATATCCCTCCTGACTCTGGCATTGAACTAGGATGGTAGCTAGTGGGGAAGATGCTTAGTGAATCAGATAGTGGGGCTAGAATTATAGGCATATGAATACGATCTAAGAAGTTATAGACAAGAGTAGGTCAAGCCTGGCAATTAGTGTTACAGGGAGGATGAACAGCTGTCCTGGTTTGCCGGGGAATGGGGAGGTGCCCAGGACGTAGAACTTTCAGGGTTAAACCTGGAAAAGTCACAGGCTGAGGTGTCAGACCTGCAAGGCTCAGCTCTCTATTTATACAAAGCAAATAATAACACATGCATTATTGGGCTCTGGAAATAATATGTTAATATGTGTTTAGAATTTAGGACAGTCTTGGATCATAGAATATAGTTGGTGAATATTAACAGATTGTAAAATTCCTAGGATAATGCTTGACTGTATTATCTCTTACCATGGTCCCAAAGACTATGCTCCCATGAATATTCTTCTTAGCATTTGAAAGCCTTTTCAAAATTCTGTGTCTTAGTCCATTTGTTTCTTGCTGTTGTTGCTATGATTAAATACCACAGCCTGGGTAGTTTATAAAGAAGAGAGGTTGGTGTAGCTCACAGTTCTGGAGGCTGGAAATCCAAGAGTATGGTGCTGGCATCCAGTGAAGGTATCATGGCAGAGACATCCTGTGGCGAGACAGAGCAAGTGCGCTAGCTCGAGTCTCTTCTCCTAAAGCCACCAAGGCCACACGCTCAGCACCTCCTCCAATTCTAATGACCTCCCATAGGCCCCACCTCAAATACCATTAACACGTGACACTTGGGGAGTTAAGTTTCCAGAACACAAACTCGGTGGGGAGACATTCAAACCGTGGCATCTGGTCTATTATAAAGCTTAAACAGTGGAGATATTTGTTCCAAAGCAATTCCACTTTGAAATAGAACACACCAGCCTTTCCTGGCATTGACCAACAAGAAGTCAATCTGGAAATCTTTCTGTGCCATCACCGCACGTTATCACGCCACGTGGGCAGAGATTTGTTGGTATGGGGACAAAAGTCTCTAGAGAGGAACAACGTGATTTCACATTTAATAGATGGCAGTTGAACTGTCTGACCGTCCCCTCTATATGTACCCCCCGCCACACACACACACACACGCACACGCACACACACACACACACAGACACACACACACACACACTCCGGAACACAACAATGCCGGTTGTTTTTGGAGCTTGAAGATTTCCCAAAAAATATCCAGTGGAAAAGAACCCGGGGGAGGAGGCACCTAGCAGGAAAAGCCTCCTCTACCTAGATGAATACGGTGGAGACGTCACCACGGCCCCGAGCGCCTTGATTTTTCTCCAGCCCTTGCGAACCCCTGATGGAAACGTTCTTTATCCCCAATTTCATGGACAAGCTTAAATCAATGTGTAAATATTTTGCCATCGCCGGGACCTGATTTCTCCATCTGGGCATTCAGAAGTCGTCAATCCACATGTGAAAGGACGTAGAGGCCTTATCATCTGACATGGAAACCAGGGCATGTGCTGAAAGGCTAAAGCGGGGCGGAATAATTGTGGTCCACAAAGCAAAGGCACACGGGTTTTCTGGGCTGCGGCAGCCCTGAGCCAGCGGCCCCCTGGCTGACCGCCTGGTCTCGCCTTTCACTGGGTTTGGGCTCTGGAAGCTCCCCGCGTTGGGATGAAAGGGAGAAGCCATGTTGTGTCTGCGCTGTCAAGTGTCTGGGTGGGGGGCGGCTGTGCGGCTGCCCTTGGACTCTGTGTTAGGCCCCAGACCTCCTTCCCTCTCCTTGGACGGCAAGATCCACTCAGATTCTGAGTTCAACTCTTAGAAGGGTAAGAGAGCTTCAGTGTTTTGTCTCCTGCTGCCTTTTAGAATAAGAAATCAAAGTGAGATGAAGCGAGTAAGTATAAAACTTTAATTTAAAAGAAGTTAAAAATTAAAAAAAAAAAAAACAAAACCAGGAGACGACCCGGATCAAGACTTACCTGCGCTGGTGTTTCAGCGGGGAGACTAGAGGTGGGCGAGACGTTTGGATGAGGCGTTAAATAATAGACAGGACTGGTCGGGTAGCTCAATGGTAGAGCGCTTTCCCGGCCCCTGCGAGACCCTGGGTTCCATCCCAGCGCGGAGGAGTCGGGGAGAGGAGGCTCCCTCTTGGAGTCTCTTTAATCCTCTCTCTTCCCTCTGGGAGAAAGTCTCACCTGGTGCCAGCTGATGCGGAACACCTCTCAGCACCGGTGCCCCTGCCCCTTAGCAAAGATGAGTGGCAGGGGATACAAGAGTCTTCAGTAGACGACAGATCGGGCTCCAATTTAAGAACATCGCTCTGCTGGCTTTTTATTTATTTTTAATGATTGCCTTCCCTGTCATTTATTGCCGTGCCTAAGTCTGTTTACTTATTTTTGTTAATAAAACTGTGTCTATTTCAGGGCTGAGGAGGTAGCTCAGTGGCAGAGCGCTTACCTACAATGTGGGTCGACCTGGGTTCAACACCCAGCTCTGAGAAAAAAAGGGGGTGCCTATTGAAAGAAAGCCATGAGTTACAGTTATGGGTAGCTGAGCAGCGGAGATACTTTTTGAGAAATACATCATTCCATTTCATCCATGTGCAGACATCCTAGAGTATACTTCTACAAACGGAGACTATTGTGATGCCACTAATTATTATTATTATTTTTTTGTACCTGGGGTGCTTGACCACTTTTTCTTTCTTTAATTTAGAGACAGTATCTCACTGAGTTGCTTAGGGCCTCACTAAATTGCTGAGGCTGGCTTGGAACTCACGATCCTCCTGCCTCAGCCTCCCGAGCTGCTGGGATTACAAAATGTGCCACCACACCCAGCAGTTGATATAATCTTGTAGGACCACTGCTGCAGCTGTAGTCCAGTCCGTTGTTGACCAAAACATGGATCTGTGGCACGAAGCTGATGGTAGGTATCTAGCTGCACCAACAATCACGAAGGCAGGATATGAAGAGCCCAGTTTTAGGAACCTCTGAGATATTCCTTTACCGTAAGGGGACAGTATCCTTCTTTCATCCTTCCCATCAATGCTCCATCCACCCAAATCTTAATTGAGTAGTTACCGCGTTGTGATCCATGTTGGGGAGGCAGGAGACGCTCAGGAGAGGCAGGGGAGAAAGGTGAGAAGCAAGCAGGTAAAAACATAAAATAATGTCAGAAGTAAAATGAATAAAAATAAAGCAAGCCAAGGGACTAGAGATTGGCAGAACTGAAGGTTCTGTTTTTAACCGAGGGGGCAGGGCAAGGTCCTCCAAGGAGGAACCAACTGAGCAAATCTGGGATGAGCAGAGGTACGAACTGTCGTGTATCTAGAGGAAAAGCGTTTGGCACAGAAGAAGTGGAGACTTGCGGAGTCTCCTGCAGACTGTCCCCGGCCGTGGCTCAAACCCGGGTGGTGGTGCCCCAGGGAGCCGCAGGAACCTCCGCTGACCGACTCTCAGTGATGGGCGATGCCTGTATAAACCCAGCCATGGCTTAGAAGAACTTGTATATTAGCAATAGGAAAGACAATTCTTATTGTGTGGAAGGTTCTAGAACATGATATTATTTCTGTGTAGGATCCCCTCCTGCAAGAGATTCTGTGAGTGCAGTAGCTCAAGGAAGATATGATGGCATCTGAGAATTTTTCATTAAGGGCAAGTGGGCGATGAGAGAGTATTGTTCTGAAGACAGTGCAATCCAAATCTTTGAAATTCTAAACCATGCAAGTAAAGGTGAGCACAAACTTGCTCATAGGATCCTGAAAGAGACTACAATAAAGGACCCCATTCAAGGCTGCATGGCATTCACAGGGTGCTGGTTTTCTAACTTGGCTGCACAGTATAATAACCAAGGGGGCTTTTAAAAGCTGTTGCCCGGCCATTGTCCAGGCCACCTCCTGGATCAACTAAATCTACTGTCTGGGATGGGATACAGGTATCTGGAACACCAAGTTCCCTGGCTGATTCCCCCGTGCAGTCTAGATTGTACAGGGAGGTGCTTCTTAAAACAGGAATGGACAAGCAACGCAGCACCTGAGGATCTTGCTAGAATGCTGCTCCTAACAAGCTCCCACATGAGGCTGGTGCTGCTGGTCCGGGGACCTCACTTTGAGTAGCGAGAGCAGAGAGAAGAGAGGACAGAGGTGCGGAAATCCTAGTTGGAATATTTGCTATGTCACTTCCTAGTGGTAGGTTGATCAAACCTCCTGGATTTCTGGGATTCTCCTGGTGGTGGCACTGAAGGTTCCGTGTGCTGGCTCAGTTGGGATACTTGGTCTCCCTGTGAGTGATCACAGGAAGTCAGATAAAGCCTCTGAGCCTGGTCACGTAGCTGTGGGAATTAAATAGGTATATGCAGACGTCCAATGTCGTCACCTGGTACAGAGAAGAGTCCAAACGTACTTGATAGTTGCATGATAAGATAATAGATGGCAAATTACTGCCACGATGAGCTTTCACTTCACACCCACCAGAAAGGCCAGGGTGACCAAACCCGAAATATTGTCAAGGATAGAAAGTGGACGTTTCATGCAAAATTGGTAGAACCCCAAGCCTACGCATCACCTTAGAACCCAGCCATCTCCATCCTAGGAATATCTCCAAGAAGAGGCATCGATGTCCACCAAAAAAAAAAAAAATGTGTCGCTGCTTTATTTATAATAGCAAGAAATCAGACATGATGGAGAAAATCCATCAGTTAATTGAATGTAGGATTTGTATATTCATAGAATGGAACGTCGCCAAAGAATTGAACGACTTGTTCCACGCAGATACGGATTAATTTCACATAGTAGTGAGGGAAAGAGGTCACATATAAAATACATGCTGCAGAAATTCATTTTTATGAAGTTAAAAAATAAAGTCAGCCCAGCCCACTCTGCAGTATTAGACTTTGGAAGAGGCGTGTCCCCTGGAGGATGTCGGAGGTTCGGTAATGGGCCTTTTGCCTGTAGCAAAAAAAAACACCAGGGTGTTCGCTTTGAGAAAATCCATCTAACTGTACAATGCGGTTCCTGCAGGTTCCAGTATAAATGGTAGACTTTTGTAGGAAAAAAAAAAAAAAAGAACTTTTCTTTTTTAAACATAGAGCAAAAGGTCGGAAAACACAGGAAATTTATTCACCTTGAGAGATATGAGCTGCAAGTTTCAATGGATCCCAAATGGCTTTAGACGATTTGCAGATTGGCTTAATGGTGGAGGGGCCTCCCAGAGACCTGGGACACTGAGCATTTGAAGAGACATCTTTCTTCTCTGAATGAATGGCTCCAGGGATCTCCCATCCAAACATGCAGTGCACTGACCAGGTGCAGACCCAACTCCGATTCCCGTCTCTCTGGGCCAACCCTGTGAGTGTTCAGTCAAGGAAAGCTTCTCTCCTGATCTCTGCGAAGAAAGCCCAAACCGTACCAAGGACAGAGGAGAGGTACTGAGCGATGGCATAAAACTCTCCAAGCACCTGCCATATAATCTGCCTTCCACCTCGCCCCAGCCCCCAGGACTCCAACGCATCCACCGCTGAGAATCACCATCGGAGCCATCAATCTGCTGCCTGAGACTCATCATTTAGGCACCCCCCCCCCGCCTGCCAGTTCTTATGATTTCCAATGACATAAAATATGCTCAGCAAGCCGAGCGCCAGCACTGCGGGCTCCCGTGTCGGAAGGGAATCACGGGCTGAAATCAGAAGTCATCCGAGTCTTCCGCCAGCTCCCCCTGGGTTGCTGCTTCCGAGACCAAGCTTTCCCCGAGAAGAGCTCCTGACAGACAGATGTTGTGCTTGAACGGAGGAGGCCTCTTTGGTGGAGTCGTTCACAACGTGTGGCTAAAACACCAAGAATCTGCGAATCGCTTGCTCTTGTCACTTTGGAAGCCCCGGAAGAGAGGATGTGTCAAAGGGCCACCTCGGCCATAGCTGTCCCCCAGGCCAGTCCAGGCAGCTGGCCTTCCCTATTTATAGCCCCAGCCTCGCTGGTCCCCTGCAGTTCTTCAGACACGGCAGGACCTACCGTCTCTGTACTGCCTGCCTCCTCTGCTTGGCGCACCCACGTCCTGCTGACCTGGTCACCCAACCGCTCTGTGCTGAGGTGCCGCCATTTTTTAACTGCCTGGTTCTCTTTCTACTGCAACTCTTCCCATCCCCTTTATATTCATTCACCTACTTTCTTTTCCCCACGGTTTGCACATACCATAGGATGTTCTTGTTATTTTGTTTAGTGTTTATCCGTCTTTCTGAACTAGAGTGTCAACTCCACCGGGTCAAAGAATTTTGTGATTTTTTGTGATTCATGGATGTACCCCAAGTACCTGTCCCACACAGTCTTGGCACATAGTAGGTACACCACAAGCCTGTGTTGAATGCAGGATGTTGAATGGTTAAAATCTGTGGAGCTTAGTAGGTGCTGCTGTCATGCTAAGTGCTGTACATGTGCACATGAAATACGTAGCGATCCGTGAGGAAAAAACGGAAGCAGAGAGGGGGTTCACCCAAGGAGGGTGCCCCAGCTAGTAAACATGGCGCCCGTGTTGGCTCCCAAGCAATCAGCCCTGGCCACACCCACCAAGCGGAGACCAGAGGGGCCCGGAAGAGGCTGTACATTCTGTTGGCTTGACGTCAGCCTGACATTCCTAGGTTCAAATTTTTCCTGGCAACAGCACCCCATTTTCCCTCTGGGGACTCAAGTACTCCTCCATTGTCCATCTATGGGCTTCGGGGACAGCAGACACCATTCCTGAGCCAGGGACAAAGCGAACCATGTGAGCCAACCAGCACCTGGCATTCCCTTGGCCTTGGCGATTGGTTCAGGGACGGGCATGTGCCCTGGCAGACAGGCGACCTGGACAGAGGGCGCCACTTCTGCAGACTTGAAGGTCAGAAGCTGGGGCATCCCTTCGGTAGCCTGCAGGGGCAGCCTGCCTGAGGACAGGGCCAACACCTTGGAATAGTGCCACTAAGAGACCCTGGTCCTGCCCTGGGCTTTTGGAGGCCTTGGGGTCCTGTCCCTGAGGCTCCTGCACCCTCTGTAGGAACAGCTCTCTGGGGTTGTTCAAGGGGCCCTTCCTCTGGTTTTCTCCTTTTCTTTCTCTGATCCTCCCTTCCTCCCTCCCTCCCTTCCTGATTTCCACTGATTACTATGTGCTAAAACCATGCTCCGTTTAAATATATCGTGCTGTTTTATTTTACAACAATCACATGACATAGAGATATATAATATTCCCATTTTATGGGTGAAGACACCTACTGGGAAACTGGCACAAGGTCTCCTAAGTGCTAAATGACAGAGCCCTGGCCCTGGCCCAGGCACCCACAATCCCTGGTTTACACTCGGTTCCTTGCAGAGCAGAGATATGTGTTGGACAGACCAGAGTTGATTTCAAAAAGAAAGAGTGTGGTCCAAGCTGGTCAGATACGGATGCAGGGTCAGCGTAAGGGAAAGTCCCGCACAGTGATTTTTAAGGACAAAGTTTTGGGCACAGGGAAGTCCCGCTTTGAATTCTGCCCGTTCCTTTCACCAGCTCCGAGCCCCTGAGCGCTCCTCTGCAGTGCAGACCACAGCTCCTGTCTTGAAACGATGCTGCCTGTGCAACCAGGAAAACGCGTGCCAAGCACCAGCCCCTTCTTGGGCACAGGAGCCAAAGCTGCTAAGATGTTCACACATTCTGCAGGATCCCCATAAAGACTGCTCTGACTGTGATCCCCCTCAGAGTTCTCAGTTCCAACAGCACAGATCCCAAAGCCACGCGAGATCAACGTGCGCCTCCCTCCCTTGTGACTTGGGCTGACAGCCTCCATTCCAGCTTCCCCCTTGGAACCGGAGACTCCTCACGAGCCGCGCAAAAACTCCGCTTAAACGATGCCAGTGGAGTTTTGTCAACCTTAGAAGGGGAAGCGTCTGATGTGCAGCCTTCAGGAGGTGGGGACTTGAGTCTAAAAAGAAGCACGGCCACCCACCGAGGACTGGCTGAGCCCGAGTCCTCCCCAGGTGACGTCCCCAGGTGACGTCGCTCAGACACTTCTTACAGAATCGGGGCCGTGGGGCTCTGGAACCCGGGCTCCCGCGCCAGGGGGCATACACCTGGGGTGGGGAGTGGGGGGTGGCTGCACAAACAGAACCCACCTCCCAGATCCTGGATTCACGCAGCTGTGGAAAACAGCCCTTGACACATTGATTCTCCCAGTGAAGACATTTTACTACCAACCCTTTCTTTTCTACCTTGAGAGAAAAAGAACCTTTTTGACAAGGCGCAGAAACAGCGAGGGGATTCTCTAAACACACGTTTTCTGCACGTCAGTTAAACTGTACGTTGTAGATCGTCCCGCGGCTCCTTGGGGACCGTGACATTTCTCTCCATCTTGAGCCACCAGCGGTCTCTACTTCTCCCATTCTCTCCCCCACTCCTCCTAACCCGTCAGGGGCGCGCATGTCCATGGAGGAGCGCCGGGTTAGGGACCCATGGAAGTCACGCCACTTGGCCGCTGTCCGTCCGTCCGTCTTCTTCTCTCCTCCTTTCCATTTCTGCTTTTTTCTTAAAAAAAAAAAATCCTGACTTAAGAAAACTTGATCTGTTTGGAACAGACTGGCCCCAGCTATTCCTTCCTGTGCTCCTAGACAGAAGGAGGAGCCCAGTCCAGAGGGCCCAGAAGATTCCAGAGGGGAACCTGCCAAGAGAGGCCAAGGGCAAATGGGGCCTTCTCCGCAGGGGACATTCAATAACTCTCTTGGCCTTTATGCCGCAGGACAGGGGCTCATTTGCTCGACGACGTGGGGTGACAGCCGCCGTTTTGTTGCTGCGTGGCCGGAGCTGGAAATCCGCGCGGTTCTCGGAGGCCTGGGGGTTATCTTAGCCAGGGAGGGGGAGGACATGGAAATCGGAGGTGTTCTGGCAAGTTCAGCAGAAATCCAACTTCTGTGAGGGGCCGGCCCGGCCCGGGGAGGAAGGAATGTGCAGTCTCCCTTTGAGGGTGAGATTTCCTGCCTCTTGTCGCAGGGTTGTCTGGACCCGATGCACAGGCGAAGCCCGCATCAACGACTTGAAAGGAAACCAACCCTATTCCTGAAGGTTTGGCAGCAGCGATGTTCATTGTTGAGAAAGGGGAAGAAGGAAAAAGAAAAAAAAAAAAAAAACAAGACTAATGAACTCCTCTCCCTTCGGTATTTTCAAAGGCCTCCTGTGTAGTGCCTGTTCTTCTTCTTTTTCCCTGGATTCTTAGGAACTCTCATTAGCCCCTCTATAAATGCTACTTTAAGGGCTTGTAACTTTGTCATTAAATCTTCACTCCAAGATGAATTAAGGCTGCAGCCAAGAAATGCCCTCCCCACCCCCCCCCAACCAGCTTCTTGACAATTACCCAAAAGGCAGGAAAAGGGATTCGTGGGGGGATTTTTTTTTAGGACTCGTTTATGCGCCTTCCTGTCAAGGAGTGATTAATTCAGGGCCACTTAAGTTTTTCTAACTTTCATCCGTAATGGGCACGTTGACATTTTTATTTGAATCTCTTTACGCCATCCAAAATAATCTCCCTCAGCAACAGAAACTGCTGGTTAATTGCCACAGAGCAGCTGTTCCCGCTCCTCCGTCGACAGCCTCTTTCAGGATGGTTTTGAGCTGGGAGCCTGCAGAAGGCCCAGGCCTGCGACAGCATGTCAGGTGGATTGATTGAATGGTCCCCCTGTTCCTGAGAAGCCCCAAATGTGAGAGACCTCGGCTTCCACACGACTGACTTTTACCCAGATCGGTCTCTTCCGTGGGTCACCCCGGTCCTGGACACAGGAGTTCATGCACCATTAATCTGATTTTCTGGTTAATTGAAGGCTAACCAGAAAACGGCTTTGAAACTTCCCTCGTGTTGCAAAGTCGTCTGAAACGAACACTTCCAGAGCAGCAGAATCGGAAGTGAAAGAGGAGCAGAGGCCTGGATGGGCAAGGCCCCGGTCTGTGGATCCTGCCGAGTGACCTGAGCTGCCTGTCTTCCACACAGCGCATTCCGTCTGTGAATATGACTTTTGTTCTTGGATGCTCGCTTCTTGTATTATTATTAGTAAAGTGAATGCTTTCAAAAGAAAAGGAAAAAAAAAAAAACTTGTTTTCTTGATGGTGAGGGAGCTGCCAGGGCATTCTGCTGCCCTTGACTGTAGAAGTGGAGATCCCAGGTCCCAGGCAGCATCCTCCGGAGACGACGGGAAGCATCTGTGGCCCTCCTAGACTCTCCAAACGAATCTTTTTAAAACTCAGCTCCGTTCCAAGGGTGGGCCATGCAAACCCATCTCAGTTACACGGATGGGTTCCTGGGATTCCGATTTTCATTACCCTGCTCTAAGGTTGGCCCTTTGCAGAGTGTTGACATAACTTGTGGCAAAAGAAGAAAAGGAAAAGAAAGGAAAAAAAAAAACCAGAAGCTTAAATAATCTGTATGCTTTTATTTATTTATTTTACTTTTCGAAAGTATCACCTTCAACAGCTGTTCCACATCTGGCCATTTTTAGGGCTGTCCAACCACACTGTTAATCCAGGTGGCCTATTGAACCACAGTTAATAGTCCACTGATTAATAATGGATTCCAAGTTAAACAAGGCACGTGTGCATTAAAGAAATCAGTACAGAAATGTACTATATATATATATATATATATATATATATATATATATATATATACCTATATTCTTTTCTGATCACAAACTTAGCGTGTGTTATAAGTCCTAACAATACAGGAAAGTAAGAGAAAGTGCAAGTTCTGGAAAGACTCTCCTGTGGGAATAACTATTTCACAATTTTTTGAAGTGCCTGGCCCCTGTCCCTGTATGGAAGTGGCAGGGCCTGGAATCCAGTTCGTCCCAGGTCAGGCATCTACAGTGCAAGGTGATCAACCCCCATCTGATTCCTGGGTAACCAAAGCCTTGGGAGAAACTCCAATCAGCCTCCCGGCTCCTCTCAAAGTCCCCAGGGAGAAAAGTGCTGTTTTCCAACGGACATCTAAGGATCCTGCCTGCCGTCCACTTCAAGAGTTCTCTCTGTGGATCAAACTGGACACCAGAAACCTGCTCATTGGACATGTCTATCTAGGCCAAGTTCAGGAGTTACACACACCTGTGATCTCCACTTGGAGCTGCCTGTCTTCCGCTCAGCCTGGACGTGGCTTTGAATCCTGCTCGGCGGATTCCAAGTAACCGGAATGGACACCCAACAAAGTGCTTATTTCTCTTGCCTTTTGGCCACTGCCCTGGGAATTCTGCAACTGTATTCACTCTCAAAGTTGACATTGAACTTCTGTCCTCATTGCTCCCTTATGAAGATTCTTGAGTGTGAAATGGACCTGTGAACGAAGCATTTGGAAAACTCTTTGCCCCTGGAAGAACTGTGTGTTCCGGCGGAGTGAAGCTTGTCCCGGTCACCAGGCCCTTCCCCGCTTGATGCTCTCTGGTAGCAGGCAGGATGAGCTCAGGAGAGTCCCGTTTACAACCTTCGTTTTTGGCCTGTCCAGAGTTTTTATCTCTGTCTTTTGTGTTTGGGGTTGTGAACTGCCTTATATCAAACAGGAGAAGGTATAAATAAGTAAATAAGCAAATTAAAAAATCATGCATCCAATCTGGTGTCTCAGCAATCCACGCAGCCCTCCGTCGGAAGGCTTCTGCTTTTTTTCTTCATGCCTGAAAACACCCGCGCCTTTGATGGCTATCTCAGAAGAAAGAATGGCTGTCAGTTCTAGGTGACGTTGGCTGGAAGGACCTAAAACTGGGTCGATGGCCTGGATGTAGGAGTTCTTGATTTACATCCTTTGGAAAAACGTGGTGACAGACCCACTTTACAGAGTCGCAAAGGCAGGCTCACTTCCTAGGGCCCCCGGAGAGTCTGAGACGTGTCAGCCCCAAGACCTGTGTCCTGTCCGCTTTGCTCGGTGGTCTTTTACAATCTTTTCCATTTCAAAACTGCTTTCTGCCAGCGCAGTGGCGCACACCTGACATCCCAGAGGCTCAGGAGGCTGAGGCAGGAGGATCGCGAGTTCAAAGCCAGCCCCAGCAAAAGCGAGGCACGAAGCCACTCAGTGAGACGCTGTCTCTAAATAAAATACAAAATAGGGCTGGGGATGGGGCTCAGAGGTCAAGGGCCCCTGAGTTCAATTCCTGGTACTCCAAAAAAAAACAAAAACAAAACAAAACCGATTTCTGCGCGCCATGATCATTCCAAATGCTGTGGCTGAGCACCTCTAATGTCTACTTTGTTTAGCAATCAGAACAGCAAAGAAGACTTCCCCAAACACAGGAATTCTCTAAATGAGGGATCCGTGAGGTACTAGGCTTCCAACTCCCACCCCTATATGGAGAAGCAATGTGAATACACAAAATAAGGAAAACATACCCAGAATGGTTGCTTAAAATTCTCAGCTGTCAGCCTGGCCGTCTTGGGTGTGAGAGAAAGAAAGCAAGAAACGTCGGTTAACCACACCGCTGTCGGGGCTCCGTGGGCAGCGAGGACCAGACTCGCATTGTCTGCGCCCTGTTTTGGACAAGCTCATTTGCATTCGGGGACAAAGGTCCCCTGTTGGAGACCCTCCTCCTCCCCAAGGCGCCTCCCCGTCCGCGCCTCCCTCCTCCCACCAGAACCTACAGGAAGAGACACAAATCTGTTATTTTAACACAACGCGGGCGCAAAGTGGTGTTTTCACTCCGAATAAAGCTGGGGGAAGCCCAAGAAGGGGGCCCTTTTATTTGCAGAAGATTCTCAAAGGAAGTCGCCATGAACCCGGGGCCAGCACAGATGAATAAAGTTGTTAGAGAGTTTGCAGCCTGTGGCCTGGGGGCCACACTGTAAGTTCCCCAACTGTCGCTCCACTGGAGCACTTTGCATCAGAATGCATAATTGCATCTGTTTAATTACATGTTTCGCCCAGTCCTCCAAAGCAGAATGGGTCCACCCCTCCCCTACCCCGGCCCCACCCCCTCCCCCACCTCTCCCCCACCCCCCCTCCCCCCGCACAGGCACACACTTTTCCTGCTCCTGGGAGAGGAGACTTAGTATGATTTTTTCTTCCAGTTTAATACATGATTGACAACAGAAAATGCCCATTCACTGTCTTGTTGCCACGACTGGGTATCTGAGCCCAGAATGAACCGGGTGGGTTTTGCCGATGATGGTCACACAGAGGCTGTTAACGGTCACTGCAACGATGCTCATGCCTCTGTTTTTGGACTCTTGCAAAAAGTAACTGGAAAGTGGCGCAAAGAGACATCGAAACACACAGAGACGGAGGGCACTGCAAACGCCTTCTCTGAAGAGAAACATCGGTGGACGTGGCATGGCACTGACAAAGGCCGCCTCTCAGAGCTCTGGGACAAGGATCCTGGGCCGCCTTGAGGGGCCTGAGCTGGCCGCGCCTCTGCCTTTCACCAGGCCCTGGAACCGGGAGGCCGTCAGGGGTGAGGCTTTGGGAAGCTGCTTCGCCCTCTGCCCCAGGTCGCAGAGATGGCTCCTGAGAAACGGCGACCCCGGCCTGGCCTGCCCGGAGAGGTCAGGACTCCCTCTCCTCCCCTCTCCCTTCCCCCGTCCCCTAAGAGAGGCTGAGACTCTGCCTGCGTGGAGTTTGTCTATCCAGTGTTCCCTCTTGGTCCTCCATGTGGCCCTGGGGGGACCTGTCGGAGGCCCAGCGGGAGGTGACTCCATTGTCACTGGTCTTGTGGTGTGGCTTGGGTCTCACAGGAGTCAATTCGTTCTCAAGAAAGTGGGTTGTTATAAAATGGGGCACCCCACGTGGTTGGCCCCTTCTGCACCCCACTGGGTTCCATTCCTTGTCTCCACTGCCTTGGGACACAACCAGGGGGCCCTCACCAGGACAGCGCCACCATGCTGTTTGGCCTCTCCAGCCACCAGAGGAGGGAGTCAAAAAAACCTCTTTTCTTTATATATCACCCAGCATCCGGTATTCAGTGAGGGCAACGCAAAACGGAGTAGGACACCCCTTTCCCATGTGAGGAAAGAACAAGAAGGGAAACCTAAACTGAGCTGAGAAACCCAGGGGAGAATGTGGTTTCTGAGGCCACAGCATGAGGTGGCAGGAGGCTGGGGGTTGTGACTGTCCAGCTGCTCTGGACAGTGCACCATGATGTCACTGCAAGCCTTTTCCCCAGCTCTTTAAATCCTCTTCTTTAGGGGCTCCCTGCTGTTGTTGGTTCTAATGGCCTTAATTCCAGGCCTGAGGGGCAAGTTAAATAGTTTTTCTTTTTTAACCACTAAAGAAACCCTCATGTTTGAGTAGATGGGGCGGGTGGGGTGGGGGAACAAGTCTTGCCAAGCATACACAATCTCCTTTTGATCTGGTCTTCCTGAGCCTCTGACTGTCAAGGTGAAGGCTGCAGGGTGGCTCTGAGAGGTGAGTGTGAGAATCCATGTTAGTCTGCTTTCTGTCACTGTAACAAAGTACCTGAGGGAATCAACTTATAAAGAAAAGTGGTTTATTTTGGCTGCCCTGCTCTGTAACTCATGCCCAGGATCTCATGCCCAGTGCCTAGAATAGTACCCAGCACTTAGTAGGTGTTCAATAAAGACATAAGGAATGTCTGCAAAGCACTAGTATGTGAAGAAGCGAAAAATAAAGGGGCTTACGGTCCTGCTGATTATCTGACTGGATGTGGCTCAGAGGGGGAGTGAGCAAATGGCAAAGTTTACTTTGTAATTTAATGTGAAAGGACGGGGCACTCATTTCTTTATCAAAAGAAAGTCTGTGCAGGATCAAAGATCTGGTGTCTTGGGTTTTCTTTGGTTTAAGAGTCATGAGGAGGACCAGAGTCCATGAAGCCAGAGACTTCCGGGGACACACAGTAGGAGAACTGGTCAGCTCCCAGGGACTCCTTCCACAGCCCGACTGACATTACCCAGTCCCTCTCCTACCTCCTGAGTTTGTTTTATCACCCCAAATTGCATTTAAATGGGTTATTTAATCTTTATAAAATAAATACCTAAATTGAATCTGAAAATGCAAACAGTCCGGGAGATTATGCAATGGAAGGCGGTCCCCCCCCATCCGCCCTCCCTCCTCCCCCGCCCACCCCCAGCTTCATTCTTAGAGGTAACCCGCAACCACTTGTTAAACTTATTATCCTCCCAACCGTCCTTTGACTGACTTCTGGCACGCACTCTGAAAAGCAGCAGAGAACCCTTTGTAATTTTGATTTATCTGATCGTAATATATATTACTCTTGTAGATTTTCAAACAATGGGTTATTCAGCCATTTATTTCAGGCAGCTCGGTCTGCATTAGTAAATGTTTTGACATTAGCCATTTATTTCAGAGATGAATGATTCATTTGGGTATTTCTCAAGAACATAAAATAATCCTCTGGTGCAGGCAGGCGGGCTCCTTGGCAGGGCCCGGGTTGTTCATCTGAGCATCCTTCACTGCTCTCAGTGTGCTCAGCCCAGAGTGGAGGCACGGTAGTTGCTGGGATGGATGAAGGATTGGGTGAAAAGGAGGCCGGGCAGAGGGGAGGAAAGAGGCTCTGTCCGGTGTGGGCAGCACCGTGCTCAGCACACGGTTTATCTTGGTTTACCTCTTGGTCTGCCGGCAGCTCAGGGCAGCCCAGCTCTCCTCCCTTCTGACTCACCCCGGGTCTCTTCCTGGACCCACTTGGAGTACGATGGTCAGCATCTATCTCTGTTGCTGTCGACCCAAGAACTCTGACCCAGAAATCAGTGCATGGGAGGAGCATCAGGGGACTGGGCAGGACACATAGACACGTCCCCACTCCCAAAGGAGGAAAATGAAGACACAGGTCCATCGCGTCCTTGCTTCAGGCCACACAGCTGGGGAGTGGCCAAACCGGAATGAAGTCAGGTCTGGAAAGGTACAAGACGTTGGCCCTGTCCACCCCTCTGGAGCCAGGTGCCAAGAACTGACATAGGAACAAATTATTTCTGGAGACCAAAAGTGGCCTGACCAGACTTGCCAGAGTCTCATCGAGAAGTCAAGTCTGTATGCGTTTTGCAGAAGATGGATTCCCGCCCTCCCTCCCCCGACCAAGGAAATCTGCAGGTCTTATCCTTGGAGACTTTTCTAGATCCTTTGCTGATGCAGTAGCATGTCTTAGACACTTGGGAAAAACAATGTTTAGAGGAGACGAATTATGAAAGCAACTTAAGCTCTATTCTCGAGTTTGTCTTTCTTTTCTCTACATATTTCTCGTGTGCTGTATTTCTCTTCTGTTAACCCTGTAGGAAAAAGAAAACAGCTGGGGCTGAGGATGTGGCTCAAGCGGTAGCGCGCTCGCCTGGCATGCGTGCGGCCCAGGTTCGATCCTCAGCACCACATACCAACAAAGATGTTGTGTCCGCCAAGAACTAAAAAATAAATATTAAAAACTCTCTCTCTCTTAAAAAAAAAAAACAGCTTGCCATCTAGGATGAATCGTGATCATATTTGTGTAATATTTATATAATACATATACATATTTATTATAAATATATAAAATGTAGTATTACACAGTGGTCAAAGGAAGGGGCTCTGAAGCCAAATTCAAATTCTGGGTTTGAATCTCAACTCTGCCACTTGCTGTGTGACCATGTTGTGTTTGTGTGTGTGTTTGTGTGTCTGTCTCTTGCTGTTTTCTCGTCTGTGAAATGAGTATAATAAAACCTCCTGCTTCCTAGCATCCTTGAAGCATGAAAAAAGGCACTTAGAGTTTTCTGTAAAGCACATAGTAGGTGCTATATTTGTAATTAGTCTTATTTCTTTTTCTTTTTCGAGAAGGAGGGTACTGGGGATTGAACTCAGGAACTTTACCACAGAGCTACATCTCCAGTCCTTTTTATTTATTTTTATTTTTTTTAATTTTGAGACCATGTCTCAGTAAGTTGCTTAGGGCTTCACTAAGTTACTGAGGCTGGCCTCCAACTTGGAATCCTCCTACCTCAGCCTCCCAAGCCACTGGGATTACAGTCATGTGCCACTGCTCGCATCTTAGTATGATTTCTTAATTGATTAGTTTTTTTTAAAAAAGCACTCATCAGGAATCCAGGCAGATGGAATGAGGTTTGAACTCTGCAAGAACATGCACGTGATTTTTTTGCAGTTCGGTACAGTGGTTCAGAGTCTCTGATTAAGGCCTTGGTCTTGAAGTAACAAATGGCGGGTAGCAGTAGGAATAGAAATAGAATCCCGCTTCATGGACAGTCTAACTATTCTCCTCTTTGACATGATTCCGTGTTTAGCTGCATAGCATGAAGCAATGCTTACATAATTCAGGAAAGGGCAATTTAGAAAGATCAGACCCGGCGGCGATCTTAAAGCTGTGATGCACGGTTCAGTAAAAAGTATAAGTAGGTCAGATACCTCTCACGTTGAATTAGCTGGAATTATGCAGGCTATTCTATTGGATATTACTATTTGAACATTTTGTATAAACTGCAGTAATACACACTCGTCTTTATGGGATGAACCGAGACTTAGAGCTAATTCTGGCGAATTAAGAATTGTATTTCCCAGGAATTAACGACCACAATTTGAATGGCAGCTGTAAAAATTTTATTAGGCAATGTATCCGACCTCAAATTGGAAATTTGTGTTGGAACCAGTTTAGGAAATAATTATTGCTGTGTTGTTAATTTTATATTTGCCTAATAAAACCCAGCAGGAATGCCGGGGTTGGGTGTATGTAACAAAAGGAAAGCCGTTGGACATGCTCTAAATGGGTGTTTTTGACCAAGCCGGAACTAGGGATGTGTGCCCCCCCCCCCCAACACTGTAGCTGCTGACATTGTGGCATTAATAGTTCATGGTTATCAGACTGTGAAAGAGATACATGCTGATGTCGTTTATATCGTTCTCGCCAGCCAAGAAGAAGTGTCTCTGTGTGCAGGTCTTGAACCGTTTGCTTTAGTAGAGTTTAATTCCACCGCCTACTTAGAACATTCCAGAAGCATGTGCCTCTGCCCACCTGCGTGCTGACAGTGACCCTCTTGGGCTTACTCACGGGTTCCTGCCTGTCCAGTTGGCATTATGAAGAGTATTTAAAGGAAAAATCTGACTTCTCTACAAAGCAAAATAAATAAAGAGATAGATAGATAGATAGATAGATAGATAGATAGATAGATAGATTTGTCCTTGCTGTTACGTGTAGCATTTTGTTGTCCTTGGGGGGCTGATTGTTTCATGTAAGAATATGACTGGGTATTGTGCTTCCTTGTGCTAGAATCATCTTCTAGTATCTTCCAGTTTCATCCAGCAGACACCGCGCAAGGCTATAAACTAAGTCAGGAGCTACTTGCTACCGGTTCCTCTTGGGGCAGTGGTATCCAAAAGCCAAAACAGAAACTGCCTCGTGAAGGAGACAGCAAATAGCATAGATTCACGCCGCCAGGACATCCGTTCGGCGGTAGGCTCTCTGTCACTCTTGTTCACAGTTTTACCAAAGAGTGGGCAGGACTTGGCTTCAGATCCTTGGGAGGCGAGGAGAGCTAACAGGAGTTTAATGATGTGGAATTGTTGGTCTTGTCTCCACTTTTTTTTTAATGGTTGTGTTCAACGTAGGGTTTTACAAACATGGTTTTTCACTTCCGATAGGGATTGAACGTCTAACTTTAAAAACCATGATGCATACAATGAACGAATGCGTTTGAGGAAAAATGAATGCCATCGTTAGGGTCTAGATATGAGGTGCTCCCCAAAAGCTCACGTGGGAGTCAACACAGGAACGTTCAGAGGTGAAACGATTGGGTTGCGAGAGCCTGAACCCAGCTGGTGAGTTAACGCCCCATGGGAGTGGCTGAGCCGTGTAGGATGTGGCCAGAGGCGGCCCGGGGCTGGGGCTGTGGGGCCTGCCTCTTGTATCTGGTGAGCTTAGTCTCTCTCTGCTTTCTGGCGCCCTGTTCCCAGTTGCTTTCCTCCACCCTCCTCTTCCGCCATGTTGTTCTGCCTCCCTCAGGCCCTGAGGAATGGAGCTGGCCATCTATGGACTGAGAGCTCTGACACTGTGAGCCCCAGATAAAACTTTTGCTTCTCTGAAAAGGTTCTGGTTGGGTCCTTTGGTCACCGCAGTGAAAACCAAGACTAGATCAACAGTCATGAGTGGTCTTGGGATAAGGCCAGACCTGAAGACCGCTGTGAAGAGGCAGGACTGCGTCAGACACAGAGTGCTCATAAAATGACTGGTGACCGAGACGAGGGTGGAATCAGGAGGACCAACAGGGAGCACCCAGGAAGTAGGAAGAGCAGGGAAGAGCAGGGAGTCCCTGGCCTCTGGTCCTGTCTGGCCTCCATCTCTGACATTCCCCCAGGGGCCTCCCATCCTCCAACCCCACCAGAAGCCAAGGTCCAGGGAAGGCCGGGGGACACGGTCCTCAGAAGTCAGCTCCCGGGGGCACAGAGGAAGACCGGGAGGGAGGGAGAGTACATCAGGAGTGGGGGCCGGTGAAGGAGAACCTCAGAACAGGGGTGTATGAGCGACGGAAACCGGGAGACCTGCAGGGGCGGGGAGACAGGGGTGAAATGGAGATCTGGAGAAAGGAAATTGCCTTTTGAGCGCCTGCTGTTTGCCATGGGGCCAACAGCCTTTGCCTGATTCGTTTCCTGATTTATTTCATTAGTGAACAAATCAGATGAAGGAGATTCACTGCGGAGATTTCTACATTGCAAGAGTCCAAAACCCAGCGGTAAATGATAGGCAGGGGAAAGTTTGGTTTAAAATCCCAGCGGTGGGAGACCCCACTCACCCACAGCTCTGGGAACCAGGGCACAGCACTAAGTGACAGTTGGGGGCCTGGTGGCTGGGGTTCATTATCCCAGTTACATCATTTACCCATTGTTCCATACTGGGCAAGTCACCTGATCTTTCTCTGCCTCATTTTACTCCTCTACAAAATGGGCACCTGGGAGTCCCCTACTTCTTTGGGACATTGTGGTGATTAAATTAGCTAATACAGATGAGCTCATGTGTACAGATTAAGCTCTTTGACCAATCCCTGGCGTATGGCAAGTGTTCAATGTGTTTCGTAGTGACATAGTATTGCAGTTCTGTCTTGTTTTTATTTTATTTTGCAAAAAACAAAAAAAAATGACACCCATTCTCTTTGGGGGCTAGATAATGCCTAGGCATTAAAAAAAAAATGGTGAAAAATCTTTTCTCTTGGGTTTCTCTTAACCGCCATAAAAACTTCCATGGGGCAGCAGGCGTGAGATTTCAGAACCGAGGTCCTGGTGAATCAAGTCTTTTCCTCCTGATATGTCTTCAAACACTTTCTAAGACATGCCAGGCTACGTAGTGAACATAGTAGGCACACACCTTCGAGGCTGAAAGACGGAGGGATCAGAGACTCATCTTTTATAAGATGTGGTCTTATGCGTCTAGCCTGTGGATGAGAGCAGGGATGGGGCTGAACAGCCCAAGCATCAATTTTGAAGGATTTCCCCTTAATCCACAATATGTTATTTTATTATCATTTGGAGATGAATCAAATACCCTCGTAGGCTAAGGTTCTCCTAGCCCAAGGATGTTTAAAGTGGTTAAAGAAAAAAAAAATCCTTTGTTTAATGTAGAGGCAGGTTGGAGGAGGTACCCTGGATAAGGCACGTCTCCTGGCCTTGAACCCATCAGGATTTTAATGAGGGCTTTAGGAAGGTCCAAGTGAGACGTTCTGACTGCTTTATAAGTGGTGGACGGAGCCGTAGCCGCTAACTCGAGGCTGATCAGAGGCTCCCAGGGAAGGGGCTCCCCATGGGAGACTCGGGGAGGGGCAATTGCTACTGCAGCAGAGGAAAGGAACCAGGCAGAGAGCATGGTGCGTTCAGAGACCCGGAGGTGACAGGGCACAGCTACTGAGGGCAGCCCAGGTGCTTTCTCAAAGGACAGGCGGGCCACGCCGGTTTCCTTCCAAGGCACAGTGACCCAGGCGAGATTGTGCCGACCACAGCACGCCTTTCTTGTGTGTTTCTCTCTCCTCTTTGATTTCCATCAGACACAGTGTGGCCACGAGACCCTCCCAGGACACCCCTGTCTGAAGCCCCAGTTAGCTCAGCCTCCCGGCCTGGGGTTCCCAGGACAGGCCTCTGATGGACCCGCTCACCCACAGGGAGACAGAGCTCCTGGCACCAGATCCCGCCACCCAACGGTCTTGAAGCCCCTCTGACTGAGATGACCTGAGAGCCACCGCGGGGTACTCTTGGCAAGAGCCACACTTGCTTCTTTTTCTTTCCTCTTCTTCTCTCCTTCACTTTTCCCTTTCAAAGAGCCACGCTTGTGATTCCATTTGGAAGGGCGGAGAATAAATCATTCAATTAGGCATTTTTCTGTTAGACCTAAGGAGAGAACTGCACGATAGGAATCTCTCTGTCAGGTCGTCAGCTTTATCTTCAGCGTCCAGGGACAGAAAAGGGAGGTAAATAACAATTTGTGATTGAGAGAAAGCATGCCGCACCACCCTCCAACCAGAATGCTAATTCTTTGAATTTTGCATTTCTCCCGACGGATAGGCTTCCTTCACTGGATTAAAAAGGCTAGCAAATTCTCCCATAGAAAAAAAATCCCTTCCCCTCCAAATAACAGAACATCAAATTTTATTTCCCAGGAAAGAAAATAAATTTCCCTGGAATGAAAGGAAGAACGAATAGACCATCGTTTTCTGAATGACCATTTTGTTTTGTTTTGTCTTGTTTTTTTTTTTTTCTCCTACAAAGAATGCCCTTTCAAGCAAATACATCTGTGCGCTTCTTGAGGTACGTGGTGTGTGTTGCTGCGAGACAATAGTCATTAAAAGAATCCAACAATTCAAAAAAGGAAAAAAAGTTTGTCATCAATTTTAATTTTATGTTACGTGAATTAATATTTCTTTTTATAATGCAATATTCCACAATTTATCATGCGAGCACAGTCCTCGCTCCGGCATTGTGGATAATTAGTTTACATTACTCTGCAGAAATGAATTGTCGCTGGTGATCTCGAGTGTCTGCTAACAAATCACTTCTGTTGGGAATTCATTGAGATTCTGCTCAGGCCTGAACTAGGGCAATCCAGGGCACTGTCCTTAAATGTTAAAGATCAGGCCACTTAAAAACAAATTCCTAGTCCAAGAAGTCTAGTCCTAGATAATCTAGAGACCTCTCCTTGGGACAGATCAACGCTCTGTTCTTTCACTTCACAGAAAGAATTTTGTGTTCTCAAGTATCATTTTCATTGCCAATTTTTCTTCCCCACCTCCGGCCCAACAACCCACCCAACCAGGCCACTAAGCAAATCCAGAAGGGCGGTGACGAGTGGCTTGGGGCTTCTCCTGTCTGTTAATGGAGACAAAATTGCTCATGAGTCTTTTTGTGTCGACTCCTCTAAAACTTGATCTGACCATAAAACACTGATGAAAAAGGAAAATTGACCTCAAGATCCAGTTTGGAATTCCAGTATTTATCATCACCAGTATGAGAGCCATAATACAGCTCGGTTTCATCCCCAGCAAAAAAAATAAATAAATAAATAAATAAATGGGTTGTCTGGTGATGTCTTGTGAGGTCAGGATTTTGAAGCTGATCTGTCTCAGGGCACTCTTAAAGGGAAAAAGAAACCAACCGTTCCTCCCGAGCGCGTGGAGAACCGGGCAGACACGGACAGGGCTATTTTCAAAAGCATCTTCTGTAGGATTTTCAGACAGGATTGTACATTCTGACAAGCTGGATTCACTGCCATCTAGAGATTCTTAAAGACATAGTAATACTCCAGAAAAATATCTGCCCCAGCCTGCCACGAGTTTCAAACCCAAGATGCAACTAGATCTGAGCAAAGCGACAAGCAGTTTATTAAGTGCCTATCATGAGCTCTGTGAGGGCTGGTTCTCGGGGGAATTGCCGTATTCGAAGTTCAAGTTTGATCTCAAATTTGAGAAACTTACAAACTAGTTAGAGAAGAAAGATGGAGAATGGGGTAAGAGCGAATTAAATTTAAGGGCATAAATAATGACTGTTGTTCAGCTTACCATTTCCCAAGGTGGCGATGGTACATGAGCAACTCATAAGTTAATGGGAACACAAACTCTTTCCAGTGCCCCTCATTCTCATAGTGACAAGACAAAGTCCAAGTCTGACGTCAACGACTTTCAAACTTTGTTAGTTCTTCTCAACAGGAAAAGGGCAGATTTAAGGTATCGTCTTAATAACCCTCCTAATAAACCTATTTTGGTTTGTCTACTAGCTCTATTTATGCCAGGTGGCATGGGTTTTCAATTTGCACTTATGATATAAGGTCTACTTTTAAAATAAAACGCTCGAGTAGCTGGTCTGTTTAAATGAACATATTAAGTAAGTATCAGCATCGATGGTAAACGGTTATAGCAAAATATATATATATATATTGGCAGTGATAAATGTGATCTTGAAGTTTGGGAAACTCTGGGTCAGTGGCATTAGGCATTGAACCCAGCCAACCCTTAGGGAGAGGTCAAGTGAAATAGACTAGAGGATGGGACAACAGGAAAAGGAGTGGGGGAACCCAGCCTGGGAGAGGAGGGAGAGGCCATTTGGTTTCTGTGGTCTGTGGCCCTGAGGGCAGAAATCCTGGGCAGTGAGTTTGAAGACAGGGAGCCTCCCAACTGAGCCACTTAGTGCCCCACGCCACCTACGCTGCTGCTCAGACACCAGCCCCCCTCTCTCACGGGCCAAAGCTCAGCCTGGGATGTATACACCACCCTTCAGCTAGAGCTCAGGGACACCTGCTTCCCAGCACCAGCTGGAGACTTCAGATCCTCTGGTGAGCAGGCACAGTGGCCAAGAACTAGAGTGCCCAGCGGACCCGCTTGAGTGACGCCCACCTCCATAGCCTCCTGGATGGGGCCGTGTGACTGGCGGCCTTGGGAGGTGTGTGTGAGAGTGTTCCCGAAACACAGATGCTGGGCAGAGAGTGACAGATACTCACCGCAAAGAAGTGAGATTTCAACACACAGGAAAAATGACCAAGGACCCCAAATCTTTCTTGGGTGCTTCTTCCAGAAGCTTCCAGAAGACAGGGGCCCACTTTCCATCTTCCTCCAGGCGCTCAGAGCCTCATGCTTCCCTGGGTCCTGGGGAGGGGTCCCCGCTAGACTTGGCCTAACGGCATTTTGACGGAGCAGAGCGGCCAGGAAGCACGTTAGCAGAAATGGGTCCGGGTATCACATGGGGCTTCGTGGGGACATCAGTGACTGTCCTGCCATGTGCTCATCCACGGTAGCTTCCAAATGGTGGGGCTTGTTGCTTTACGGTTCAAATGGAGAGTTGCTTTGCAAGGAGGCTGAGTCTTACTAAGAGAAAAAGTCTCTGTCTTCTACTGAGCCCCTGCATAGATTCGGGGCCGCCCGTGGGAGAGTTCTCGAATCCCAGGGGGAGAGCAGGCATTGGTGACAGGTGGATTCACAGTTCCCTGGGACGGCAGGGCAGGAGGGGTCAGAAGAGAGGAAATGGCTGGGTGCTAGCCACATGGAGTGAATCAGACAGAGAAACCCCGATGGCTCAGAGTGGGAATGTAGAAGTAGGTATGCAAACTGGGAGGTTGTCTACACAACTGTGAGACAGATCTCTAGCCATTTCTCTTCTTCTGTTACTCCAACCTCCAACAAAGTCTACTCTGTTAGTCAGGGAAAGGTGTGTGTGTGTGTGTGTGTGTGCGCGCGCGCGCACGCGTGTGTGTGTGTGTGTGTGTGTGCGTGCGTGTGTGTGTGTGTGTTGGGGGTGGGTGGGAATCATGGTCAGGCTGGTTCTGCCTAAGTCTGGACACTGTGGGAAGCCACACGTGTCGGGTGAGGTGACGCTGTGGGGACAGGCACTCCTCGCCGTGGTCGTGAGGAGTCACCTCCCGGCGTGTTCACTGCAGAGTGTGCAGGTGGAGAGAGAGAAAACGATCTAGTCTAGTTCTTAAGAGATTCAAGACCATAGTCAGCATCTATTTGGATCTCCAGGGAAACATGGAAATCACCAAGATCAAGTTTCAAACTGTCCTCCACAGAAACGGGGGTATCCGACGCTCAGAGTCAGACTCCACGCGAGCGAGAGACCGCCGGGATCCAGCCCTGGGGATCCCAGTTACAATGGTGGGTCCCAGCTCATTATCATGTGGTCTCAGTGTCAACTTTCAGCTCCCTCCAACCCAATCAGTGTGTGAGTGGGAGTGTGAGTATGTGTGTGTGTGAGTGTGAGTGTGTGTGTGTGTGTGTGTGTGTGTGATCCAAGCACCGCGTGTTTATATCACAAACCTCCCTGTTCTTCATTGTGCAAAGCTGTGAAGCAATGGCCAAGGTGTCTGGCAGCCGTCTTCTGCAGCTCTAGAGCAGAGAGCAGCTGCCGTCGCTGATCCAGAGCCTGATAGGCCCCAAGAGTAGTGGCCCTGGGAGTCACCCCTACCTTTATTCCACCGCCCCAGCTCAGCCTGTAGGGATTTCTCCACCACCTCCACCAATCCCACCCACTCCCGGCTCCAAGTCTCACCCACCCACCGGGGCTGCAGAGGTGTGGGGGAAGGTGAGCAGGAAGGACAAACTCCGTCCGACGGCCTGGATTCTCCTCCGGGCCCCAGGGCCTTTCCCTCGGCACCCCTCCAGTCCCTGCCCAGCCCCTGCCCAGGTCAATCCTCATGATCAAAGGCCCCCTGGCCGGCTTCTCTGGAGTAAGGGTTGGTCTGTGCTAACTGTCTGGAGGTGGCACCACGTCCCCTCTTCAGCATCTCAGTGGCTTTGGGAGTCACCACAGTGGCAAGATGCCTTTTCTTATTGCTCTGTCTTGCCAAGTTCCCTGTAAAGGAAAACTAAGTAAAACTTCTTAGAGAACCCAAGGAGAAGGTCACTGGGCTCCCGGCAAGGAGAAGATGGTGGAGCCAGGCAGAGGGACTCTTCCCGGTGCTTCCTGGACTCATTGGCTTCAGGGCTTTGCAAGTGTCACTCTGCAGGGACGCCTCCCTGCTCCCCACCCCTTTAAAACACTCCTCATCTCCCTTCCCTGGTTCCATCTCCTCCTTACTCTTCCTCAACAGTGAACATTCCCTCCATCTAACCTACGGATCTCGCTCGATTGCCTGTGGCCCCTTAGAACCTCGGCCCAACAAGAGTGAAGATTTTTCTGGGTTTGTTCATTTCTGCTCCCCAAGCATCCAGCAGAGGGCCTGGCTCCCTGTAGGTTACAGTTGTCATCTACTGCTCCATGACTCGGGACCCTGGGCTTCCACTTGGAAGACATAGGTACTAACTATAAAAAAATGGGTGCAGACACTAGGTGCCTGTCACTCTTGACCCAACCCTGGATGACCAGAGATTCCGGCCAGGACACAGGATCGTGGCCAGAGCTGGCTGATCCACAGCTCATGGCCCCCTTCCTCTCGGGAGCCCCTGCCTTCATCAGCTCTTCAGCCCCACACCTGGCCCTGCCGTACCTCATTGGCCACCCTGGGTGCTGCGGAAGTGGGTGGGGCCTCGCTTCCTTCTGAGAGTGAGTCTGGGCCCGGGCTCTTCCCACCATCCCGGCCTAGGGTCGGGGAGGGCCGTGGGTTAAGTAGGCTTTGGGGGATCGGCTGGACTCGCTCCCAGGCCTCTCTGTGGGAAGTGTCCTGGCGTCCCCACCGCAGTCCATGTGTGGGGTGGGCCCTGGGAGCCGCCAGTGGCCAGGATGCAGCCGTTGGAAAGTCTCTCCCGACTCCAGCCGCTCAGAGGCTGATGGTTCTGCCTCACATGGGTTCAGAGTGCAGAGTCGCCTCCCAAGAGGACCCAGTTCAGTCTCATTTCCTCCTCCCTTTGATCTCTCCGTTTCCTATTTCACTTCCTCTGACAATTTCCTCCTTCCATTCCCAGAACAAACGCCTCTCGCTGTGGCACTTGGCCATTGTCACTCATTTTCCCAGAGGCCGACCTTTCCCTCTGGCCACCGTCCACCATTACCCGGTGGACATTCCAATAACTATCAGACCCGGCCGAGGAAGCCTCGCCTGGTGCCCTGCAGACCCTCAGGCTTGGAAACTCGGGTGTGGCCAGGATATCAGTTTATGAAGTCCCAGGGTCCCCAAAGGGAGGCAGGACAATGAGCGCCTGCGAAACAGGGTGTTTCACATGAACAATGGTGGATTCCCATCCACGGGTCCCCCAGAGGTAGGGTTGTTCCCCCACCCCAACTTCACAGACTCAGATGGGGGGGTGTTCTAGAAACTTCTGGGCTCTATCTTGACACCTAAGTCTCCATGTGAAATGGCTCCTGAACTAATCATATTAGTAAAACTGGCAAGATTAAAAAGAGCCACAAACACGCGCACACTCCGTGTTTCAACATCCATTAGAATGTGTACGGCAGCCTCCCAGAATATCTAATAGGCTTCTACGATGACCGAAGGGGAACCCATTCATCTCAGTCAAGTTGGGTTATTCAGATACACACGCTGAGTGGTTTGTCCTGTGTTCACCCTGGGCTGGGAAAATGGTATCTGATCTTGAAAAAAAAAAGAAAGAGAAATGCAGAGCCGTTCTTTGTTGGAGGAAGTGGGAGTCAGGATCCACCCCGGCCCCAGTTTCCATGCCGGCTTCATCACGAGCAGACGGTTCCATCCCTGGGGGACTCAGTTGTCCACTTGGAAAAATCAGAAGAGTTGCCCTAACGGTTTCTTACGTTTCTTCCCTCTCTTCAAAGTGTGGTAGGTGGGTAGGTTAGTGGTGGTGTAGATGCTGGCATTTAACTGCTCAGGGCTCAAACTCCGTGTCTACCACTAAGTAGATATTTGAGCCTTCCCTTCTCCACCTGTGGAATGGGGATGACCATATCAGCTTAAAGTAGGACAATTCACGGGATAGATGTTGGTTCATTTGAAAACTTACTGTGACATCTCTTGGGCATTGGGGTTTGTGGATCTCACTGTTGGAGTTAAGAATATGACACCGTAGATACATTATCTAATTTAATCCTGATCACAATCTTTTGCAAAGCCAATGGAGTTAACTTTGATTTGAAGATGAGAAGGTGAGATCCAGAGAAGTCAACTAACTTGCCCCAAGTGACACAGCAGATTGAACTGACTGGATCTGGACTCTGTTCTCCCCTCATCTATTTATCTACCACCTCTGGTTTATGTCCAGTGTCTTCCACCCTCCTCAGTACAGCTGCAAGAACCCAATGTATTGTTGCCTTCTCTACCTTGAAAAGACAAAAACAAAACAAAACAAAACAAGCAAACAAACAAACAAAAAATCTTCTGATCTCGCTGGTTTCTACAGTTCAGACTAGAAAAGTAAAGTCATGTTTTCTCTCTTCCTTGATTGAAACTTTGTCAGCTAAGAGTGGCTTTTGTCTATGGCCATCCCTACTAGGAGTGGCAGTATTTTACTTGCTGAGTGGGAAACCAGGGTCAGACCTGTGTCTCAATCGAGGTTTCCCAATCACGTCACTTTTCTTTTTTTTTTTTTTAGGGGGGTACTGGGGATTGAACTCAGGGGCACTTGCCCACTGAGCCACATCCCCTGCCTTATTTTGTATTTAGAGACAGGGTCTCACTAGTTGCTTAGGGACTCACTTTTGCTGTGGTTGACTTTGAACTCGCAATCCTCCCGCCTCACCCTCCTGAGCCATGCGCCACGGCACCCAGCTCCATGTCACTGTTGACATGTTGGGCCACACAATCTTTGTCCTGGGCGTTGTCTTAAACGTGGTCACACCCTGTGATGTGTAGCGGCAACCTCCTTCCCCACCTACCAGGTGACTCCAACAATCTCCACTCTCCAGCTCCCTTCTCCCACATCGTGACAATCAAAAATGTGACCTGACATTACCAAAGGTCCCCTGGGGAGCAAAATTGCCCTTGGTTGAGAACCACTGAGCCGAAGACGGAAGGTTTGAGGTGACATGTTCTTTGCATTCTTCATCACCTTCTTGAACACAGAGCTTTGGGGCTTATTTTGGTTCGACCAGAGAACACTTCCCATCTTGAGATGCTTTGGGGCTGAAGACAAATTTGCCCAGAAGGAAATCCATGTTCCCCCTGTGGCCTGTAGGGCTGCTTCCTTTGGGAAGTGAGGGCAGCCATTTTCAAAATGGTTTCCCAACTTTCCATGGGACAGCGCCCTCTGCTGGACAGCTGGCCAGCCTCGCCCCAGAGCTGCCTGGGTCAAGTGGTGTGAACAGCCCCAGAGGAGGTCAGTGAAACAATCCAGCGACAGGAAAACTTTGGCAGTGCCTTCCGATGGGTTTAGTCATTGTTTGCACAAGCCTTTTGATTTCTCCGCGGAGCTTGTTATTATTATGATTTTGTAGGTTAACCAAAACCTTCCTCTCCATCCTTCCATCTGTAGACCCACCCAGGCTTCGCTTGGTCATCACAATCGCCACATCAACACAATCTTGCCCAAAACTCACTGCACGATTGCCATGCACTAGGTGCTGTGGCCTCCTGGCCACGCCTGTGGCCTTTCTCGGTCACTCTAGGACACAGAGCCTGTCGTGACGATGATGATTCACACGACCATGATCCACAGCTCAAGATGGCAGACAGAGTCCTCGGATCCGGGGACCATGTCCCTACCCTGTGCTGCGCTGGTGGCCTCATTCACCCATTGTTCCCTTGTCCTTCAACCACCCAGTCCCTGTCTCCGACGGCTCATGGCTGATCTAAAGGATCAGTACGCTCGTGCGGGGTGGGGTGTCCCTTTGAATTCACTCCTGTCTGTTTAAAGCCTGTTTTTCACCGAATGATCCTTTCTAGCTTTCTGAAACCCCAGACAGACCAGTTGCTTTTTTCCCCTAAACGCGGACTCGACTCCGGATGGTAGAATTCAATGAGGACCCGATGCCTCAGCATTTCACTACTCACCCAGCTCCCTAAAAAATATTATATCCGAATCACATTCATACGCATCAGAATATATCAGGATCGACCCGAGACATGGTAATTTATGGCCTTTCTTATTACTTTAAAAGCCTGGGATTCTTGTAGAATATGGTGTAGTGGGTCAAACATTCCCTCTCCTCTCATTTATCAGGCTTTTGATCTTGTGTCAGTCCTGATCATTGGCACGCCGGGCCCACAACCGTGTGCTGAGAGATCACACACACAACAGGCCCCCTTTCCGTTTTAAAAACCTAGGGGTGGGGGGGTGGGGGGTGGGATGCTGTGCTGCAGCCCTCCTAGGTAAGCACGGGAGGTATTGAGTTCCCTGGTCCTCGCTGCCCCTTTGTCTATTATTATTTTATAGTTTTGTTCTGCATTCCTTCCACTCAACCGCCAGTCCCTAGAAGCCTGCTTCTTTATTGGTTGCATATGCCTGCACCCTTTACCCCAGCAGGGAAAGACAAAATATTCTGGAGGACTCGGAGGCCCCAGGATGGACAGCTAATCCATCCCCAGCTTGAACTAATCGTCGGGCCGATGTGCTATTGTACCCGGCCCTGTTCTGTGCAGCTGAGCGGTGGGGTTTCAATTTGTAGAAGCATAAACAGATACTAAAGTTGGAAGAACGGGCTAGGTCATTTATTAGCGGAGTTCAGATCAAATTATCACAGCGGTCCCCTGCTGACAGCCTGAACAATCACCTCCTTTTTTCTTGATCTTTAAATGTTTTCTGTTTCACTTAAGCCTCAGTAAATAGTTTACTTCTCATGGGCTTCATTTATTGACACAGAGGGGTTTGATTTTATTTAATTTTGTTTCTCTGCCGCCTTCCCCAAAAGGGGGAAGGTGGGGGGCGTCATGTTTTGTTGCAATCTCCCCACAAATGATAAGTTTATCACGGCAAAGGCGGAGGGAGCAGGCTAATGACGGGACCATAAATTATCCGGGTTTTTAATGAGAAGTGGAGAAGCCCGACCTCGGAAGTCAATTTTTTTAAAGCCTTAAAGTAGATCCCAGTCTCCTGAAAAGCGTTGAAATCAAGAGTCAGAAATTGGTATAAAAAAAAGAGATCCCTGAGATTTGGGGATGTGAATCCATAGTTGGATTTTTCAAAACCCAGGAATGTGATGATTCTTCTAAGAAAAAAAAAATGGGATATATCGGGTCTGGGATGAGTGTCCCATCCGGGAGCCGACCCTTGATGTCCTGCCTGAGTTCCCGGGAATTCACTCCAACATTTGTTTCCACTCTCTGGCCCCTCCCCCAGCCTCAACTCCTGACTTTCACTCTCATAGTTACATTTGTCTGATCCTTACAGTCCTACTGGGACGGATTTATCATCATTTGCTAACATATCTGTCTCAAAATCTCAGCTTTGATCAGCTTGTATTTTATAACTTACATCTGTTCTACATTTAACCTTTTGTAATGCTGTTTTTCAAAAATATTACCTGATCTAACAAAAGAATCATACTGGGGCAGGAGCACCAGAGTGTAGCTTTCTTTATAAAAAAAAAAAAAAAAAATCACCAACCATACCTGCCTCCTTGACATTATTTTTATTACTATTCCAGACTCACCTTTTCATTAAATGAATAAATCCATCATTTCCACCCACTGGGTGATGGGATCTCTGTGGATCCAGAGGCTTCCAACTCCCCCGTCTGCCATGTCCCGCATCTTGACCCTTCCCCCCCCACCCCTGGAATGTGGCCACAGGGCCAGGCTAGGTGCTGGACGCTTCTGCTGAGACCCACGTTGGAACTAGACAGGAACGGCCTTCTGGTCCTTCTGGCCCGCCCAGGATGGGGCCAAAGGTTCTTTCCAGAAAGTTCTGATATCCAACACATTTGAACTCAATTTCATTGCTTATTTTATTTTTAATAAAGTTAATCTATTTTTTGCCAATGAATTATGAAATATTGAAGACACCAAAAAAAGATTAAGGAGATAAATGATGAATGTACCCATCACCCAGCTTAAGAAATAAAATATCTCAAATGCAAGACTTTGCCTGTCTCTCCCTCACTCGCCTCCAGAGCACATCCTCCCATTCATTCCTCAGAGGGAAAGGCTGCCCTGAATTGGGGTTCCTTGCTCCCAGACACGTTTCCTTACTTTACTGAGGTATACAGTTGGCCCGCGGTATTCAAGGGTTCTGCAGCTATGGAGTCAACCAACTGCTGGTCAAAATATTCAAATAAAGGACTGGGGCTGTCGCTCAGTGGCTGCAGCCTGGCCTGTGTGAGACCCTGGGTTCAGTCCTCAGCACCACCTATAAATAAATAAGGTAAAAAAAAAATCCATTGGCAACTTAAAAATAAAAAAATAATTCAGAAAAAAACATATGTCTTTACTGAACATGGACAGATTTTTTTCTTGTCATTATTCCCTAAATAATATAACAGTTGTTTATATAACACTTACATTGGCATTGCAAGTAATCTAGAGATGATTTAAAGTATACAGGAAGATCCGAGTAGGAGGTACACAAATACTATGACAGTTGATATAAGAGGCTTGAGCATCGGAGGGTTTTGGTATTCACAGGGGCTCCACGAACCAATCCCCGTGCACACCAGAGGGCAAAGGATGATTATATTTCTGTAAACAACGTTGGGTTTTTCTTACTTTTTTTTTTTTTTTTTTGCAGTACTAGAGACTGAACCCAGGGTCTCCCCACCACACGTCTAAATAAAGCTTTTATATTCTTCGGCCACTTACTTTCTTTATCCACGCTGAAATACTTAGTGCTAAGGAGCCTTTTTCCTTTGCAAAGAATATTCCGTTTCGTTTCCAACCTTCTTGCTATCACAGGCAATGCTTGGGGAAGACTCTGCTCGAATCTCCTGGGCCGCCAGGTGAGAGAGGTTCTAGGGTGGGTTACTAAGATGGAGTGGCTGATTGCCAGGACAGACCCTTCTCAGTTGTACTGGATATCACCAAACTCTGCCAAATGCTTGGTGCAGCTACTGCCCACGGACGGGATGGCCACGGCGTCTTATAACACTTTCCATTTGCATTTATCTGCTCACAAAGGTGAAATGAGATGATACAAAGGAACACTGCTATCCCAGCGCCTGACACATAGGCAGCACTCCATCAATACCAGTGAGGATGATGAGGATCTCACACGGCAGCCCCGGGGCTACCAGAACCACTGATGGCTGCCAGCTGAGGGTGAGCGTCTAGAAACCCCAGTGAACTTCTAGACCCCAGAGGACGGGGTAGGCAGCTTCCTGTGACTTCTAGCTGAATGACTGGTTGGTTGGGTCACTGTGACCAAAAGGACTTGGCAAGAACAATGTAGAAGAGGAAATGTAAATGACGGCTCGCGGTTTCGGAAGTTCAGTCCACTGTTGGTGGACCATAACCCTGACCCTGCGGTGAGGCAGAGCCCCATGGTAGAGGAGACGGGAAAGGAAAGCAGTTCAGGACATGGCGACCAGGGAGCGGACACAGCTCTGCTCACCAGGGACCAGCTACACACCCCAAAGGCACACACCCAGGGACCTGCCTCCTCCAGCCCTGTACACAGTCACCACCCAGTTAATCCACATCAGAGGATTAATCCACTGATGAGGTCACACCTCTCCTAGCCCAACCATTTCACCTCTGAGCATTTCTGCATCGTCTCACACGTGAGCTTTTGAGGGACACCTCGTGTCTAAGCCACAAGACTGGCATCCCCAACACAGGGAGAGACTGCGGTAGCTTTGTGGGGGCGCCATCTTGAAAATAGGCTGTGAAGGTCAAAGACTAGGCTCTCCTTTTTCGGCACATGGCGGTGTAGCAGGACAGTTGGCCACTGGATTCCCTGACCTTAGTTCATCCCTGGGGCGGGAAACGGTAGTACCCCTCAGGCAGATGGGGTCTCCACAGAAACAGCCAAAGGTGGGCCTTAGGGTTTGTCCTCCTCCCACCCACTTCCTACCAACCCGCAAGACTAGAATGGAGCCTTCCTTCCTGGTATTTTGAGGGGCAGGTGTGAGTCATCCTGGTGACCGACGATAATGATCTTGATGATAAAGATGGTGCCGATCGTGACGCGGAGGCAGAGGAGACGCAGCAGCCACCATGTACGGCTCTTCCTGGGGCCCGCCCAGCATCCCACGGGTGTCCTCTGCACATTCTCGCTGTCCTATTTAGAGCCCGCGATCGCTCTGTGAAGGAGCCAGCGCCATCTCCACAGGCAGCCCTGGTGGGGTCATTCAAAACAGGAGCAAGTAGCCTCCGTGACAATAATCTGGTTTGGGAGAAGTCAAAAATATGTCATTTTTTTTTTTTTTTACTTATGAGATTCCGTGTCCCCAACTCTCTTCTTTCAATGACCAAGTCGTTCTCCTTCCACCAGTGTCTGCCCCGGACTCTGGGAACCAGTCTCCTGTTGGGCTTCACACACTCAGGGCCCCAGGGCACAGGCAAGTTGCTGATGAACTTGAACTTCAGTGTGTAGCCCCCCCCCCCACCTCGAAGGAGCTCAAGGGCAAGTCCAGCTACGGGCAGCCAGGTGAGAGGGTTGGGGAGGACACAGCTGGCCCGTGGCCACCCCTCTGAGGCCGAGGTCAGACCCTCCGCCTTTCTTCTCTTTTCATGTCCAGAATGTGTGGGAGCTGCTCAGGTCACCATGCACGCCTCTCTGGATGGAGCAGACATCTCTCTCTCTTATTATTATTTTTTTTTATCTCCTCCGTTTGGTTTCGCGGTGCCAAACCCCACCCTTTGGAAAACGCAGCAGCCCCTTAAAGATCAAGACCGCAAACGAGCTGGGAGCACTTTATTTCGGCGGCTCTCACCCAGGTGGCAGGTGCAGGCAGGTCAGAGCCATATCTTGTTCCCCTAAATATTTCAACAGAGAAACAAACTCTGGATTGCGTTATCTGCTCAAAAAAGAAAAATTAAAAAAAAAAATGACTTTGAACTCTCCGCCAGGGCCGCCCACTTGGGTTTTCTGAGACCCACCGAGGGCCAGGCCTGGCAGATAAGGGCCCTGAGTGGTCCCAGCCGGCCCCGGGGCCTTTCATCTCACCTGGGCTGTGTACACGGGCCCGTTTGCTTAGCTTGGCTCTGCTCGGCCGAGGGCCTTTTTGAAATCCTTCCATTTGTTAAGCCCTAACACCGGCCGGCCGATCTGTAAATAAGCCAGGAGAAAATGTCAATTTCAACAGCGACCAGGGCGCCGCTCTCCCGGGCCGGCTGGCTCCTCCCTGTGGCTCATTATTTCCCTCCGGTTTTCTAGATCTCTCCTCCTTTCTTCCACTCCCTGCATTTCTCCTTCCTTCCCCATCTCTCTTGTTTCCTTCCGCTCCTTGTGGGTGATAAAAATAAATCAGATGGGCCGTATTTTGTAGGTAGACTTCTCAAGTTCATGGAGGATGGAGAACCCAACCCACCTGGGAGTCCTCGGTGGTGTGACCACAGGGAACCCAACCCACCTGTGAGTCCTCGGTGGTGTGACCACAGGGAATTTAATCAACCTCTCTGTGCCTCTGTTTTCTGTGTCAGTAAAATGGGGGCGAGAACACCAGCCCAGGCACCTGCTGGGAGGATGGAGTGGATTCTTTAGCTAAAGAGCTTGGAGCGGGAGGTGGCACCTGGTGCACGCTGAGCGGTGGCCTGTCGTTTGATCACGAGATCTCGACAGGCAGGAAGCCCGGAGGGTGGTGTCCCTGGAACCACCAGTCGCCCCAGAAGGAGCGTGGCCCTGGACAAACACTTCCCTGACAAAGGCCACTTGGCCACTGGACTCCCCACAGATGTGCCTGGTTGTCCCTTTACCCGTGAAATGGTCATGAAATCAACCCGGCCGAGCCATCGGCAGGACTAGAAACGGTCAAAGGCGAAGACGTGGACCCACAAGTCACAGCTGTGGCCCTTCCTCTGCCTCTGGATAGAGGGAAGGGAAGGGAGCAGGTGCCCTGAGGCCCACTCCTAGTGCCCCATCTGTTCAAAAAAAAAAAAAATGGCTTTGAGCTCCTCCGCCAGGGCCGCCCACTTGGGTTTTCTGAAACCCACCCAGACCCACCCCTAAGGCCACTTAGGAGAGGTGATCCCTCTCTTAAGTTACCAGGTTGTCCCCCATTTAATTTATACCCATCAACCTCAGATGCTAAGAAGAACAATGCACCGATCGGCAGCCGTGTCACCTTTGCAGGGTGACCACGTTCCCCAGGGAAGAGAGCGAGGCTGTCTGAAATTCGTAAAGCCTGGTGGGCCCTCTTCGCCCCTCAGCTGGGGGAGCGGCTAGAAGTCCGAATTGCTGGTTTCCAGTCAGGAGATGAAGAGGTGCCCGCAAGTGCTAGGGAGAGAGGGCCTGGCCGCGGGCTTGCGAAATAGGTGCACTGAGTGGGAGGTCATATACACTGTTGTTGAATACCTACTGTGTGCCAGGCACCACAGCAGATGCTCTGCCTTCTTGGCCAGCTTGTAACATAGGTACTGATTATTACCTCCTTCTAGAGATGAGAAACTGGGACGACGAGGAGGTAAGGCACCTCCCTTGGCATCTTTCTATGGGCCAAAGCCACAAATAGTAGGCAACAAAGTTTAGACTCATATACTTTCTGTTTTGGTACTGGGGATGGGGATTGAACCCAGGGGCACTCTATGAGTACCAAGCCACATCCCCAGTACTTTTTTTTTTTTTTTAATTTTGAGACAGGGTCTAAGTTGCTTAGGGCTTCATTAAACGGCTGAGGCTGACCTCCAACTTGTGATCCTCCTGCCTCAGCCTCCCAGATCGCTGGGATTACAGACACGCACCACCACACCGAAAGGCCCTCATAGACTTTTTAAAAAGTTTCATTAGTGACCTACGTTACCAAGTTAGAAGACGCAATGAAGTCTAGGCGTGGGACCTGCCACAGCAAATCAGAAGGTCTGACAACGTACTGTCTGAAGTGCCCCCTGCCCTGTCTTCCCTGGACCAGGAAGAAGCTGTCTCCTTTAGCAAAGCAACCCCACTCCCCTTGGCCCCAGGCCCCACCCTTCCTTATTATCTGGCTTTCCTCACTTCCTTTCTCTCCTGCCCCTAGTGGATGTCTGGATGCAGGATGCCTTTGGAGGCCCTCACCTTCCGGGGGCAGCTGTTAACAGGAACCTCCCTTTTTAGAATAGAGGGAAAGGAGAACTGGAGGTCTGGGGGGAGGGGGGGAGCACTGGCCTCGGGGGGTGAACATTGGGCAGACCTGTGCCCTTCCCCAGGAGGGTGCCATCCTTCCCTGCCCCCCCCACCCCCAGGGCTCGGCAGCTAGTTATCCGGCCTCCCTCTGCCAGAAGCCCTGGGTGGCTCCTATTGAACCCGCTTTATTTATTTCCTTCGATCTCCAAAGAGTCCAGACTCATTACGGATCCTGGTGAACGCATCCCTCCCTTCAGCCCACTTGATCAATAGAACCAAACTTTAATTTCTCTTCTCTCGCTAAGGCTGTCCGGCGGGTGGGGGGGGGGGGCGGGGAGAGGAGAGGGGCGGGTGGGGGCCTTCCACCCGGGTCCTGAGGATTTCCTTTCACCTGGAGGAGACAGCGGCTCTGCCTCCATCGGGGCCTGCGTTCAACCAGAGGCAGACACGGGGGTAACCGGGTCAGGCCAAGAAGAAGACCCACAGTTGGCCGCGTTTGTGCTAACTCTGGTCTTTCTTGCTTTTTTTGCCAGAGGGGGAACCGAATTCTAATTTCTATCAGTCTAAATTGAGTTGGGGAACATTATCAGCTGGAAGCGCCCTTCTGATTTGACAGGCCCCACTGTATGATGATTAATTACTTCTCAGGCTTCGTTAGACTTTTCTAATTTCCTTTTGCCACTGGCTGGAGGCACCGTGCGATAAGTAGTTCTCTTATTATTTCGTGCAAAGGAAAATGTCTATTACGCGCTGTCGTGCAAGCCCGCAGAAGGAAGACCGCGGCGGGGGGAGCCTGCCAGCTCTTCTCTCTTGATTGGGCCTCCCCTGACCTCCCTGCCTCCCTTGTTCTAAGGCCACACACGGGTTTCCTGTCAAAAGAAGAAGATAGAATCACAGTCTCCGTCAGAGCACTTGACATTTTGGAATCTGTATAATGGTTTCGTGGGATGAGATCCTCCAGCTTGCCACAAACCCTCCTCCCGATGCCAATGGGTGACTAAAATGTTACAGGGAACCGTGGAGGCCAGCCTTCTGCAGCCCCATGATGGGGTCGTAAATGAAACTTAGAGGATGGCCTTGCTCTGTGCGGTATTCAAAGGAGAGAAACAGCTATTGTTACTATAATGGTGGTCGTCGTTGTTATTGAATCTGGAAGGGGAACATCTGCTTTCCGACTGGACTCGGGGTCTGCCTCATCAGCACATGAGGGCTGCTGCGGCCCAGGGGCTGGCTGCCTTCTTAGGACCATTCCAGACTTGACTATAATGGTCAACGGAGACCGTTGGTTTTCCTGGCGAGGAGAGATATGAAAACGTGCAAAGGATCCCCCTCCCGCAGCCCCTTCTGCCCGCTAATCCCCAGACCTCAGCTGACACTGAGCCTCTGTGCAGGGACTCTTGGGGACGTGTTGACCGAGGCTTAGGAAAGAAAAGCCCTCGCAGAGCGGGTGAGGCTGTCTTTCTCTGGGTCTCTGGCTGCTGGGGAGGCTGCTGGCGCCACAGACTCTTACTTCAGAGCCAGGGAAGGAGAGAGAAAACTGGAGTCCGGAGGCCAGAGCCCTGGGTTCCCTCCACAGCCCTGCACGGGTATCCACGTTGGCTACTGCTGTCATGTCTGCTCCTTTGGGAGGTGACGAAGGGCAGGCCTGGAATGACTGGAGGAGAAAAGAGACCTTTCGCTTTTCTTTGGAATCAGATGTTGAGAGAGCATTTAGTTAACACCTACTATGTGCCAGAGACTGCACCGAGTGCTCGACATCCCTCGTCCGTGTGATCCTGGCAGCCCCTTGATGTGGGTGCTGTTCGGTACCCACTTTACAGACAAGAAGGTCTTGAGCATCCTGAGATGAACGGCTTGCTCAGGAGCTCACAGTCGGTATAGGACAGACCCAGTGACCGGACCTTAAAACTGCCATGGAGAAGCCTCTCTGCTCTCCTGCCTCCTATTCCAACAGCTGTTCTCTGTTTTGCAAAAGCCCCGCTGGTGAGGTGCCTCCTGAAGAACGGGAGGAGCAGGGTTTGCTGTCTTCATTCCCACGCACGCCCTGTTCATTACCTCCTCGCCACGTCTCTATGGGTTCCACCAGCATGAGTGAGCACCTGCTGTATACCAGGCTCTGTGCTGCACCCCCGGGGTCCCCGGTAACATCCCTGGAGCCCTTGCCCTCCAATAGCTCAGACCAGCCTCAACAAATAAATGGCAAATGCTAAAACCCAGAGCAAGAAATGTTGCCGGACCAGTATGTCGGGGCCCCTAACTTGGTGTGAAGAAAGGTCTGCCAGAGAGAGAGGCTGACCTTTGACCTAGGCATGGAAGAACACTCCAGGCAGAGAGAACAGTCTGGCCAAGAGCTGAGAAGTGAGGTGAGGCCCAGCTGTGGAGTCTTCCGGAACCTGAGAGGTCCAGTCACCAGAAACTGAGGCTTGGGACGGGGAGGAACCATCGTGAGTCAGTTGCCACACGGTTAAATCTCTCAGGTGGACTGTTTGTGACCTCAGCCTCTCACTTTCTGAGCCTCGATTTCCCATTCTGCAATGCAGTCACCGGCCTGACCTCCGATGGCCCCCTGGCCCACAGAGGTGTTCCCTTTGGACTGAACGCTCCTTCCTTGGGCTGAGAGGCCCCAGGAAAATGTTGTATCAAAATCCAGATTTCAGGGCTGGGGGTGGCTCAGCGGTGGAGCGCGTGCCTAGCGTGTGCAGGGCCCTGGGGTGGAGCCCCAGCACCACATAAAGATAAAGCAGGGGTATTGGGTCCAACTGCAACTAGGACACAAGATTTTTTTTAAAAAAAAATCCAGATTTCTAGCTTCTGTGGGACAGAAATCCATGCCAGAGGGCACCTACGCTTCCAGAAGCAGATACGTGGTTCAGACAGCCCGAGGGGCTTCCAGTCCCCGAAGTCTCCACCACTGTCCAACACACCCCCCACCCCACGAGCAACCAGAAAGGATCATTTATCTTCATGTTCGTATTTCTAGGAAATACGGACGGGGAGGGGGGAGTGATTTTCTCTTGTTCTTTTGGTACTAGGGATTTAACCCAGGGGCATTCTCCCACTGAGCTACATCCCAAGTCCTTTTCATTTTTTATTTTGAGACAGTCTAAGTTGATTAGGACCTCGCTAAGTCGCCGAGGCTGGCTTTGAACTTGTGATCCTCCTGCCTCAGCCTCCAGACTCACTGAGATGACAGGCCTGAGCTACCATGCCCGGCATTTTTTTTTTTTTCTTTTTCATTTTGTATTTTTTAGGACTGGGGAAACATACCTTTGTCATCACGATTCTAACACAAAAATCCAGATTAATAAAGGGCCCCATTTTAAGAAAAATAGTGGAAAACATTCGTGCACGCTGAGTTAAAGAATCTTTCCATGTATTTTAGGGAGGAACCAAAGTGAACCCATTGATAGCATTCAGCTTCATCTATTCCATGATGGCATCTGAGTTCGTGCCCTGGACTTTGTCTTGGAAACTTCTCCCTGGCTTCTTGGTGGAGCTCTGGAGTTGGGACTCTGCCGGTGACGATGACCCAACAGAGGGTGAGGCGATTTCTGGTCTCTTCCAAGGGAGGTCCCTTGTGCAGGGACCCTGTCTAGCTTTCTCTGGGAGAGCTTTATGCATCCGTCACCTTGCACTGGAGGGCCTCCAACTGCTGGGTGAACTTTCTGGAAGAAGGACTCCGTATGGACGGGTGCATGGCACCCTACCTCGCAGGAATCCAGGAAGAAGAGCAGAGCCAGGGCCCTGGGGTGGCATCTGTGTGACATCGGTGTCACAGATGGCCTGAAGAAGTGACTCCCGGGAAACTGTGGGTCAGATCTGCCAACCAGGACACATCCCCACGTGACAGACTCTTCCCCGTGCCTGGAGCCACACCCTCTGCTGTGCAACTTGGTGGCCTGCCACTGGACTCTGGGCTCAGTCACAGGACTTGCTTGGGCTGGGGAACTGTCAGGAATCATCCGGAAAGCAGAGGCTCAACGTGTGCTCAGGCATCTCCCCTTCCTCTCGGGGCCCCTCCCCCTTCTCCAGGAGAACACACCCAGGCCAACCTACCGCAAGATGACGTCTAGGGAGCAGAGCCGGGCAGCTCTGCGTGTCCAAGCCACAGCCAACTGATCCTGAAACATGGAAGAAAGCCAGCCAAAATTAGCAGAATTCCCCGGGCCACCCACCCCCGACCCCAGACTCAAATTTGGAGGTATCCAAGACCAAAAGAACCCCTAGTTCAGGCTAGACTTGAGGGCCAAAGAAATGCTGCAGCTTATTAAGTCACTGAGTTTTGGAGTGATTCATAACGCAGAGTCATTGTGCCAACAGACACTTGATCTGTCCTCCACCCAACGCCGATTTATTTCACAAAAGCACAATCCCTTCCCCACAGGGTAACAGCCAAGACCTCTTGTCCTCAGGCTTATTCTCAGGAGAAGTGATTCAAAGCCGGGATGGCTTGGCGTCTCTCAAATGCGACTCCGGAGTTGAACTCCGCTGGTTCCCAACTCTGCGAGCTTTCCCACGACTTTGCTTCTTGAAGCCTCGGTTTCCTCATCTGTGGAACGAATAGGGAGGTGGAGAATTTGGAAGTGCCTGTGTCATTGAGCAGTTAGGATGACCACACGAAAAGAGGCAGAGGGGACACTGAGCTCAGTGCCTGCCACACGGGAATGCTCGGTGGATGCTGATGTGTATCTTTTCTTTTTATCTTATTTTTTTCTCCTTTCCTCTCTCTGTTGGTACCTGGAAATTGTCATTGTTCCTCCCCAGCAGGGACTTTGTTCCTCCAGGTAACTCCTGCCACCTGCTCTCTGAGGCCACAGCATGTCCTTGCAGTGAGGTTCACTCGGATGTGCTTGACGTTCTCACCCTTAGAAAACATAATCAGTGACATTCTAGAAGACAAGCTTTGTCCCCCGCCCCGAGAGTGCAGAAACGCGACTTTCCTTGTGTACCAAGGGAACCAGTGTTTCCCAAAGTGTGTACTAAGAGGGTGTTTCTCCGTAGTACTTCCTCAATAAGTAACTAAGCAAACAAATAAATAGGATAAATGTGATAAACTCTGAGCCAAACAGACTTCTTTGATATAGGACTTCTCCAAGACTCTAGGGTAACGTGTACTGTTTCTGTCCAACAAGGAGAGAGAAAAATGTGGGGTTTTTGTCTTGGGTTGTTTGTGTGTTTGGTACGGGGGATTGAACCCAGGAGCATTCAACCCCTGAGCCACATCCCCAGCCCTTTTTATATTTCATTTAGAGACATCTCACTAATTTGCTCAGGGCTTCACTAAGTTGCTGAGGCTGGCTTTGAATTTCTGATCCTCCTGTCTCAGCCTCCCAAGCACCTGGGATTACAGGTGTGCACCACCCTACCCAACAGAAAATGTGTCTGAAAGTCATTTAACCACAAAGCTCTGGTTTTTGGAGCAACATTTTATCAGCCTCATAGACAGACCATGGAAGGTCCTTTTGGGAAATACAATTTGGATACAAAGCTGAAATTGCAGATGCCACAGCCCCTTGAGTGGGAACTTCTCTGCCTTGTGGTGGGAGGCAAGGTTGGAATCCCTGCCCTCCTCCTCATGGTCCTTGCCTCTTTTTTTTGGGGGGGGGGGAGGGTCGTCCTTGTTTGTTTTGCACCAACGAGACCAAAAGTTTGGCCTGCCCTGGTTCCTCGCTTGTTTCTCCTGTTCTTAGGGTGAACTGTGCAGTCAGATGCAGAGAATTCCCCCTCCCTCCCTTGCCGTCTGGACACACAGGAAGACAGAAGTCTCTTCTTTGTGCCAGACTAAAGCAAAGGTGCTCGAAGCATCATTACCTCTTCATCGCCAGTCCCATCGGCCGGGGTTTAAATGGAATTCTGTCAGGGTCACCGACAAGATTTTTTTTTTTCTTTTTTTAACAGGCACGCGAGATACCCTTACATTTCATCTCGGGACGATTGTTCTCGGAGCCAAGTGTATTATTTTCCTGTAGGTAATCTCTTACCAGATTGCAGATTTTTCCATGTTCAACATCAGCCACTACAACCAAAAGGCAACCGACTGTGTTATTGACAATGTTTTAATTATAACACATAAAAGATACCAGGCGGCAAAGACGAGGCAGTTCTCCGGGCGGCCGTGCCATTTGTGTATTTTAAGAAAACTCAGTGGAGTTGATTCTTAGCCCAGAGAGTAGGTATTTTCTGCTAATACTAAAAATTCTAGAGGCATGTGTGGGATGGCTTTGGCCGAAATAATAACATTCATAGAAATGATTGTCGTTGGCCGCACAATAAATGAAATTTGAAGCTCTTAGAAATGGTGAGCTTGCAACAATGTTAGTGTGAAATATAATCGTTGGATGGCTTTGTTCTTTTTTTTTTTTTTCCCCAATAAAAGGTGGTAGCTATTGAGTGTCGTTACTAGGCAAGCTAATCTGGGCTTCTGTATAGCGCAGTGTTCTGCCTCTGAACCAGGAGAAGCTTTTGAAGTCCCACGATTCCTTCTGCTTGCTAATTCTCCCATTTGTTTGATTTTTGGTACAAAGAAAATGAAAGAATATGATGAGATTATGGCATTTTAAGTCAATATTTATTAAAAAATCAATCTAGATGAAAATCTGCCCATCCCTCTAATTAGATGAGGCAACTTGAGGTTGATTTTTAATTGCAAAAGTAATTACACGGAGCAGATAGCCAGTGACATTTGATTATGTAGGTGATTGATTAAAAAGCCGAGCTCACGGAGCAGATTGTCAGCCAGGGAATGCAGACAAAAGAGCAAATTAAAAAAGTTGTCCTGTTAGTAATCACAAAATTCAAGGATGAAATTACAGAGCCAAACACCTCCACTGGCCCCCCCACCCCGGTCCTCATCACTCATCCGCGTGCATTCACCCCAACGCCTGATGAAGAAGTGGATTAGTGTGAAATTAATTGAAGGGAGGAGAGAGAGAAAAAAAAAATGGGAACCGAATTCGTGGCCGAGGAGAAGTCTTTTAACAAGTTGAAACAAATCTCTCCAGTTTTATAATGCAACTTTTTTTTTTTTTTTGCGTGTGCAAGAGAGATGTTTTCATCAAAGATCCTTTTCAGGCTGATGATATTCATTTGTCTATTAAGAGAGCGGGACCGAAGGAGCCCCTCACTTTCTATCAGAAGAGGATACTGAGACGTCTTGCTTGTTATTCGATTCATTGTAACATGAAAAGCCTGGGGAGCAGGCTGCACATTTGGCTAGAGGATCCTGGGGTTTGTAAACAACCCTCCATGACCTATTGGGTGGGATAATGAAGGGGGTTCATGGCCATTCAGGGTAATGCTGGCAGGGCCCGCTGGGCGACGCTGTGGATGAAAGTAGAAGGGGTGTGTGCATGCAGCAGTCCCCAAGAGATCACAGCAGCCTGGCTCCCGGGAAACTGAGGCAGGGCCACCCAACGGTGCTCGGGCAGCCCTGAGAGCGCCGAGCCCCTCCCTGGGCTCTTCCTCGGGGCTGGTGTGAGCAGGGTGTGATGGACTAGTCGGGAGATAAAGCCCAGATCGCAGCTCACACCTCTCTCCCTGCTTTGTCAGCAGATGCCATGCCGCCTGAGCACGGGGATGGGCGGACAGGTCCCTCGCAAGGCTCCAGGGCAGCTCATTTCAGCTATTTCCAAGTTCAGGGCCTGTGTGTGCTCTGGGGAGAGAGATGCGTGCTCCCGGAGACAGAGGCTTGGATTCTCCGTCTTTGATACTAGTAGTCAGTTGTCTCTTTGTATTTGGTATTTTGCTTTATTAAAAAAAAAAAAAAGGCATTTATTCCTCTAAAACTTTTTGGCAAGGCATTTTGGTCTGTGGTTAAAGAGTTCGGGCTCTTATGACATAATTCCGCATCATCCAGCGAGGGCAACTGGAGTTCCGCACACCCTCTGACCTACCACTTCCTCTGTGAGGTCTGGGTCTTAGGAAAACGTGGACAGCGTCCGCTAGGAGACATGGGCAAGAGCATTCCAAGCCCTGGGCATCTGACACACGCCTGGAATCGCAGCAATTCAGGAGTCTGAGGCAGGAGCATCACAGGTTCAATCCCAGCCTTGGCGGCTTAGCAAGACCCAGTCTCAAAAAAACATTTTAAAGGGCTGGGGGTGTAGCTCAGTGGTAGAGCACCCCTGGGTTCAATTCTCAGGACCACCAAAATAAAAAAAGAAGCTCAGAGAAATAGGGTACTAAAAATCACCCACACGGGACCCAGACCCAACACCCACCACCTGGGAACAGACACACAAGCGCAGGTTTATCGCCAGCAGCCAACGCTGTGGGCCACTCGTCACAACCACAGGATGAAACCACGGCAGCAAGACACAAAAGAATATTGCACAAAAGAACAGGTCCTCAGTGATTTCCTTCCCGTGAGGCTCACCATCCACCATCCGGGAGAGCAGAGTCACATTTTTTTAAAATCTGAGGGCGGTACAGGGAAGGCTGATGGTCAGGGAGGAGCACAATGGCCTCTGGGTGCTTGGGTTGTCCTGCCCTTCGTCTCCAGGAGTGGTCACCAAGTCACCAAGTGTTCTGGATTGCGCAACTACATTCTTTCTTCTCTGAATGTAGCTTGCGCTCTCTCTCTCTCTCTCTCTCTCTCTCTCTCTCTCTCACTCAAACACACGTGTGCACACACGCGCACGCCCAGGCTCGTGGAGTTTGGGCCAGACCTCTGCCCTTCTCAGGAGTCCCCTCACTTCTCCTTACCCCCCCTCCCCCCGCCCGCCCCATTTATTTATTTATTTATTTATTTATTTTAAGAGAGAGAGAATTTTTTTTAAAAAAAATATTTATTGCTTAGTTTTCAGCAGACACAACATCTTTTTGGTATGTGGTGCTGAGGATCCAATCCGGGCCGCACGCATGCCAGGTGAGCGCACTACTGCTTGAGCCACATCCCCAGCCACATCCCCATTTATTTAAAGACTGGCCTTGGCGACACTTCCCCATGAGATCAGTGAAAAGCTTGTGTGAATTAATACACACAAAAAAGTAGCTTCAAACTGGTCGGAAACGTGCTAGATGTTTGAAAAATGCTGCCTATCGTCACCGTCACCTACAGCCAGGTGTTCTCCTCACTGGAGGGCTCTAAAGAGGTGAGACAAATGCTACCCTTGCCTTACACACACACACTCACACACACACACACACACGCACGTGCGCGCACGTGCGCGCACACACACACGCACACACACACACACATGCACACGCACACACTTGTGAATATATATATATAAGGATTTAAAAATGCAGATGCACAGCGGATTCCTGGGAGTGGGAACAGTGGGCGTGGGCGGGGACTGCCGACGTGACACTTGAACTATCTCTGCAGTGTCTTTGTTCCTTCATTTAAAAAGAGAATCTTCCAATTTTACTTATTATGCGTCAGTTTTTATATTTTAAGGAAAAGACTTGCAGCACAGTTGACAAAATGTTGATAAAGACAGATTCTAGTTCGTGGGAATATAGGTCCGTGTTATCTCTATCAGCGCCATTTTCTATTCTAAAACATTCTGGCAACATGCCAGGTGCAGTGGCCCAAGCCCGTCATCCCAGCAGCTCAGGAGCTGAGGCAGGAGGGTCGAGAGTTCAAAGCCAGCCTCAGCAAAAGTGAGGCCCTCAGTAACTCAGGGAGACCCTGTCTCTAAATAAAATACAAGATAGGGCTGGGATGGGGCCCAGGGGTTGAGTGTCCCTGAGTTCAATCCCTGGTGTACTCCCCCTAAAAATAACATTCTGGAAATAAAACAGAAACGCTGCATTTTGAAGAGCATTCTAAGAAGGACACAGGGTGAGTTTTGAAGGAGGCTCTGGAAGGCTCCCAGAGGAGGTGACACCGGATCAAGTTCCCAGCCATAAGCAGCAGTTCTCCAGGTAAGCCAGAAGATGAGGCGCTCAGGAAGGGACAAAACAAAAACGCAGCACTGTGAACAGACGGCAGCCCCGTGGTGTGACTGGAAGCCCACCTCCAGGCCTCAGTCTCCCCATCTTTCAAATGAGTCATTGTTTCATCTCTCACATAGCAGGCTCCAGAAAATATGGAGGCTCCATTTGGGAAAAGCAAAGTCTTGTGGGTTTTGACCCAGCCCCCGCAAGTTGAGGTCCATCCCCATTGCTTATTAGCTGTGGGACTTTGGGTGAAATAATCCATCTCCCTGTGTTTCTCTTTCCTGGTCTGTAAAATAGTGATGGCAGAATTTTACTATCATCTTGGTTCCTTTTCTGTTGCTATCACTGAATACCTGAGACTGGGTAATGCATAAAGAAAAGAAATGTCTTTCTTACAGTTCTGGAGGCTGGGAAGTCCAAAATCATGGTGCAGGCATCTTCTCGGGGGTCTGGGGAGGGCCTTTCCATTGCATCATAAGATGGCCGAAGGGATCACCTGGTGAGAAGCAGCAGGTCTGCATCCTCTTCTTTTAAAACAATCCAAGAGGCTCCACCCTCATACCTTCATCTAATCCTAACAACTTCACAAAGGCTCCACTTCCAAAAACTATGAACATCGGAATCTGGGGTACTAGGCTTCCAACACGTGTCCTTTTGGGGGGCACCTTCAAACCACAGTCAGGATTTACTTTTGTGAAGATTCGCTAAGTTAAGGAACTTACATTATGTAGATCCGTGCCTGGAAGATATGGAGAGCTCAGAAATTAGTCTTGTTGTTGTTAATTATTTTGTTGCTGCTGCTCTTGGGAGGACTGATTTATTTATTCTCAGGTATCCGGGAATTCACTCTTTTCCAAAACTGCGGGCCTTCTGCCCCCCATCCACACCAGCTCCCTGGGGTTCAGGGCTCCACCATGTTTGCCCAGGGCCTCCCCAGGGCCTGGTGCTCAGCCCACACGGGTCACCTGACGGGTGCGCTTCCAAGTTTTCCAGGTAGGCCCTGGCCACATTCCTCCCTCCCCTTTTAATCGCTATTTGTTTTCCTTGATGGGATTTCATTCATTCGGACTGGTCTGTGTTTTCCCTTCTTATCGTTACCCTCCACCAAATTCCCCACAGGCCACAGCAAAGCTGCTGCAAGCCCACACTCATTAAACGGCCCCCTGCAGGGGTCCTGTGTGGATCTAGGAGGAGGATATAATTGTTGCTTTCTGCAGAGCTGCCCCCCCCCCAGGCTCCTGAGGAGGCTGGAGGACTGACGTTCTTGGAGGCAGAGCCTGGTGGTCAAATGGAGTCCGACATCTCCTCCTGACTCACACTCTGGAGTCAGACATCGGGGAGGTAGGGAGGAGCTGGGTGGGGGTTTGATCCTAGGCTGTCAGAGCTGGGAAGAAACAGAGCAAGACCTGGTCCAGCCTCCCAGGCAGAGGTGAGGACGCTGAGGCTGGGGAGGCCAAGCTGGGTGCACACCTGTGACCCATCAAGACTTCTGCCCCATCAGTTAGTTTGGCTCCTCTCCCCCATCCCCAGCTCGGGGGTAATCGGTGGCAGAAATGTCCCCATGTTTTCCTCCTTTCTATAAACACAAAGTGGTCGCAGCTCATTATGTCAAGGAGTGCAGACGTTTTCGTTTGCAACGTGTGTATTAGTTTGATTGAGCTGCTATAACAACACCCCGCAGCCACGGTGGCTTGAACAACAGAAGTTTATTTTCTCTCGATTCTGCAGGCAGGAAGGGCAGGATCCAGGTGTTGCCAGGCTGGGTGGATCCTGAGGCCTCTCCTGGGCTTGGAGATGGCTGTCTTCCCCCTGTGCCTCTGTGTCTTTCACGGTCGTCCCTCTGTGTCTGCTCCTGTCCCAATTCCCTCCTCTTATAAACAGACACCAGCTACATGGGATGGGAAACCCCGAATAAGCTCCTTGTTGCCTGAATCACCTCTTAAAACACTCTGTGTTCAAAGACAGCCCCATTCTGAGGCACGAGGGGTTGGGACTTCAAACATACAGAGTGCGGCTGACCCTGTGACTGCTTTGAAGTGGTGCTGCCAGTTCCGGAAGCTTCTGTGCTTGCAGTGGTCAGAACCCTGCCAGAGCCGCACCAGTGAACCAGCCTGGCCTGGCCCGCTGGCCCCTGCTGGAGCGGAGGTCATCCCAGATGGGGCCTGGTCAGCTGCCCTTCAAAAGGGCATGGCCTTGATATAGTTCTAACATTTAAAAGATCTTTTTAAAGCACTAGTTTTTGTTTTCACTGTTTTTCTCTCTGATTTTTCTGTTTTCTACTTCATTGATAAATGTTCTTTATTCTTTCCTTTTGTTTTATTGTACTCTCCACCCCCCCCCCCCGTTTCTTAAAGCAGAAGTTTAGATTCTTCAAATGAGACCTTTCTTCTTTTCTAGTAATCATTTAAGGTTAATGCATTTTTTCTCTAAACACTGCTTTATCTGCATCCCACAAATTTTGACAGCGTGTTTTCATTTCTGTTCAGTTATGAATGTTTTCTGATTTCCCTTGAGACTCCTTATCATTTAAAGACTTTATTGCTTAAGTCAGGTGTGGTGTAATTCTACTTTATTTTGAAACATTTTGAAGTTTAATTCTATTTGTTAAGATTATGAGCAACAATTCGGTTTATCTTGGTGAATATTTCCTGCGTATCTGCAAACAGCACGTATTCTGTTATCACTGGGTGGACTAGTCTATGAATTTAGCTCCAGTTGGCTGATGGTGTTCTTTAGTTTGTCTATATCCTTGATGTTTTCCTGACTACTACCTGTGAGTGACACAGTAGTGTTAAAATTTCAAACTGTAGGTACAATGGGTGAAGCTCAGCAGCAGACCATTTGCCTGGCATATTCAAGGGCTTGGGTTCAACTCCCTAGCACTGAAAAAAAAAAAAAAAAATGGAAAAGAAGAAGAAGTTTATGATTGTAGATCTGTCTCTCTCAGTTCTAATGGTTTTTGCTTGGCGTGTTTTGAAGCTCTGCTGTGCCCTACCTAGACACTTAGGATCATTACATCCACTTGGTAAATTGATCTTTTTATCATTACGTGATGTCCCTCTTTATCTCTAGCAATTTTCACAACTCTGAAGTGCACCTGATACCAACGTAGTCACTTCAGATTTATTTTGTTTCATGCTTGCCTGGCAGATCTCTCTGTGCCTTTTTACTTTTAGCTTTTGAAGATACGATTATCTTCTGAGAGAGTTTCTTGCAGACAGCACACATTTGGGTCATGCCTTTTTGTCTCCTTTATTATTCTCTTTTTTAACTGGTGATTTCAGACCATGCACATTTAATGTAATGATTGATACTTTGGAATATAGGTCTACTATTTTATCACTTTCTTTATATCTATTTTTCTTCATTTGGTTACCTTTTTTTCTGTCCTCTTCTGAGTTGTTTCATTTTCAGTACTCATTTGAATTTTTAAAATTTTTTACCATATCTTTTGGTTTAGTTTCTTATTTATTGCTCTAGAGGTTATAATATGCATATTGATTTTTATAATATACTTAGAATCTAAGTTTGTCACTTTTAAGCATAGAGTATGAAGAAACCTATCATTATATAGTTTCTTTCTCTCATCTGTCTTTATGTTATAGTTGTTTTATATATTATATCTGCATGCATTGAAAACTTCACTACTGTTATAATATTTTGTTTTCACCTATTAAACATTGCTCATTTTATTTTGTTTATTTTACCTTTGGTCAGTGCTTGGGCTAGAACCTATAACCTAACCCATGCTAGATAAGTGTTTTACCACTGAGCCACAACCATTGACCATAATTTAAATAAGAGAACAAAAAAAATCTATTATATTTGCCCAGATATTTACCACTTCTGTTGCCCTTTCTTTGTTTTTTTATGTTACAAATTTCCTCCTAGTACTCTTTAGCAGTTATTTTACAGCATGTCTGCTGGCAATGAATTATTTCAGTTTTCCTTCATCTAAGAATATATTTATTTTATCTTCATTTTTTTAATATTTATTATTTAATTATAGTTGGACACAATATCTTTACTTTGTTTATTTATTTTTATGAGGATTGAACCAAGGGCCTCGCATGTGCTAGGCAAGCGCTCTACCGCTGAGCCACAACCCCAGCCCTATTTTATCTTCATTTCTGAAGGATATTATTTCTGGTTATAGAATTTGAGGTCAAAATTTCTTTTCTTGCATCATGTTAAAAATGCCACTCTACTTCTTTCTGGTCTCCTTTTTTTCTTTCTGTTTTCTTTTTGCAGTGCTGGAGATTGAACCCAGAGGCACTCTACCACTGAGCTACATCTTCGCCCTTTTTATTTTTTAATTTAGAGACAGGCTCATACTAAGTTGCCCAAGCTGACCTTGAACTTGTCATCTTCCTGCTTCAGTCTCCCAAGTGGCTAAGATAACAAGCACACACCCCTATGCCTGGCTTGACCTCCTCAGTTTCTGACCAAAAAAATGTAGTAATTCAAATTGCTAGTCCCATCTAAAAAAAAAAAAAAAAGTGTTATTTTAATCCAGCTCATTTAAAGACTTTCTTCCTTTGATCTAGTTTTTAGCAATTTGATCATAATTTTTTTAGCTTTGCCTGTTTGAGATGCAGAGCTTCTTGAATCTGTAGGTTCATGTCTTTCATCCTCATTGACTTTTTATTTGTTTGTTTGTTTGTTTTTACTGAGCATTGAACCCAGTAATGCTTCACCACTGGGCTATATCCCCAGTCCTTTTTATTTTTAATTTTGAGACAGGATCTCACTAAGTTGCTGAGAGTCTCAATAAGTTGCTCAGAGTAACCTTGAACTTGCAATCCTCCTGCCTCAACCTCCCAAGTGGCCGGAATCACAGATGTGCACCACCATGCCCAACTCCTTGTTGATCCTTTCCTCTGCCACTTCATTCTACTCTTGAGCCCATCCAATAAGTTTTTCATTTAAGTTATTTTATTTTCACCTCTAAAATTTTCACTTGATTTCTTATATCTTTTTTTTTTTTGTCGTTGTCATTGAACTTTTTGACTTTGCCATTTACTTCAAGAGTACTTCTAATTACTTATTAGAGCATTTGTATAGTTGCTACTTTATTAGAGAATGTCAATATCTTTGTTATCTCGATGTTAGTATCTATTAATTGTCTTTTCTATGCAATTTGAGATTTTCCTGATTATTCATAAGTCAAGTAAATTTGGAATGCTATCATGGACATTTTGATTACTATAGTTATAAAACAGCAGGTTTTATGTAGGTCCTGTGGAGAAAGGTGACATTTTTGTTTTAGCAAGCAGTTCAGGTTCTAGGTGCTGAACTGTCCTCTGTGGGCTGGGTGTCTGATGTCAGTTGAGTTTTAAGAAACTTTGCAGTGCTATTTCCATAACACCATCCACTGGCCAGTGTGGCCCTTGGGCAGTCTCTGTGTTAGCTCAGTCCTTTTGTTCTTATTTGTTTTGTTCTGTTTGGCACAAGGGATAGAATCCAGGGGCACTTAACCACTGAGCCATATCTCCGGGCTTTTTACTTTTTATTTTGTGACAGGGTCGCATTAAGTTGCTCAGTGCCTCCCTAAGTTGCTAAGGCTGGCTTTGAATTTGCAATTATCCTGCCTCAGCTTCCTGAGCCACTGGAATTACAGGCGTATGACACCAGGTGTGACTAGTTCAGTTCTTCAAATTTTTGGTCTGCTAATTTAGATTTCTTAATAACTCTATCATATAGAGCCTTAAAATCCTGACATATACGTGAGTTCCCCTTCAGGGAGCTGTGTCCTGGTTGAACAGGTTGATTTCATAACTTTACAATGTCCAAATAGTAAAAAGAAAAAAAAAACACTTTAGTCCCTCTCCAAATTAGTAACTTTAGGAAGCTGCTTTCCTGAATTGCTCTGCCTTTCTCTCTCTCTTTGGTTCTTCCAGTGCCCTGGAGAATCCCATCTTAGTCTTTCCCCTTTGGTCTTGACACCCAAGAGCAGCTTCTTCCATGAAGCCTCTTCAATGAATTCTGTGACCAAATGGCCAATAAGCTTAAAATCAAAAACCAGAAATGGAATGCTTGCAGTTCCTTGTAGTGCTCCGTGACAGGGGGCTTTTCCCATACAGTGACAGCCCAGGGACTCTCGGAGCTGGCTCCCTGTGCTCAGGTCTCAACTCAGCAGGTCATTAGCTTCGTGTTGTGAGCAGGCAACTTAATCTTCTGAAGCCCAGTTTCTCCAAGTGAAGGAGAACACGTGCCTCAAAGAAGTCCCCGTGAGCCTTCATTTTATGGATTCAAGAGTAAAACACTCTTCCTGGGGGGGACGAGCTTCACCCTGCCACCAGCAGCGATCATCAGACAAGTCAGCCTGAGGCCCGAACCTTAGCTGAGACCAACCTCTCACCAAAAGGTTTCCTAAACTTCTCCACGCCGCAGTTCCCTTGGAGAAAGAATTAAGGCGCTCTTTACATCACGTCCTTAGAACAGTATTTGGGACAAAAGAAGTCTACACAAGGTTGAGCGAGGGCTGGGGCTATAGCTCAGTTGGTAGGGTGCTTGCCTCGCATGCACAAGGCCCTGGGTTCCATCCCCAGCATCACACACACACAAAAAGATTGAGCGAGTATTGATTCGAACCCACTCACTGCAGGACTGGGGTATATATGTTTCAAGTGCTTATGGGAATAGAGGAAGTCCCATCCTCTCTCTCGAGGTGATGTCTGGACTCCTGGGAGACAGGGAGGCAGTCCCCTGGGTGAGCTGGAGGCACCTGGCCACCAGGAGAGTGGGCTGGCGCTGTGCAGTGACGGCCTTGGCACCTCCCTCTCTCCCGGCTGCTTCCAACACAGCGTTTTCCACTTTCCCCTTCATTAAACCAGAAACTCAGATGTTGGTAATTAGACCGCCATCCCCAGCTGCCCAAGTCACATTTGGTTCCAAAAAGCCCTGTATACTGCTACTTGTGCGTTTGTTAACAATGTCCCCACAACAGGTCTGCAATTAGAGCCCATCTGTTCGGTTTCTCGTAGAGCATTGCCAAAGGCGCTGCTGCTGAACCTGTGCGTCCCCATGGTTGGGAATATCTCCCTGCAAATCCTGAGCAGGAGACCACTTGTCCCTGGGTAAGTGTCTGGGGCTGGAGGCTCCTGGGCGCCCATCCTAACAGGTGCCCATAGCGTGCAGGTGGGCACGATGAGGGGACGGCAGGGGGTGTGGGGTTGGGGTGGCCGTCTGGAGGCATCTGTCTGGCTTCCTCAGTCAGGACTCTTGCTTCCCCAGCTGCTCCACATTTGGTTCGGCCACAGCTTGTGAAATAAGATACTGTTGCTCCCCCAGGAGGTGTACTGTCCCTAATCCCACCCAGTAGGAGATGTCCTGTGGCCACTGGGCATCCTCTCTCCACCTGCCCAGGTTTGCAGAGGAGTCAATGGTAAACAGACTCTTCCTCCAGGAACTGATGGGGGGAAATCTTTGGAAATATGGGGAGAGCCAGGCAAGTGCCACAGATCTGAAACTAAGCATTTTAAACATGAATTGCCCAAGGAGGAAGCCATGCTGGCACTGGAAGAGTGACTGTGGCCGAGAAGGTGGCACACCCCTGTCAATGCAGCTAGTCAGGAGGCTGAGGCAGGAGGATCCCTAGTTCCAGGCCAGCCTGGGTCACTTAGTGAGACTCTGTCTCAAAATAAAAATTTAAAAATATTTTTTTTTAAAGGTGTGTGGCTCCTTGGTAGAGCACTCTCCTAACATGTACTGGGGTTTGATCCCCAGAACGACCACGCTCCCCCTAAAGAACGTGAGTGAGCAGTCACCAGTGTGGACACCTGACCAGGCATGACAGAGAACAGGGAGGTTGGGAGGACCAGGCTTCCCTTTACCTTCTCTATGGGAGAAGGTTTTTAAAAACACTAATGCCATTAAGAAAGCCATTCATTAGAAGTTCACTGGATTAGACAGAGGGGCAGGGAGGGGCGATGGGAACGGGAAAGATAGCAGAGTGAATGGGACAGAACTTCCCTGAGTTCATATAGCAATACACGACCTGTGTCACTCCACACCACGTAGAACCAGGATAATGGGACGTGATGGCCGATGTATGTATGATACATCAAAACACCCTCGGCTGTCATGCATGATTAAAAAAAACAAATAAAAACAGGGAAAGAAGAGAAAAGGAAGGATAAGAGAAGACACAAGAGAACATGGTAGAGGAAGAGGAGGTGTAGAGAGCTCCTTTTCAAGTATAATCAATTCAATGAGAGTCTTTGTCTACTATTAACCAAAGTAAACCATTGTTTTCTGTTGGTTATGATGAAAAAAAAAGTGATTCCAGTTGCATTAACATCTAAGAGAATGAATTTAACCACATAGGTGAAAAATACATATGAAAAGCTATTATTATTGAAGGAGATGAAAGATCTAAATAAAAAGGTAGTCCATGTTCATGGAAAGGAAGGTGTTCTGCCAAGATGACATCAATACTCCCCAAAGCAATCCACACATTCAGCACGCTCCCTGTCAAAATTTCAACAGCCCCCTTTCTTTTTTTTTAACAGAAACAGGAAAACCAATCCTCAGATTTATATGGGATTACACAGGACCCTGGATAGCCAAAACAGTCTTGAAAAAATAAAGATGGTGTTCTCATACTTATTACATGCTTACTTATTCCAAACAGATTACGAAGCTAATGGATAATAACAACAACATCAAAACAAAATAAAAACAAACATGACATGTGGAATATAACAAAAAGCCCAGAAATAAGCCCTGTCCCCCCCCCAAAAAAATGGCTGGGAGTATAGCTTAGTGGTAAAGCATCCTTGGATTCAATCCCAAGTTAAAAATGGAAAATAAAAATCGTCAAAGGACTCGCATACATTCAACATATAAACCATAACAAACACCTTTCCATTTGTGTCTTCTTGGGAGGCATATGTATGCCTCCACTCTCCTGCCCCCAGATTTCTAAATGGACTTGACTACGGCCACAAGACCTGGGGTACAGGGCACCCAGGATGTCCTGACTGTGGCTGGAGCCCTAAGTCCTGGGCCATAGAAGGCTCACCAATCTGTCGCAGATGGTGGAGGGACATCAGGGAAAGTACCCAGGAGAGGCAGCATTCGAGGGTCAGGGGCTCCTCCCAGGGGACCGAGGGCTCACACAGGGGAAGAGATGGCGTGGCCAGGATGGGGAAGGGTGGAAGTCTGGAGTCTTGTGGGGAATGGCTGAGGGGGGCTGAGGTCAGACAGAAGGGGGGAGAGAGGTGCGGCTGGAAACGCAGGCGCAGGTGGGACTGCAGGGACGCGAAGGCCAGGGGGAGGGACATGGATCTCGTTGTGTAGGTCAACGAAGAGCCACCGAAGGGGACATGCACACGATGGGAGTGTAGGAGAACTATTTAGCCAGGCGCACACCCTGCAGTCACCCAGGAACCCCTGCAGTCACCCAGCCCTGCTGCCCAGGCACAGGGCAGTCACTAATGCCCCCCGGGTCCTCCTAAAAGCAACTGGAAGTCTGGGCAGCGCATCTGAGTCTCGTGACAGGAGTCCTCTGGCTGCCCGTTGGGAACAGATTGAAGAGACTGGAATCAGCACGTCACCCCCACACACGGTGCCCCTGGGAGGGGTTCAGATGAGGGCCTTAGAACCCCACCTGGGACTGACCTGGGAGGAGGCGGGAAGAAGTGGCCAGTTTTATTCATGGGGTGTAAGAATTAGGGCTGACGGGGCACTTGGGGGAGAGGAGTCAACTCACCAGAGAGCCCAGACTGCCCTCCAGGGACCTTGCTGTCACTCCCCTCTGGCTCTGCTGTCAGAGCGTGGGGCAGTCCGGCTGCAGCAAAATAGCGGGGGGGTGGGGGGGGGGGGTGGGGGGGGGGTGAGGAGCAACTTGTGTAGATTGATGCAGCAGGAGTGGGAGCCGTTTACTGTAGGACAGGAGGGGTATTTATACATTCCTCACAGCTTATCTAATTAACATAAACTCGATACAGCAGTCCACCAATCAGGAATCTCCACACTTCATGGCTCGCTGGCGCCACTTCACAAACCACTCCCTCTGGCAAAATGCCAGGCGCCATCCTGACTTGTTTACAGACCCTAACAAGAGCGAGGGGCTCCGAGTCCCTGCCTTGAGAGCTGGGGGTTGCAGGAGCTGGACGATCCCAGGGGATCAGCATTCACACGGATGCCCCAAGAACAGGGAGGACAGACCTGCAGGGACCTGGGCAGGAATCCCCTCCAGAGCCAAAGAACACTGGTGGCCCATCCCCTCCCAACCCACCGGGCCCTTCGGATCCTATGCCACCCGCCTCCCTCCGCAGAGGGGACCAAAGTGGCTTGAAAGGGTCCATCATGACGTCAGGCAGGTTACCCGCGTCAGGGGCTGCTTGGAACCCGTTCCCCACCTCCAGGCCATATTTGCCTCCAGCACCCACCCCCTGGGTCCCTGTAGCTGGAAGAGGTCTGACCTCCCAGGACGCTGTTCCCCCAGAAAAGCCCTAGAAAAGGCGACGCGGGCAGTCACTTGACTTCATGCCTGCCTCGGGCATCAGTCTCAGGCCGCGAGGAATCTCTCCCTCTCCGCAACCATCCCCAAATTTAAGAACTCAGTGGCGGGAGGAGGAGGCGGCTTGGGGGAAGGGAGGGGGATCCCTAACTGCCCGCAGCACCTTGAGGTCGCTGAGATTTGCATCCGGCGGCGTCTGGGCTTCTGCAGGACCCAGAGTTAATCTCTGCAGTGAAGATTAGTTTATTCGATTAACTCTGTTCCCCGCAGACCATCCGGGGAGCTCCCTGCCCCGCATCCACAACAAGCCTCACCAACCTTTCCCCAGCTCCAAGAAGATTCGATAGAATCGTCTTTCTCCCCCTTCCTTTCATATGATTGAAAAATAAATTGAAAATGAATTTCAGTCCTTGCTTGTGTTTTAAATATGAGATAAAGGGTGGCCCCCTGTGCCAGCAAGTTCAATAGATGGAGGGAGGGAGGGAGCCGGCTTCCAGGACCAGCAAGGCACCGGGGGCTCTGCTGGGTCAACGGGAGGCCCTTGAGCCGGAGGAAGGGGGGACTGGTCACAGCAATATTTGTGTAATTAGGCTGTTGGATTTTGACATGATTATGATGAGGCGGTTTCTAGAGAACTAGAATGTAGCCATCCAAACGTGAAATGATAAAAACGTTCCTTCCAGTGTCCTATTTGAGCTTGTCTCTTAAACACTCATTCCTATGTGGCTGCAGGAGGAGTTGGTCGTTTTTTTTTTTTTTTTTTTTTTGCGGGGGTGGGGGGGGTTCCTGGGGATTGAACTCAGGAGCACTCAATCACTGAGCCACACCCCCAGCCGGATTTTGTAGTTGATTTAGAGACAGGGTCTCACTGATTTGCTCAGGGCCTTGCTAAATTGCTGAGGCTGGCTTTGAACTCGCAATCCTCCTGCCTCAGCCTCCAGAGATGCTGGGATGACGGGCGTGTGCCACCCCACCCCGAGACCTACTACAGGAGGAGTTTCAATGCTCCGGAGCCGGAGGGTCCTGCTCTCAGGAAATCTCATTTTATTGGTTGGGGATGTGGACTGAGCATGAAAACGATTCTTAAGGCTTTTGAATTTCTTAATCTGGAAGTATTTATCAAGATCACTTGTAGGGACGATTCTAGGTTGCGGGGTTAGAGAATGTGGTCGTCAATGGTTCTCTGGGAAGAGTAACAGCAGGTCCATCCAAAGGTGGCGCGAGGTCCCTCCCGCGGAGAGGGAGCTGCTCTGTTCTGTGGCATAGTCCTCCTCCACTGGGGGACTTGCCAAGCAGCAGGTGACCTGGAAGAAGCCCCTGGGCCACCGTGACCCTGAGCATCTGCAATGCAAGGTTCAAAGACGTATTTATACGGGGCCTGCCTGTGCCGAGCGTTTGCCATCACTGTCCGGGAAGATGATTTCCGGGGTCAGAAAAATGACTTGAAAACTTGACCCTGAAGATTGGACTTGCTTCTGTGCTTATATCCGGCTCGAGGTGTGGGGTCTTAGCAGCTCCTTCTCACAGGGGGTTTGCTCAGGCTGAGAGCCATGATGATGCAGGAAGGACCTAGGGAGAAGGACAGTGGGGACCTGAGAGGGGTGTGCCAAGGGAGAGGAGGCCAGGAGGAGAGGTGTGACTGCCTTCCAGAAAACACGAAATCATAAAAACAGCAGTATTCCTGGCACAAGTAGCTTCTTTTGCCCAAATAAGAGATTTCTGGCTCGCCAACTACATGCAGCTACCAGTTTACACCAAGCTCCGCATGCATATTTTACAATGCTCTGAAATCTAATTAAAGTGGACCGCAATAGCTCCTTTAATTATTCATCACAGTTCCAATGTACAAAGACTCTTTCTCAAGTTATAATTGTCAAATAACCATTCCTCAGCTCCTCTCATTTTCACATGAAACTAGGCATATGCTGCTAGAGCCCTTGTGCCCCACCCCCACCCCCGCCCCCTGGTACTGGGATTGAGCCCAGAGTGCACCTTGGCTTTCTTTCTTTTCTGTTTTAGACTTAACCTGCTAAGGCTGGCCTCAGACTTGCCATCCTCCTGCCTCAGCCTCCCGGGAAGCTGGGGTTACAGTGAGCCACCGTGCCCAGTTTACCTCTTGATGTTATCAGCCCAGTCTCTCTACAGGTTGCAGGAAGCGTGGGAATCCAATGCAGATATTCTCAAAGAAGATTTGTATTTTTTTTAAATGACATGATCAAACATCCAGACGAGAAGGAACAGCTGGATAAATGTAAGATTGACAGTGGTGCACCAGCACTGGGTGCTCGTGCCGTCGAAAGACCGAACACATTCGCTTTCATCCAATTATGTCATCACGTGCCATAGGTTATGGCTTGCCTTGAACCTTCAGCTAAATCACATTGGAACCCAAGGACAGTGGGTTTCTTTTAAGCAATGATAACAGCAAAGAAGATCTTAAGACATAACTTAAAGCACACCTGAGCGTAGGCCTGTGATCCCAGCCATTAAGGAGGTTGAAACAGGACGGCGGCAAGTTCCAAGCCAGCCTCGGCAATTTAGGGAGACCTTGTTTCAAAATAAAACATTTTTAAAGTGGGGAGGTCAGCAGTGGTGGTCCCCTGGGCGCAACCCTGAGCAGGGCTAATTAGTTAATCAAAACAATATGAATTTGAGTGTGCGATTTCTCTTCAGCCCCAAAGAGGCAAAACCCACCCCTCTGCTGGATGGCCTCAGACCTTTATGCGGCAGGTAGGGTTCAGGTGGCTGGAGGTCTTCTCCCGGGGGTCTTTGAAGCCCTCTGTCTCCAGGGGTGGATTCAGACACGTCCCCCACGACAGTTCAGCCATGGAGAATTCCCACCTCCTCTGCTGCCTCCTGCCTGGGAGACCTGATGTGAAGCCAGACATCATCCCACTGGGAATCTGTGCTATTTTACCTTTGCAATGTGGGATGCCTTGGGTCGAAGTGGTTTGAAATAATCCCCCTTCTCTGTGCAGTGTTTTAAAGAGGACCCTGGTCTAAAATCCATCACCTGCCAGGCCAAGGGCTCGACACGTGTTAAAACCACCTGAACAGGACTTCACGGGAGACGGAGCTGCAGGGGTTTTCACAGAAGTCACACAGGGACTTTTGGCCTGGACATCTGGATGATGCCCATTCCTATTTCACAACTTCTCCCAGTGGATCCTGCTCCCTTTAGTACATGACTCTGCACACAGTCGGTGCTCAATAATTGTTCCTGGAGTTTATTATCTGACTTTGCCATCCAGCTGCTAGAAGCTCTGTCTCTGCGAGGAGCCACCATCCTGAGCGCCACACTCTCCCCTGGGACCCCCGCAGCCCTCTGCTTACCCCATCCCCCATCTTCTTTTTTCTGACAAAGTACAGAATATCAATAGCATTTTCGGCTTAGAAAGTTCAAGGGTCAATCTTCAAGGTGCTTAAGGCAGGGAAACTCTCCAGAGCCTAACCGCAGCCCTGAATCGCCAGGCCAGTGTCCTTGGGGTGTGCACAGGGGACAGCGAAGGCATCTTCAAGTCCACACAGGCATCCCCGTGTGAAAGCGCCAGTGTTCCCCAGGCTAATTAAACCGGCCAATTATGGTAATTAACTGGCACCCATGTTTCGATGGCTGTGAATCAGAATGGGGGGGTACCACTCCAAAATGGGATTTCCAAACAACATCACAGTTTAAAAGAACAAAGGGTCATCCCATCCAGAAACGGAGAGGTAGATGGACGTTCTTGGAAACCCTCTGCCATCTCCTTTACCCTCAAACAACCAAAGATAAAGAGTAGAGAGAAATGAACGAGAAAAACAGAAAAAACAAAACAAAACAAACATAAGTCAATGTTTTAAAAAAGAGCCACTTGTCTGTCAGGCTGTGGCACAAGTTACTTTTCCCCCACTTCAGTGATATTAATTAGAGAAATTCCCTTTCATCGAAGGTCACCTTGACTTCAGGAAGGAAACAAGGCCTGAATGATATGCTAATCAGGACGCACCTCTTTGAAAACCCCGTCTAAATGGCTCAACTGATATATTTTAAAGCCACCGGCCAGTGGTGAAAATAGTGAGCACCAAAATAGTGAGCACCAAGTTCTCTCTCTCTCTCTCTCTCTCTCTCTCTCTCTCCTCTCTCCTCTCTCTCTCTCTCTCTCTCTCTCTTGTTTTCTTCTTAAAGAGAGTTGGTTGGTCAAGTTGATCCCTTGTTGTTGAAATTCAATCAAGGGCATTAAAGTGTAAACCAGTTGGAAAGACAAAGAGCTTTAGGGAAATTAGTTGCTTCAACACCAACAAACAAGGGCTGGGTAATCTTCTTAGAGAAATTAATGAAAGGAAAAGCCCCCTTCAATTTGGGAGGAGAATGAGCCCCGGCTCAAAGCACAGGCCTGGGAGGTTTAGCGGGAAGACGCGGAATGGAGAAGCTGGATTAAATCGAACTTCAATGAGAACACAAAGAAATTGGGGGGGATCTGAGAGCACAGCGCACCCACCTTCAGATGGAGGGGAATTTTCGTGGCCCACGGTCCTAATCCTTTATGCAAATCTCCTTAGATTGAAGTTTGCTTAAGTGTTTTATTTCTTTGCATACAATTAACATGTGAAGGTCTGAAATGCTAAACGACTTCAAAGAAAGCCCCTGGTCCAGACGCACCTACAATGACAGAGCCGGCCACCTCTAATGCTATCCCCAAGTTTGGGGATATTTTCAGATGAAATCTCAATGTTTCAGAGAGTCTCGAGAGTCTTGCCAACACTCAGAATGAATAAATAAACAAACAAACAAAAATCGACCACCCCCCACCCCCCACCCCCACCACTCCCAAACAAGAAAATACCCAGCCTGCTCCTGGCCCGCCATAATTCTCTTCTCTCCCTGGGCTGTAGGGGGACCCTATCTAGTTCCTGGTTTTTCTTCCAATTCCATCATCTCCTTGGATGCTCCTCTTTTTAACTTAACATCAACGATGATGCTAGGATTCGTGTCTTTAACTTCCTGTTTGGAAACACTATGGATTTATAGAAAATTTACAAAAATTTAAAACAGCACAAGGCACACCCCTTACCTAGATCCACTCTCTATGTTCTCTTCAGAGTCATGATACGGTTGTCAACCTCAGCAAAGTGGACCTGATTAGAACCCAGTTCATCTAATCCACCATTTTTCTGCTTCAATTGTCTTGGCCCAATGAGGTGCTTCAGAGAATTTCCCACCTGCCACCACCAGATCTGGGCTAGTACCCCGTACCCTTTGGGTGTCGTCTTTTTTGGTTTGGACCGTGTGTCTAAAGTGACACACATGGTAAGCATTGGGATGCTTAAAATTCATTTTTTAAGCACGGCATGGTGGTGCACACCTACCTATAATCCCAGCTACTCAGGAAGCTGAGACAGGAGGATCAAAAGTTCTAAGGCCAGCCTCAGCAACCCTGAGACCCTGTCTCAAAACAACATACAAAAAGGGCTGGGCATGTGGCTCCATGGTAGAGCACCCCGGGGTTCAATCCCTAGTACACTTAGATAAATGAATACTGACTTTTAAAATGATTATATTCAATAAATTAGTGTAATTCTTAATTTAGACACCAGAGTTCAAGGTCTTGTCAGCTTTTAAAATCCATGCATATGGAATTCTAGAATCAGGGAACAGCAATGACAGTGACAATGATAAGAAACCTTCAGCCACCACTCAGGCGCTGGGCTGCGGATTATCCGTGAGATCACGCTTTCTCTTCTTTCTCCTAGAACAGCCTGGAGGGGTTCCTGGGAGTGTGTAGGACCCCTTCCTCCTCTTCCCTTGGAATCTCAGAGTCCAAATTCCATGCAGACCATGAGGGGTGCGCAGGGTACCAAGAGGGTCCCACGCTCTGCTCTCTACCTCCAGTTTCAGGGGTTCCTGTAGCCTTGCCCACCCCAGCAGCTTCTCAGGATACATGTGAACCGCCTGCTGCATTTACACACACACACACACACACACACACACGCACACACACGCACGCACGCACTCTCCAGCTCTGTTGATTTTGCTGTGCATCCCCAGGCAAGACCATGAGCCCTCTGATCTCCTTCCCCTACTCCAGCAGAGAGAGAAGCAAAGAGAAAGGCCTTGCGCTTGATCTGGAATCCTGGCTGGTTTCCCGTTGTCACCGTTGTCACCCCGTGGGCTGCTGTGTCCCCGAGGCTGTGGGAATTGTTGGTTGTGAATTCTGGGATTTGCTCAGCAGCAGCATCAACACAGGTGGAGTCACCAGGTGGAGGCGGGGAGGGCCAGGGGCGGGGAGAGGGGGTGGGAAGAAGGTTCCAGAAGGAGAAAACTACAAAGGTCAAGACCCAGAAGGGGGGCCCTGCGGGCAGACTCAGAGTTGGAGGAGAAGCCCAGTGTGAGGAGGGTGGCAGGAAGAGAAGGCTGGGGCACAGTATAAAGAAAGGACTTAAGGGCTCGGGTCATGGGTGCCTTGAGTACCTGCTGGGGAGCTGGGGAGCTGGGGGTGCAGCCCCAGGAGGGGCCTGCAGCCTGTGGCCCCTCAGGCATCTTGTCTTGGTGGGAGGAGTGAAAGGAGAAGGGGGGGTGACACCCAGGCCCCTAACCAGAGCTGTTCCTGCAGCTGCTCTAGATCAGAAGTCCTTCATTCATTCCAGGTGTATTTTTTTAAGCACATTCAATGCACCAGACCCTGATTCAAGTCCCAGGTTACAGTGGCCCAGACAAGGCCCAGGTGATAAATACTAGGGAGGAAGCCTAAGTACGGTAGCAGATAGTGACGTGGATATGGAGAAGGCAAGTCCATCTCGCTTAGAGGGGCCAGGGAAGACCTCTTTGATGAGGAGGAACTTGAAAAGAGACCTAAAGGCAGGAAATGGTGGTATCCACCATGTCATTATCTGGGGAAAGAGCAACAGGTGGGGGGAGGAGACGGAAGGATGGGCAAGTGCAAAGGCCCTGGGGCAGGAGCATGCTTAGCCTGCATGAGGCTCTGCAAGGCCTTCACCCTGGACGGAGGAGCACTGTGATTTGAGGGAAGTGACAGGAGAGGGAAACAACAGGTGGCCAGAAAAGAGACAGCGTGGGGTCTTGGAGGTCAGAGTGAGCACACTGGTATTTACTCCGAGCCACGTGAGAAGCCACTGCAGAATTCTGGGCAGAGAGAAGCTGGTGACGAGGCTACTTGGTCCCACCTGGGGACTGTTGGTGGCCTGGGCCATGATTTGAAGGTAGAAGTGCTGTGATTTGCTGATGGATCAGACACCAGGTGAGAGAAAGAGAAGAGTCCGAGATCACATGAAGACTTTGGGCCTGGGCAGCTGTGAGGAAGGACTGGTCACTTACAGAGCAAGAGATGAGGAGAGTCAAAAGCCCAACTCAGAACACAAGAAACCCTTATTAGACGTCCGAGTGGCGCTGGAATTTTGAAGCTGAATCTTCTATTTCCCAACCTCACCATGCCCACTCACCCCTCAATTTAGTACCAGGGATTGGATCCAGGGGTGCTTGACCACACAGCCACATCCCCAGCTTTTTAAAAATATATTTTATTTCGAGATGGGGTCTTGTTAAGTTGCTGAGGCTGGTCTTGCACTTGCAATCCTCCTGCCTCAGCCTCCTGAGCCACTGGGATCGCACCCCTGCGCCCCTGCACCCAGCTCTTACCCCTTTAAGCAGATTTCTTGCAGGAAATTTTCTCTGCATCTTGTTGCACGTTGAAGGTCACAGAGGAATCAAGTCCCCGAGGTGGAACTCATGACCCCTCCCTGTCAAGGTCACACCTGCATGCTTGCCCTTTAAAGTGTAGAGAGAAATCCAGTTGGGTGGACGTTTGTCCACGCAGGACATCTTATGGTGACATGCATTTCATGTAACAAGGTTGGCAGGCTAAGCTGGACTGATATTGCCCCTAAACTCTCCTTTGTCACCAAGGATGCGAGTGCAGGGTGATTCCAAGCAGCCCACTTCTCAGCTGTGTGACCTTAGGCAAATTGTTGAACTTCTCTGAGCCTCTCATCGGTAAAATGGGCAGGTACCTAGGGTTGTAGCAAGGTTGGGATCAGTCGGGGGCCACTGCTAGTCTAGAGGGTGTGTTGGTGGAAAGTAGGAGACCTCCCCCTGTGTCAGCCCCCATCTTCTAGGGACACGTCCTAGCACCAGGGCAGTGATTCAGAGAACAGAACAGGGCTTTCTATTGCATATCAGGCAGAGTGTCACCTGCCCCCAACAATCACAGGCCCTGAAAAGGCAGCCACAGCACTTTTAGAACCTGCCATGTGCCTGGGAAGTGGTCACCCGTGTCCCTACGTAGGCTCTCTGTCCCTGCTGAAGGCCCCAGCCCGACTCTCCCCGCCTGAGCACCCCGGAAGTCTCTCCTCTGCATCCAGAAAGGGAGGGACAGCCCTCCCCGCAGAGCTCCAGGACCCGGCCCCTGGCCCCTGCCCGTCCTCCGGCTGCTGGACGGGAGAGGGGAGAGGGGAGAGGGGTGTTGCCGCAGAGACCTCCGAGTTCCTGGGAGCAGCTGAACTTGCCAAGGAGGAAACCTCCTATTCCCGGGTCCAGGAAAATGGCTCCAGGCCTCCCAAGTGCCCCCTTCAGACGGGCAGCTGCAGCAGGCTGGGGCGAGCGCGGCTGCCCGGGACCATCTGGGCAGCGCCCGTCTGCTTGTCACCCCCCATCATCCCAGCTCTAATCCGCATTTTAATTTACTCTGCTGCTGCGACACCCACGCTGCCAGGGCGGTCCTGGGGGCCCTCACTCCTGCTGCTGATGACAAGGTGACAGAGGCGGCCTGGCCCGGGAACAGGTTCCCAGCTTCGGCGTCTCCACGTCAGTCGCTGAAGCACTTGGCAGCTTTTGGTTTTTTTTTTTTGAAGCATTTTGATCATATCAAGTGATGAGACCAAGTGGAGGGCGGCCGGGGGGAGGCCATGGATTCCAGAGCCGCGCAGGGTCCCCTCTCAGCTGCATTATTGAATTTTTTTTTTAATCAAATAAGATTCTCCTCTCCCTTCTCCTGCTCCTTCTCCTCCTCTTGATGATCCTCCTCCTCCTCCTCCTCCTCCTCCTCCTCCTCCTCCTCCTCCTCCTCCTCCTCCTCCTCCTCCTCCTCCTCCCCCCCCCCCCCAATCCCCAATCCCCTGCCTGTTTGGCCTCAAACAAAGGGAGACATGTCCAGCCCTGCCTATTAACTCCTGCAGATTGGGCCTTGTTTCTGGGCTCCTGGGCTCCGCATTCCAAAGCACCCAAATAAAACAGCCCAGTGCAGCTCTGGGCTCCCGGGTGAGGCCATGATGTATTTCATCTGCCACGGTCCGAGCCCCGTGAACAAGGCCTTTCATTTTCTTATGGCCTAAAATGATTTTCTTTCTCTGAGGACCATTTGGAGAGAAGGGGGAGACAGAAAGAGAAAGAGAGGGGGAGAGAGAGAGAGAGAGAGAGAGAGAGAGAGAGAGAGAGAGAGGAGGAGAGGGAGAAGAAAAGAAGAGCTCTTCTCCCCCTTTCAGGCCATCATTTGCAATTTAAAGCTAACCTGGGGAGAGAGGGAACAATGGCCCTGCCCGTAAAATGGTCCCTGCCGGGCCGCATGCCGAATGAGGGTGATGTCGAGCTATTTAACTCTTTGTCCTGCCATAATATCTACTTAATGCAGCTCAATAGCGGCGGATTGTTAGCAGCATTAAGGATTCTATTAAGTTCTTCCCAGAGCCCGGCTATTCTTACCCAGCTGTTGAGAGCTTGTGGCTTTCAGCCCAGAGCCTGCTGTGGAACCTTCCGGAAGGCTCCTCTGGAAAATGGGTTGGTTTTTGTTTTGTTGTTGTTGTTGTTGTTGTTGTTGTTGTTGTCTGCCCCCCCTCCCCCAGCCTGAGAAAGACCCTGCTCAATTTGGGACTTGGCACTTGTAGCCCCCTGCTCAGAAATGCGTGCTGAGGCCTAGCAGGGCTGCTTCCAAACCCCACCAGGCCCCAGAGCTCCCCCCACTTCAGCAAATGCCACCGATGGGCTTCCACGTCGAATCTTTAATTCAAAAATCTTTGCCAAAAGCATTTTTGGAATATTTTTCATCGTTTGGGGTTCTGCTTTAGTGAGAAGAAACGATGCATTTTTTTTTTCCTTCTGGTTTCTTCTGTAACCAGAGAAGACTTCAGCTCTAAGCCACCTCCTTGGATATCTAAGTAAACATTTCACAAGTTTGACGGAGCCGTTTTTCTGCTTTATGTTTTGCAGTAAATATTATAGCCTTGTTTTCAGAGAGGAAATCCTCTCGTGGGTCCTCCAATGTGGGCCTTGGGCCAACAGATTATCATTATTTTTTTCCTGGTGCTGGGGATTGGATCCAGGGGTGCTTATCACTGAGTCCACCCCCGTGTATTCTTTTTTTTTTTTTTTTTCATTTTGAAACTGGGTCTCACTAAGTTGCCAAGGCTGTCCACAAACTTGTGATTCCCCTGCCTCAGCCTCCTGGTACCTGGGATTACAGGCCTGTGCCACCTCTTCAGCCAGAGGAAATACTTTCTAACTTGCAAAATTTTGCCTGACTCTGACTCCACATTATTCTTGCTGAGTCATCTGGCTGGCCCCAGGGGCGGATTTTGAATATTTCTTTAAACTTCCAAGCTGATTTCATAGGATTTTGCTAGACCAGTCAGAGCCTGGGTGGGCGCTGGGTTCCATTTCCAGAGGCCAACACAGTGCCTGGCACTCAGCAGCACCGCCCATTCTCCCATGCCATGACCGTGTGTGATTGAGTTTTACAAAAAAACATCAAGTAATCAGATCCTTTTCTTCGGCTTGAAATTCAAATTCCTTCTCCTTCTCCGGCCTGCATCAGCAGACCCTAGGGGAGGGTCTGTCACCTGAGCAGCAGCAAGGATCTCAGGCAGAGCAGCCCTGGACTGGACGGCACAGCCCCCATGAGCTGGCTCCTGTGGACCAGCCCAGGATGAGCAGAGAGGGGGGGGGGCCTGCGGGAGGGCAGGCTGGGGGAAGGGGCCACAGCAGAATTTCACACAGTTGGCTTGAAGAGGCAAGCACTAAGCTGCCTTTTCAACCATGGTAAACCCTGTCCATCTGGCCACCCTAAAACTCTGCCCGCTTGTTCCCCTGGCCCAGGGCTGATTGGACCTCTTGAAGCAGAAGTAACGACATCAATGGTGCAAACCCCCGGCCACTTGAGAGTATTACATTTCATTTCATGCTTGACTTAATCAAAACTGGGGAAATGAAATGTACACCTTTTTGATGTTCTTTTCCCTGCTGTTTAAAGAGAAGAATCTTAACCCATTTGATCTTCACATGCACCCGATAAATGACCAAATATGCCAACTTGTCAAAAGCAGACGGCGGCCAGTTGCCAGGTTGTCGGCCACTGGGAAAGCACTTAATGCAGCGGACTTCAGCTGGGAGCCCGGGGACTTGGTTGCAAATGCAGTTCTTTCCCCCAGAGGCTGCGGGAGGGCACTTCTTTTTTTTTTTTTAAAGGAAAATGTGGGTGGGATAGTAAATTCATCCTGAGATGCAGAGAGAAGCAGGGGATGGCCTGGGCATAAGAGTCCTTCATGGCTTCTGTCACACGTCATTCTGCTCTGCCACCTACTTCTGAGTGAGGGGAGGACTCCAGAGTCACGCTGCGAGTCCTTGAGCAAGTGGCTCCTCCTCTCTGGGAGCCTCGGTTAACCGTCTGTAGAATGGGCGCAGTTATAGTTGCTGGGAGGACGTGGCATTCAGGGCCAGAGCGTGCCACCTGACACGGGAGTTCTCAACAAACACAGCTCTCCTTCGTCCTGCTCCTTTTCTTTTGCTGTGGGCTAGATGGTGTCCCGCTCCAAAATTATGTAAGTTGAAGCCCTAACCTCCGATAGGGTTGTATTTGGAGACAGGGCCTCTTGATGCAGGGAGATTCAGGTTTAAAAGGGGCCTAAGGATGGGGTCCTTATCTTGGAGAACCAAGTGTCCTTATGAGAAGAGGAAGACCCTGGATGGGATGCTGCACACTTGTAATGCCAGTGACTCAGAGAGGCAGAGGCAGGAGGATTTCAAATTTGAGGCCAGCCTCAGTCATTTAGCAAAGCTTGAAACAACTGAGTGAGACCCTGTCTCAATATAAAAAAAGAAAAAGGCTAGGGATGTGCTGCAATGTTTACACACCCCTGGGTTCAATTCCTGGTACCAAAAAACAAATAAACGAGAAGAGGAAGAGAGAGACAGAAAGAATGGCTTCTCAAGGTCCATCGTCTGTGAATTGGAAAGAGGCCATGTGGCATCACAGCAAGAAGGTGGCAGTCTGCAAGCCAGAAGAGAGCCCCCACCAGAAACCCAGTCAACGGGTACCTTGATCTTGGACTTTCCAGCCTTCAGATTGTGAGAAATACACTTCTATTGCTTATGTACGGAGCCTGGGGTATTTTGTTATGACAGCCCGCACTGACTAATACTGACTCTGGTATCAGAGGCTCTGGTCTGATTTATTTTTATGTGCATCTACTCTTGAGATTTTTTAATCCTTTATAAAAGATCCCATGACTTACCTGGCTTTGTATTCTGGGGCTCAGTACAATGCCTGGTATACAGTGGGTGCTCAATAAGTGCTTGTTAAAACACATAAATGGATGAACAAAATTGTGTAGCAAGAAAGCCCCAGGCCTTTTCCTGTCCCCAGGAAATGGGCCACATAGGTGCTCATTGACCTTGGGCGAGTTGCTTACCCTTTCGGCTCCTCAGCCTGTCCGCGTGTCACACACCAGGCTGGACTCAACGATTTCAAGGACCTCAGAGACTCTCAGGTTAGGCCTTTCATCCAAGACGGAACTGGGGGCCTCAGGACAGGGTGAGGATGGAATGCAGTTTCTCTCTTCTCCCGAGCCCAGGCAGCCAGACAACGCTTACTTTTGGTCTCAGTAAGTTGCCCAGTTTGGCCTTAGACTCCTGACCTCAGACTTCCTGCCCTTCAGCCTCCAAGTAGCTGGCATTTTCGGTAGGCTCCACTATGCCAGCCAGGACCATGTTTGAATGTGACATTGAACTATCAAAATGCCAAGAAGCGGTGCTTGTTACAAATCCCCACACCCAGCCCTGAGCCCTGTAACTTCAACCTGACCAGCAAGAAGCCCAGCACGAGGGGTCTCCAGCCAGACTTGCCCGACACCAACTCGCTGGTGACTCTATTTTCTTTCTTTCTTTCTTTATTTATTGATTGATTGATTGTCATGCTAGGGATTGAACCCAAGGCCTTGTGCACACGAGGCAAGCACTCTACCAACTGAGCTAGGTCCCCAGCCCTCTCTTGTGACTCTGGACAAGTCATGTCAACTCTCTGAGCTTCTGTGGCTTCATTTTTGAAAGGAGAATAATAAACATCCCCCTCTCCTGGGCAGGGAAGATGCTCTGTTTGCTTTATATTTTATTTATAGCCAGGGTCTCAAGGGGTTGCTTAGAGCCTTGCTTTTGCTAAGGCTGGCTTTGAACTTGCAATCCTCCTGCCTCAGCCTCCCCGGCTGCTGGGATGACAGGCGTGCGCCACCGCGCTTGGCTATTTAACTTAATTCTTGTTCACTCTTGTCCGTTTCCTTTCATGAAAGATGGGGAGGATGCTGAGCCTCCTAGCCCCATATGAAGATGAAACCCGTCAACAGCGGTGAGATTCTCAGCCCAGGCGATAATACTCAACTAGTAAAATGTCAGTCCTTGTCAGTTCTTTTTCTTTTTCGGCTACTGGGGCTTAAAACCTGGAGCCTCATACATGATAGGCCAGCACTTTGCCACAGAGCTACACCTCCAGCCCCCTTTTAAAATTTTATTTGGAGATAGGGTCTGGCTGAGTTGCCCAGGCTAGCCGAGGACGGGTGGACCCTCCTGCCTCAGCCTCCCTGCAGCGGGGATTCCAGACCCACCCTATCCCACCTGGCAGAAGCAGTTTTTAAAAGTCACGTGGTGCAGACCCACGGTCACCTTAGGTCATTGCAATATGTCAAAAAAGGTGACACCTCTTTAAGGAATGAGAGCAGAATGAGGGTGGGCGGGGCTTATGTATCTGAACAAGGAAAGATGCCAAAGTCTATGGGGTGGATGACAAGGTGGACTCTCTCATGGCACCTCCGGTGTGAGCTCAGGTTGCCCGTGAGAATGACACAGTGCAGACGAGGAACCCAGAAGACCCACCACCCCCCCCCCAGCCTGATCTCAGAGAAGCACCTTCCAGGTGAGGCGAGCGAGGTACCTGCACACCATGCAGACCTGCGCGCCCGGACTCAGCAACTCCTGAAATTTTTGCATCCTACGGGCCTCCTTTGCCTCCAGCCAGTCTCCTGCCTGCTCCTCAGAATGAGATTCCTTCTCTACCTTCCACTTACTATGTGCCACATTTCTCTACTGTTTTAGTTGTTTTGCTAACTAGCACGGATTTCATCACAAGGAGGAGCATGGAGAAAGACCACCATGCAATAACCGTGATAAAAGTGTCCTGTGGTGACCTGCCTGGATCCCGGTGGGCGTTGCCTGCCCCTGCCCCTCCCCAGCCCCTGGCCATCACTGATCACTTCACTACCTCTGAAGTAGCACCTGCGGGCAGCCCTTTTGGAATTCTTGCTTTGTGCTATCACAGGGATTAGCTCGGCTAATCCTCCTAACAGGCCTTCCATGGAGGGTCTGTTATTATCCCTGTTTTAAGAGGAAGTTCAGAGACCTCAAGAGACTTGTTCAGGTTTGCACAGCAAGATCAGTAGTGGAATCTGCACCTCGCACTTAGGAAACCAGAGTCTGCACCCCCAAGAGATACCCACACCATCACGCTGGTCCTCAAAAATCACATCAATCATTCCACCCTGAGGTCCCCAGGACTTTGTGTGTGTGTGAAACTGTCTTGATGTGTCCAAAAAAAAAAAAAACCCAAAACACCCCACACATTCCACAAGAAAATCCCCGTCTCTCCTCCACCTCTGGGCCGCACCAGGGTCCACCCCCACCCCCCCCATCTTTTGTCCTGGGGTCTCATTTCTGACTTGATGAAAACATTTGTAATAGATAATCAAATGCTGATACGTTGCAAAGGACAAAGCCTTATTTGTTAAATATAAATGAACACGAACACGGGTCTTGGGTGCCAGGAAGGCGCCGTGGTTTGATGGCTGAAAGCCGCGAGTCCCTAAAGGGTCTGGTCCAGCACGGTGATCCTCCGACAGCTCTTGTGTGACAAGATACATAGTTTCTTTTCAGCAACAGGCAGATTATTGGTTACTATAGTTTCCCTAATGCTCAAATACAGCTCAGGCCTAAGCTCAACAGAATAGGTTAAAAGTGCCGAATTGGGCTCCGGGAAGCCACATGTTGAGAATCAGACACCCAACAAAGCAAAAAGCACATCTCTCTGGTCTTTGATGTCTTTTCTGAGGGATGTAGAGTGAGAAAATACAACCGGTGCTCGGGGCCAGGGGTTGGATGGGCCCCTGGGACAATGGCCCGCTGCAGAGCGGGAACAGAGCACAATGCCGAGACAATGTCCCCCAGCCCGGGCGTCCCTGGGCATTCGGCTCCTGGGTTCTTAGAGAGTTCCTGCCGCCCCCCCCCCCCCCCAGCCCTGCTAAACTAAACCTCCAGCCTCCTAAGCCCGGCCCCTTTGCAGGTCCCCTCCTGAGGCGGCCACCTCTTCACTAAATCCCTCTTGCCTGTCCGGGGCCACCTCAGCTCAGCCACCACCCTTAGCACCCTTTTCTTTTTTTTTTAAATCTTCCCAGATCTGCATAAACATCTTTTCTCCAGCACCATAAAGAGATAAGCCTTCTCCCCTCCAAGAATTCACCTCTGCTCTCAGATATTGCCTGGCGACGGATCCCTCGGAGGTGACAGTGTGACTTTTTTTTCATAAACAGGATTAAATTAACCACTATTTATGCCGGCAGTGTGGGGTTTCTCTTCTTGGGCTGAGATCTGTTTATTTCATTTTGCTTTTTATTTAAATTTAAGGGAGCAAGAGAAATGGGCCTTCCCCGTTCCGGAGATCTCTATCCGTCACCAGGGGGCTGCCTGTGGGAAAATGAGCGCGTAGGACAGGGAGAGGGGAGCCCAGCCCGGCTCAGGGAGCTTGGAAGGGGTTTTGGGGGGTTGTAGCAGTATTGTTCTTCTGGTTGTCATTAGTTCTTTATAATGTTTCATGAAAAATATCTAATTGTAACAACTGTATTCCTCCAGTGAACATATTCCCTGAATTGAAGCTCTCACAATGGCCGCAGGATCACTGTCCTTGAATTTGAGGCTTTGTGAGCTGTCAATAGGCTTACAATGTGCTGAATTAGCAGGCATATTAATGGGCAGATGCAATTGCGGCCATTCTTCCCCCTCAAATCTTCTTATGCAAATGCCCCATGAATTCAGTTCAAAGCGCAGCCTTCAAAATGAGCTGGGGCCCCTCTCAGAAGGGACCCCGGGAGAAAGTGACATGAGAAAAGTTTAGACACTTGTTTTTATAACTGAACATGATCTTGTTATCATAATCTGATACTGGTCACTTGCATGGCCGGCTTGTAGGATTTTAAACCCTTAACAGAGAGAGATAATCTCCGCCTTTGTAGGAGTGTGGACAGATCCCCGGCGCGCAGGGGAGCGGCAGGCAGTCAGAAGAGCAGCCGAGTTTTCCCAAACAAAACTTTTCATGATAAAAGCTTTTATCCTATGATAATCAGCGGCCCGGTTTCGGTGGTGTTGGTAAGGTTGGCAAAGGGCAGGGAAAGCAAGCGAGGTTTTTTTTTTTTTTTTTTTTTTTTTTAAATGAAACAACTGATTCTGGAGATGATTCCCAATCAGCCCAACGGGCCCCTGGGTCCCCATAACAGCAGCTGGAGAATGTTCCAAGATTCCAAAGCAAAGGGAGGCCTGGTAACCTCCACCTCGCCCCGGGCCCGAGGACAGAACTTACGCACAGCTAGTACTTTGGGGGTGACCAACAGTGGTGAACATTTTTACTCAGTTCTTAGCACTTTATACAATCGACTTCCTTATTTTTCACTAATGCCCCTTGCTGCAGGACCTATTAGTGTCCCCAGTTTACAGATGAGAAAAATGAGGAAAGGGGATCAAGTGGCTTGCTCAAGCACTCAGAGGTGACTAAGCCACACAAAGAAAAAGTGGAGGAGGACACATTGGCTAATTCCAGTGGGAACTGGGGATTCTAGTGGGAACTGGAAATTTCATTGGGAACTGAGAATTCTAGTGGGAATTGGAAATTCCACTGGGAACTGGGGATTCTAGTGGGAACTGGAGATTCCAGTGGGAACTGGGGATTCTAGTGGGAACTGGAAATTCCAGTGGGAACTGGGGATTCTAGTGGGAATGGGAAATTCCATTGGGAACTGGGGATTCTAGTGGGAACTGGAGATTCCAGTGGGAACTGGGGATTCTAGTGGGAACTGGAGATTCCAGTGGGAACTGGGGATTCTAGTGGGAACTGGAGATTCCAGTGGGAACTGGGGATTCTAGTGGGAACTGGAGATTCCAGTGGGAACTGGGGATTCTAGTGGGAACTGGAGATTCCATTGGGAACTGGGGATTCTAGTGGGAACTGGAGATTCCAGTGGGAACTGGGGATTCTAGTGGGAACTGGAGATTCCAGTGGGAACTGGGGATTCTAGTGGGAACTGGAGATTCCAGTGGGAACTGGGGATTCTAGTGGGAACTGGAGATTCCAGTGGGAACTGGGGATTCTAGTGGGAACTGGAGATTCCATTGGGAACTGGGGATTCTAGTGGGAACTGGAGATTCCAGTGGGAACTGGGGATTCTAGTGGGAACTGGAGATTCCATTGGGAACTGGGGATTCTAGTGGGAACTGGAGATTCCAGTGGGAACTGGGGATTCTAGTGGGAACTGGAGATTCCAGTGGGAACTGGGGATTCTAGTGGGAACTGGAGATTCCATTGGGAACTGGGGATTCTAGTGGGAACTGGAGATTCCAGTGGGAACTGGGGATTCTAGTGGGAACTGGGGATTCCCCAGAGAAGACTTCTTGGCAGAAGAATCTGATCCCATCCCTTCTCCCCAAACCTGCATTTGGACTTTGTGCCAATGGGTCACTACTGAGGTTCTGGTCTTATTGACACAGTTTTATGATAAATTTGTATTTATAAAGATATTCCAGAGGAGGGTATGGATTTAATAATAGTGTTCCCTCCTCCACACGGCAGTGTAATTGCATGTAGAGCCGAATCCCACAGCCACACTTAAGTTAAATACATTGAGACATTATGTTATAAATTGGAAATCAGTTATGTTGCTTAACAAGAAGTGACAGATCGCGTGGTATCATTATTAACAGTAACAGGCTGTGTTATCTGAACTATTTATTCATTTATTTACCGAGTGTCAACTCGTTTATTCCTCTTGCCCCTGCTGGGAAGAAGGTTGGCTCCTAAGTTCCATTTCCAGATGGGAAAACTGATGCCCTGGGTGGAGGAACTCAGGTTTGCACCCAAGGACACAGGGTCAACCACTCTGCGCCTGGTGGATCAAGATGTCCTGGGACCTGGGATGGGGGCGGGGCGGTGGAAGGACCTCGGTGCCCAGGCCATGCTAAGGCACCCTGCCCTTATCCAGCCTCGTTCTGTGTCTCTCCCTGCATTTCCCAGGGAGTGTGTGCAAGTGTGCGCACGTGTGCGTGTCTGTGTCTGTGTGCGTGTCTGTGTGTGAGCATCTGGGCACACTTGTCATCTGCGTGTAGGGCTGTGGAGGCTGGCTGTGGAAAGGGAGGGCAGAGAAGAAATGGGACCAGGAGGCCAAGATCTGGCCTGAGGACTGAGACCTGGGGGGTCCCCCGCAAGATCCATTCAGCACTCCCTCCTGTGACCTGGGAATCTAAAGGTTGGTTACAAGAAAGAATCAAATAAAAATAAGAAAAGGGTGAGATGTGTCTCTGCTCATCAAAAAACATAATGAGAACAGCAACAAGAATAAAAACAGTAAATGATGGTAAACCACCAACGGGCACTAACCAGAGATGACCGCCACACCCGGGGCATCACGCTGGGATTAGCCAACAGCTTACAGAAGGCAGCGCAGAGGGAAAGAAAAATACTGTGGATTTGGGGTAAAAAGTTAAGCAACTGCCAGGCACATGGAATGGGGAGGGAGAGATGAGTGACAGATGCCATGGGCCACCTAACAAAACACCGTGGACCAGGTGGCTCAAAGCACAGAGATCAGTGCTGGTGGCCAGGGGTGCAAGATGGAGGTTCCATTAGGGTGGATTTCTGCATGGCGATGACCACCTTCTCACTGTGTCCTCCCACGGCCTTTCCTGTGGGTACAGCCAGAGAGGGAGAGTCAGAGACAAAGACAGAGCCGGTCCTGGTGTCTCCTCTTATCTGTTTATTTATGCTGGGGATTGAATCCAGAGGTACTTTACCACTGAGCCACAGCCCTCAGTCCTTTTTATTTTTTGGCTGGGGATAAGCTCAGTTGGTAGGGTGCTTGCCTGGCATGCACAAGGCCCTGGGTTCAATCTCCAGCACCAAAAAAAAAAAAAAAAAAAAAATGCCTTTTTCTTTTTTATTTCGAGACAGGGTCTTACCAAGTTGCTGAAGGTCTTGCTAAGTTGCTGAGGCTGGCCTCAAACCTGAGATCCTGCTGCCTCAGCCTCCTGAATTGCTGGTATTACAGGTGTGCAGCTACGCTTTCTTCAATAAGGGGACCATCAGATTAGTGCTCCTTGTGACCTCCTTTAGCCTCCAAAACTAAATAAATAGAGTCACACTGGGGATTAGGGCTTCAACGTGGGGATTTGGGGAGCACCATTGAGTACATAATAAATCAGCAATCTGGCTGGGCATGGCGGCACACACTGTAATCCAGCTACTTGGGAGGGAGGCTGAGGCGAGAGACTCACATGTTCAAGGCCAACCTCGGCATCTTAGTGAGATCCTGTCTCAAAAGAAGGAATGAAAAGTCTGAGGCTGGCTCAGTGGTTGAGCGCTCGCCCAGATACAGCACACAGTCCCAAGAAATATGAACAAACAAACCAAAAACAAATGAGAAGTCTGGAAACACTTAAGTAGAGGACAGGCCGAGTGTGAATAGTTTGGATAAAGAAGTCATAAACACACCAACTGGCTTTGTTTGGACTACACAGTGTTTCAACAGTGGGATGACGGCGGCGGGTGGCGGGGGCACCTCAACATAGCATTTTCAGTTTGTTTTGAACACGGAGCCTGCCTTCTTGAGCAGAATAGCCAGATGCCTGGAGCTGTGTGTAGGGGTCAAGTTCAAGTTCAACTTTTCCAAAGTCTCCACCACTCCCTATCGTGCACTTCTGTAGTTCTTCCCTCAGACCTCAGGAGTTAAATGTGTCTTGAATTCCCTATTTTTAAACATTTCGAAGAGGCCCTAAGGTGCATATCTCTATTGCCTGCTTCCCGCGGTGTCTCAGGCAGTAGCTCCATAATCAATCACCCTCATATCTTGTCAGTAAAAAGTATGAATATTCAGAATATCCACACGGAATGGGGAAATTAAGGCTTTAAGTAGACTCTCCTCTGCTCGGGGCAGGTTGTGCTGCCAAATCAGACCAAGTGGGAACAGGTTTTTCCACAGATGAATCAGAGCACAGGAACAGCCTTTTGGATTTGGGGACTTGGGGTCGGGGTTATGGTCCTGTCTCACGTCCAGCCTGCGTGGCACACTGTGTCCAGACTGGACCCTCATTTATTTGAACTGCTGCTGGAAGGGTTAAAATGTGGATGGTGGTGGGAGGAGAAGCATTTCTGGGGACAGGAATGCGTTGGGTGTATTTCAGAGGGATGTTTGCTGGCCCGCGTTTAATGAAACAGATTTTCTGTAAAACAATTGCTGGAAAGGAAACATACTTCACAAAGTCTTTCAGAATTAAAAAAGAAAGAAAGAAAGAAAGAAAGAAATGAGCCAAGAAAAGACGTGGAGAGGACTTCGATGCATATTACTGAGTGAAAGAAGTCATCAACAAAGGGGGCCCTGCTGCGTGACTCCAACTTTGTGACTTTCTGGAAGAGAAGCTACACTGTGGACACAGTAAAAAGATCCGTGGTTTCCCTGGGTTGCTGGGAGGGAGTGACCCACAGGCAGAGCATGGGGGAATTTTAGGGCAGTGAAAATACTACTTTGCTAGTATGTCAATCATATGTTTGCCCAAACCTACAGAATGTACAACATCAAAAGATTAAAAAAAGAGTCCTAAAAATATTGCAGCATGAGATCCCGTGTCCTGCTGTGGTCCCATTTGTACCCAAGGAGACTTGTCCAGGGCTCTGGGTTGTGCAGATGGCAACTCTGGATGATTCTGTAGAAGCCCTGTGTGGGCTCTTGGGCTCAGCCATGACGTTGACATCGTCATCTGAACGCTGAGGCCCTGGCTCTCATTCCTCTGCAACAGGAGTTGGAGAAAAGTCAGACAGAGTGACCAGTATGATCTTATCCAGGCAAGTCGCAGGCGCCCGTGGACATAAGATACACGCCCTTCACCGTTTCATCCAAGACCACAGTTGGAAAGTGTTGAGAGCCACAGCCAAAGGAGCCCCAGCAAACTTCCAGCTGCCAGCTGATGATTGGCTCACAGCGCCCCAGCAACATCTAGCTGATTGGCTCCTCTGCGGTGATGTTCATTGGGCTGTTTCCCTGCCCTTCAGACTGTCAGCTGATGATTGGCTCACAGCGGCCCCAGCAACATCTAGCTGATTGGCTCCTCCACGGAGCTGCTCATTGGGCTGTTGCCCTGCCCTTTCAGACCACAGAGCTGCTCATTGGGGGACTTCTTTGGCTCCGCCCACGCGACCCAGCCAATCAGCCTCAAGAGCAGGAGGATTGTGGGAGGTTGAGAGGCTGCTGTGGGTGTGAGAGGCTTGTGGAAGCCGGTGGTGGCAGTTGGGCTCTGAGGGTTTTTTCCTGAGGAGCTGTTTTGTTTGGCATTTGTAGTTCTAAAACTAAAGTTAGTTTCTTTTGACAAGTGGCTCCTGAATTGTGCCCAGACAGACTGCGGCAGGAAAGGAAGAAAAAAGACCCTGATCCTTCCTTCGTTGCTTTTTCTTGAAATTAAAAAAAAAAAATCATGTTTATTGTGCATTTCAACAGACTCTTTAAAAATATGAAGTTGGGTCTAATCCCACTCGTTTTCAATGACTGGAGGGTAGTGAACAAAACAGACCAAGGTCCCCGCCCCAGGGAGCCTAGACTTCCGTGCCGAAGGTCCAGCCCACAGTCCTCTTGGGCCACCTTGGGTTGAGAGCTCCTAGGGGCAACCAGCGCACCTGTAGCGCCATTTACAGAGAGGAAACAGGCCAGCCCAGAAGGATCGCCTCTTTCTTCCTTCCTGATTTGCCCAGATTTAGTTAAAAAAATTTTTTTAGGTGCAAAGGAAATGGTGCTTCAATTCGAGCACATTGAAACGTTCCCCTGAAGAAGGAGAACTCACTTTGTTGGGTCCGGCCGGTTGTTTGGCCCTAGCCTCCCAGGGATGTAGGAAGGGCCTCAGAGGGTGACCGTGGCCCCACGTGCCATCTCTCCACGGGTACGCTCTGTGCTTTAGAGGGATCTCAACTTTCCCCGGCACCCACCCCCCCCACCCCGGCGTAATTGGAAACTCTGGTTAACGCACCATGGCTTTTCAAATGGAGTTGAAAAGTTCATCAAAATGTCACGAATCTGCTTTGCGTAGCCTTTCTTGATTAAGTCAAACTTTGTCTGTGACCGATTATCTAGGAAGCCACGCTCCAGGAGGGGGCTGTTTTGGCATCTGTGGCCCCGACGTTAGGATCGAGAAGAGAACGAGCCCTTCACCTGGGGTGGGGAGCCCCCAGGACCTACTCAAATGCCACCACCAACCCCTCCCACAAAGGGAGGCTCTCTGGTTCACGCAGGTGATTTCTCACCCGTCAACCGTCTTTGGTGGCCAAGTTCAGCTGAGCATCTGCAGTGTGCAGTGAAGGAGAGACACACAAATCAGTCATCTCTTATCATCTCAGGGTGACGGCGTGGAAGACACTTGTCTTGCGTGCTTCCAATTAGTGGCTGACCAAATTGGATTTTGCACTCTGTCCTCTGGAAGTGACACCAAGAGGACACCCTACGTTCTCCTCTGCACTGTCCCTTGCAGCGGGTTTGGCAAACTGGGGAACCCAGAACTTTGCTCTGTGGCTACAACAGCGGCAGCAATGACGATAAGGGCGACCGTGACATGTTCCTGTAGGCCAGGCACACGGGCCGGACCACACCGTCATTCTCTCCAAGAGGTGGGTTCCCCTGTTCAGTTTGAACTTGGGTTTGAGAGGAGAAAGGTGTTCTGGTTCCTAGCTGTCCTGAGTAAGCTGGGTCACCGCCCTTGCCCGACTCGGTCATTGTCCACTAGACAGTAGGACATTTCTCAGCCTCAGATCGGCCGGAAGGCCACCCACAGGCCCTCAGGTCTGTGTGATATCATTTTTTAATGACTCGGCCCAAGAGTTACAAAATCAATGTCAACTTAGGAGGACACAGGACCCTGCTGGGAGCCCAGGGATCATGGAGGTGGCGGAGGTGACACTCTCCTGGTGGGAGGTGCACCTGAGCCCTGCTCATCTGATCCAGCCGCACACCTTGCTACCTGCACATCACCCCAGGGGGTCTGAGAAGGGGGAGGCTGCTGTGCTCAGGAGCAGGCGTCTCCCTGGGCCTGGCCTGCGTCCCCCCATGGTCCCCCTGTCTGCCATGGTGGGAGAGACGTCCTGAACTCCTGCCAGCAGGCTCCCTTCCTGTCACTGGATGGTGTTTATATGGGTCAAGTTCAGGAAAGAGACAGAGAGAACCTGTATTTCTGGGTTCTAGAAGCTTCAGCGGCCCCTGACTGCGCTCTGGGCCAGCTGCCACCCAGCACCTTGAGGCTCTGCCAGGCTGATCCATGAGTTCCTGGTCCCCCAGGGACATCTCTCTTCAAGTCCCACTCCAGAGCGCGGCTTCTCAGGGTCAAGTTTCCCATATCTCTTGGGTCTGTTCTGCAGGGGGAGGAGGGACACTCAGGAACCCAGGCTCCTGGGGTGTTGGTTTTTTTTTTTTTAATTGTTTGAATTCTTCTTTTCTCCTCCTCCTCCCCTTCCTTCTTCCCTTCCCTTTCTCCTTCTTCTTCTTCTTCCTTGATATTTTAAGCATCTCGCCAGGTTTCATATTTCGTAGTAAAATGTGTCACCTCCCCGCCTGGCGGACTGTCCTCGGACAGGCCACCTCTAGCGAAGAAGCCGTGCTGTCTTTTAATATAGACGTGGCTTTGTTTGTGAGAGACAAGGACCCCAGGCTGAACCATGCTGAGCAAAAGCAGGAATTTATTTATTGGCTAGAGCCACAAAAAGTCCTGGGTGGCACCAACTTGGGGCTGAAGCCATCGCCACATGATACTGACAGCATCTGGTCTCCTCCTCTCCCCCTCCCCTCCCCTCCCCTCCCCTCCCCTCTCCTCTCCTTCCTGTAGGGGACCTGTTCATTAGTACAGTGGCTTCCAGAGACAATGGCTCAAGTGCCCCTGGATGGGTATTCATCCTTCTCCCAATGCGAGGACCACCCATCGTTGGCTCACATGGGGTCACGTACCCATCCGTCTCTGAACCAAATGCTGTGTCAAAGATGGGATCCCCCGGGTGGCCTCACTTGAAGTCACATCTCACCCCCGGCACCTGGGGTGGGGGGATGGCTTCTTCTGAACCACACAGATCGACACACGGAGCAAGAGGCATCCCCAGAAGACACCCAGAGTCCACAGGAGTCCTGCTGTCCAAGATGAATCTGTTTCCACCAAAGACCCAGCCTCTTGGAGTGAGCTGCAGGTAGGGCACCTGGTCTCCATCTTCTCAGTGCCGGGGAGATGGAGCCTCACTGCATGAATCAGGCTTTCCAGGTTCTTTGATTGGGAAGCTCTGGAGCAAGCAAGGATGGCTTTGCTCCAATGTCATTTTTAATCGGGACACAAAATGTCCCTCTAGAACATTCCTATTCGTCCCCTGAGCCACCAATTCCTATTCCTGCAAGAAATGTCTCAAGTTGGAAATGGTGGATTTCCCCTCTGACTACAGGAAACTCTTGTTTTTCTTCCTTAGCGGGGAAACCTTTATCTGAGTTTAAGAATGTTATTATTTATTTACTGACATATTTATTTATTTATTTATTTTTGGTGGTCCTGGGGATGGGATTGAACTGGGGACCTCACACGTGCATACAAATACCCTACCACTGACCCTCATCCCCAGCCGAGTAAAAGGTTTTTATCCTTCACGTGTAGTCCCATCCATCGTTACTGTTTTGTTTGTTTTGACACTGGGAATTGAACCCACGGGCACTTTACCACGGAGCTACAGCCCCAGCCTGTTTTACTTTGAAACAGGGTCTTACCAACTTGCCGAGGCTGGCCTTGTATTTGCGATCCTCCTGCCTCAGCCTCCCGAGTTGCTGGGATGACAGGCACGAGCCACCATGCCCCGTCATCGTTAGGTTCATGATGTTTGATCCGTGGGTTTCAACCAGGGACGATTTTGTCTCCCAGAAACAGAAAAAAAAAAAAAAATCCAACAAAGATTGCCCTGCGACAGTCAGACATTTCTTCTTTCTCAAATCACCCAAACGCCAGAGGCTGGTCTGCTGATGGTCAGCGATGCCACCAGACCCCTGGCCCTATTTTTTTCTTCCCTGTCATCGCTCCTGGACTGACTCTCACCTTCCGGATTGTCACGTCACGGTTGTAAGGGCTTTCTATGGTCCTCCAGCCACGCCTGTCAAAGCAGGAGGACAGAGAAGCAGAGCCCTCCCCGTACCTCGGATCGGGTCCTCCAAAGCTCAGCCTCTGCCACTCTCCTCTTAGGGGCTTCTGCTTCTATGTCATTGGAAAGAGTGGTGTCCCATGGCCACCTCTGCCCACATGGGAAGCTGCCGAAGGGAATGATGTGCCTTCCCATTGCATGACAGGAGGAAGCCCAGAAGAAAGAGCAGGGAACGGATTCTGAACCAGGTGACCAACGGTGTCTGCCACCGAAGAGATGGCACTAGCCCAAGACGGTGGCGTAGCTGATCAGAGTCGGTCTAGGACTCTGGCGTGATATCTAGCTCCCATCTCCTTTGGCTAGGATGTGCCCAGGCTTTTGATCATTGCTCTGTTTCTAGAAGGATAGAGCTGCCGGATGAACTCAGCCAACTCCTCTTGAGAAACTCTGCTCACCGTCCTTAGCTGACCGGACGTTTGCATCTGGACTCCCGCCACCTTGGTGACCGCAAGTCTCTCTTAGGTCCATTTAGTTAGAAATGTGACAATGTGACCGGTAATGGTAGCAATCACTCAATCCCAATAGTCCTGCGAAAGAGCTCTGTGTCTTGGGTTTCAGATATAAGGGGTTCAAAAATAATCCAAGTGTAAAATCCCAAGCAAATTGCCTACCTGGAAACTCTCTGGGTGGAAATGAAATATCGAGACCAGCAGGTGCTTCTTCCAGACACACCGGCTGGTATTTTTCAGTGGCAGCCCATGAATTGGTGGCAAATTTTAAGTTAGTGGGCCATGACAGGCATTAAGAAATGTGAAGTAGAATAATATAGAAAAAAGGAAAGAGCAGAGTACACTGCACAGAGGACAGCCGGCACGTCTGCGTGACATTTATTTCAGCTGTGTGTGCAACACGCAGCGGGGAACCCAGTGGAAAAGTTTGAAAAGCACTGTATTTGCTTTGTCTAGAAAATGAAAGAACAGGTAAAAACCAAGGCTGGGAGCTGCGGCTCTCCAGGACAACCCTTCAATGGCATTGCAAAATTTTCAATGGCATTGCAAAAATTCCCTGGGGACTGTCCCCTCTGGTAATTGTGATTTGCGACCTGGAATACTTGGGAGCTGACCTTGGAGTTGGTGGAAGTGAAACAAAAGTGGTGACGTGAATACGTGTCCTTTAGAAGGTAGACTTTCTGGGTTTGGGTAGATCGACCCTTCCTGCCTCTGGTTTAAATCTAGGTACATTCAAAGGAAGTGAATTCAGAAGAGGCTGGCCCCCAGCATCGCGCTTGCTGCTCTGAGAGGTACCTCTTGTTCCCCACCCACTAATGATTGCAAGGGACAGAGGGGAGGGGGGGGAAGCACAGGAGGGGGTCCCTTTGAGAAAACATTTGGGAAAATCTCACTAGTAACCTTTCCTAGTGGCTCTAGTTTTCCTGTAAGAGAAAGCAAACACTCTGGACTGAATTCAGATGTTCTAAGATCCGTGACTTTATCTGATGTGGTTCTTCCATCCGCCGTTGAGTAGTGACAGCCACCAGAAAACCTTCGCTGTCTGGAGTCCCAGAGAGCTCTGTTAAATCACCTCTGTTACTTCTGGTCGAGAGGAAACTAGAAAATAGGCACCGGAGCTTTAAGATCAACAGATGACAAGGATTCTATGCTCTTTCGTGACCTTAAGCAGCGTCGTTCAAGTGTACAGGTGCAGGTGCAGCTGATTCACAGGACGTGACGCTGGAAGTCAGATGTATTAACACGTGTCACTTTCTGTATTTTCTATAACTGATTTCATCTTTCCCCGGGGCTCTGATTCTCATCGATGGCAATCTTCTGGTTTTAAGATAGCTCTCCTTGAATAAATAGGAAATCAGCACCAAGTTCTGGATTCAAGTGCTTCTTTATCCTCTGACAATCACCAGCTTTGGAAGGGCTTATCATTTCCCATATGGCGCCCCGGCCAAGAGAAAGCAACAGGAATCCCCAGGTATTCTCTGGAGACTCTCTGAAGGGATCTACACCCTGCTGCATGGTGAGCTGGCATCTGGTTTTGGCGTCCGGTGGCAGGGACCACTCCTTCTGGTACAAGGGACATGAGGCTTGAGTCCTCTGCCGAGGCCCTGAGCCTCTGCCATAGCCTCCCGCTATGAAGTCCACTCTCGGGGGCCACAGTGTCTTGATCCCTGGTCTCTCCCGGCTCCCTGTCTCCATGGCTCCTCTATCCTTTTACCAGAACAGGTGAGCAATTTGGATCCCCACGGACCTATCATCCTTGGCGATGCCCTTGGCTCTGGGTTGACCTGATGTCCTACTGTGTGGTCAACCCCAAGCAGCGGAAGGGCTGCTCCACTTCCTGCTCTCTGAGCCTCCTTGACATCAGGACCTCGTCCTCTCCAGCCTGTGCCTTGATGACAGCTGCATGCTCCTGCCCCAAGCCAGCTCTTGCCATGGAAGGGGGTTTTGAATGATCTCCTTTGCCTCCAAGTGACTAAGGATGGTCATTATCTCTCCATGCACTCAAAAGAGTCTCATTGAAACACAGATTTGGTGGTGATCTCATTGTTTCTCTTGGCCTCCTCCTGAAGCAACAAAGTCAGTCTGACATCATGGATAGAGAACAATGAATAGATTTCTAAAACAAAAAAAATTTTTTTTTTTTCTGTACTGGGGATTGAACTCAGGGGCACTTGACCACTGAGCCACATCCCCAGTCCTATTTTGTATTTTATTTAGAGACAGGGTCTCACTGAGTTGCTTAGCACCTTGCCATTGCTGAGGCTGGCTTTGAACTCATGATCCTCCTGCCTCAGCCTCCTCAGCTGCTGGGATGACAGGCGGGCACCACTGCATCCAGTTTAAAATTATTCTTTCTTGTTGTGAAGTCATCTTACCTTTCTGCTTCTACACACATCAGAATCTTTTTTTCACGATAAGGAGTAAAAAATGGCCGGGCATGGTGGCCCACACCTGTCCCTGCAGCTGGAGAGGCTGAGACAGGAGGATCATGAGTTCAAAGCCAGCCTCAGCAACTGGTGAGATGCTCAGCAACTCAGTGAGACCCTGTCTCTAAATAAAATACAAAATAGGGCTGGGGATGGGGCTCAGTGGTTAAGTGCTCAGAGTTCAATCCCCGGTACCCCGCATTCCCCCCAAAAAAGATTAAAAAATGAATGAGTGAAGCTACACTGCCCGTGGCATTTGGAGAAGTCCCCCACTGCCAGGTTTGCTAGAACACCTGGGCTGGGGGCTGATGCGATGGAGTCGAGAGCCAGGAAGTTCTGCTCCTTACTCCCTGGACAGGTGACAACTCCCAAGTCCTCTGGAGAAGTTGGGTCTGGAAACGGTCACAGCTCTGAGCTAAGCCTTGGTGGCTCCTGCTTCATTAAAATAACAGGGGAAACCCCTAATTTAGCCAGATTTAATTTTCAACTTTTATAATTCATTTAAAATTTGATCAACGAGTTAATTTATGACAAGGGCAGGGGGCGCCCAGCGAGCTCATCGGTGGGCACTGGCATTATAACTTAATTTATGGTGAAGGCGGCTTGTGATAATTGAGTGCAAAGAGGTGGTTTCTCATCTGGATTTTGGAGTCCCAAGGTGAGTGGAGAGAGAATGAGGTGCACTGGGCTCTCACGCAGAGGCAGGGAGCGTGGGCGGGCGTCTGCTGTGAGTGGCTGGGGGTGGGAGGAGGGGACGTTTTGGTCCCTTGCCATCCATCCAAAGCTCTTCCAGGGGTGACAGTGTATATGGCAGCCCCACATCCAGGACAGGCTGGCTTCCTGTGGCCCTTGGGCTGTGGGAACATATTCGGAGCAGAGCAGGAGAGGGCAAGCGGTGTCCGGGGTACAGGTGCAGCTGATTCATAGGATGTGACGCTGGGTGACTCTGGAGAAAGCCCGGAGGTGCCCCAGGTGTGGCTGGGAGACGTGGAGGGCTTTGAGTTTTTCAGGGACGTGGGACACAAGCAGGCAGGCAGCAGCGCATGCACAAATGTGTGCACGCGTGTCGTTATCTATGAGTGAGTGTGATTGTGCGAATGAGGAGGGAAGTGTGTATATCTGTGCACGTGTGTGCATGCAAATGTGCATACATCCATGAACATACATGTGTGTAAAGGTGTGTGTGCATCTAAGAGTGTGTGCCTTGTGTGTCAACGTGGCAGATATATGTCTGTCATGTGTGTGCTCCTCTGTGGACATCTAGGTGGGGAATGTGGCTGTCTCTGAATATGAGTGTGTTCTTAGGGATATGTGTAGACTTAAATGTGTCTACAGGTGGGTGTGTGTATCTGGGAAGCTGTGTATGGATGGGATGTGTGCTAGGATGTGTGTGCTTATTGTATATCTGTCAATGTGTGTGAGTGTACCTATGGGACTGTGCGTACACACCTGTGTATGGAGGTGTCTGTGTGTGAGAGATGGTGGGGGGTGTATACCTGTGAGTGTGTGCGTGTGCACCTGAGACGATAAGGGCAGTGCCTCTGCACGTGTCTGTGTGTAATGCGTCATGTGGGCGCCTGCACATCTCTCTGCGAGTGTGTCTCTGCGAGTGTGTCTGCATGCGTGCACATGCATGAGCTCACCCACAGCTGTGAGCAGCCCCGGGCCCACGCGGTGGCTGCAGTCGGAATCTGGTCCTGGAGTACCTGTGACCGGCCGCGTTCCTTGTTTCCTGTGGCATTTGTGGAGAACCTTGCTGGGCCCCAAGAGCCTCATGGAAAACAAGGCACCGTGTCCCCGCCAGCACCCAGACCCCAGAACAGTCATCTTCTTTGAGTCCAGAACCTTCCATTCAGGCCTCCAGGCAGGCCGTGCCCTGAATCAACCTCCCAGGAGACCAAGGGTCACAGCTGACCACTGAGTGGCTCCAGGGCCCTCAGGAAGCAGCACTGGCCTCCTGGACACCGCCACCTCTCCCCCAGTGCCCCCCACCCACCTAGCCCTGGCACCTGGAGCCGTCCTGTGGCTCAGCTCCTTTGGGTCAGTCATGTTGTGGGCATCCCTGGTCATGGACAACCTACGATCCACAGGTGACAGAAGCCAGAGGCCGAGGGGTTGTTACCATCATCAAACACCAAAGATAGCTTCTGAGGAGCCCTTGTTCTGTGCCCAGCCGCACACCTAGGGCTCGGGCAAGTCTTATGTCATCCAACCCCCAAACATCCCATGCGTCAGGAATTTTCATGTATTTTTATATTTTTTTATATATTTTATAATTTTTAAATATTTTATAATATAATTTTATATATTTTTATATTTCACCAGCTGAAGCCCAGAGAGGTGCAATGATTTGTTCAAGGTCACCTAGCTGGCTAGTGGCCAGGCAAGGACGTGAGCTCAGTATCACTGAACTCCAGAGCCCATGCCCATGCAGGGGGTCCCCGCCCCCTCTGCCAGCCTTCCCGGGTCCATTCCACCTCAGTTCCATCCATCCAGAGACGCTTCCCTCGGCAGGCCTCCTGCCCTGGACCAGGCCTTAGGCCAAGGACTCAGAGGGTACTCCTGTGTACAATGATAAAAGAACTCTTTTATGGTGGTAATCCCAGTTGCTAGGGAGACCAAGACAGGAGGATCACAAGTTCCAGGTCAGCCTCAGCAACCTAATGAGACCCTGTCTCAAAATTAAAAAGAGAATAGCCTAGGGTGGTACAAAACCCTGGGTACACACACACACACACACACACACACACACACACACACAGCAAAAACAACCTGGGAGACCGAGGCAGGAGGGTTGCCAGTTCAAAGCAAGACTTTGCAACTTAGCAAGGCCCCAAGCAACTTAGTGAGACCCTTTCTCAAAATAAAGAATAACAACAACAACAAAAATAAAGGTCTAAGGATGTGACTCAGGGGTTCAACCTCCAGTATTAAAAAAAGAAAGAAAGAAAAAAAAAAAGAAAAACAAAGCCAAAAAGAAAGAAAACAAAGAAAAATAGAAAGAAGTCTGGCACAGTGGCACATGCCTGTAATCCTAATGGCTTGGGAGGCTGAGGCAGGAGGATGGTGAGTTCAAAACCAGCCTCAGCAAAAGTGAGGCACTGAGCAACTCAGCGAGACCCTGTCTCTAAATAAAGTACAAAATAGGGCTGGGGGTGTGGCTCAGGGGGTTGAGTGACCCTGAGTTCAATACAAGGAAGGAAGGAAGGAAGGAAGGAAGGAAGGAAGGAAGGAAGGAAGGAAGGGAGGGAGGGAGGGAGGGAGGGAAAGAAATGGTGCCCAGTTGGGCAGTGGCAAGTTTGCTGGGCATGCTCTGTGAGGGGCACAGACGGTCTCCAGACCCTTTGTCCCTCTCCTTTGATGTGGCTTCTCTGCCCTGGCTCTGCTCCTGGGGGCCAGACTCTTCACCCTGTGTTCTCGCCGGTCCAAGACACAGGTCTCCCCCCAAGCCCAGGTCAAATGCAGCCTCCTTTGGAAGCCCTGCTGGTTCCCCTGGCAACGGGGGAGCCTCTCTTCGTGTGGGGGAGGTCCCATCGCCATTTCCACCTTACAGATGAGGAAACCGAGGCTCAGGGAGTTTCAACACTAATCTAAGATCACACAGAGCCTTGGCTCAGAAGGATCCCCTGCTTCTCCAGTCACTTCGGTTAGTGGCTACTTGACGCATTCTCGGGAATCGGTTGGTGAGGGACGATCTTTTATTTTTACCATGTCGCATTTTTAAAAGTTCTTTATTTATTTTAATCTGTTATATATGACGGCAGAGGGTGGCAATTTTTTCTAATGATGTTTATACTTTAAAAAAGCACTGAGCACAGAGAGCAATGCTTAGCCCCATAGAAGAGCTCCAACAGGGGGGCCCCAGGCCCCGGGACTTGGCTGGGCACAGAGACCCAGACCAGAGCCGCCTTCTGGGGTCCTCCCGCCAGCTCACAGGACGTGGCTGCCCGGCAGGCTGGCCTGGGTCACGCTCTCCATTTCTGGAGGCCCCTTTTAAATCCGATGTCGTGACAGCAGGGTTATGACATGCTCCCTCTCATGCGGGTCTGGGACAGATTCTAGCCATTCCATGGCATTTCATGTCGTTGTGGATTTTATAGCTGTGTGCCCTGTCCTCCTCGGCTGCCCCCGGCCCCTCGCTCCCCTGGGCCTCGGGGTAATGGGCATATTAAATAAGGCTCTTCCATGAATCAATGGGACGTTCCTGGGCATCCTCATTCCGGTTTGGAAAAAGTGAAAGAGGAAGGGAGTTTGGGAGTTTTGCCTCCTGAGCGTCTTAAAGGAAAACGGCATTTCTAGGCTGCAAAGAGGGAGGGGGAGCAGTGGGGGAGAGACTTTTCCCCCAGCAACCCTCGCTATTCTCCTGGCTGCCAGGGGGCAAGGGTCTGTGGTTCTCCCTTTCCAAGCGAGCCCGGGGCCAGCCACATAGAGCTCAGGAAGCCACTGCTACATGGGCAACCTCAGCCAGGCCACTGGACCCAGTTTTCTTTTGGGTTGGCTGCAGGGTGTCTGAGCCTTGGCACTATTTGGGGCCAGATCATCCTCGGGTAGGGGTGGGTGGAGTGGCTCTGAGGCTGCAGGGTGGCTAGCGGCGTCCCTTGCCTGTGCCCACTATATACAGGAGCCACCTGCCCTGCCTTAGCCAAGACAATCCAAGCTGCCTGCGGACATTGCTAAGTCTGTGCAGGATGGCGGGTAGGAGAGATGGGAAGACACAGTGCTCCCACCAGAGACCTGTCAAACCAAGCGCAGGCTCCCAGGGAGGGAAAGAGCAGGAGAGCGTCGTCCTGGGTGTGCACCAAGGTTATCGGGTGAGGCCCTCGCTGGCGGGTGGCAGGAGGTGTCCAGAGGCTGAGTGTCAGGTCAAGACAGAGCCAGCCCCATCAACCGCGCTCCACATACATCTCCTGGATACCTACTGTGTGCCGGGCATCATGCTTGGTGAACAGGATCGCCTAGTTCATCTTGCGGATTTCGAGTTTTGGAATGACAGTAGCAGAGCGTCCCTCCTGAGTAAAGCATCCTCAGAAAATCAGATACAGGACCGAGGAATGATGATTACAATTTTAAAAGTGGAAATGACCAAGGCATGGATTAGAGGATGCAGCGTTTTAAAGTCTGATCTCTTTTTAATGCTCAGAACCACCCAGGGGCTGGTTGATAACAAGAAAACCAAAGACCAGAGATGTGTTAAGAAACTTGTCCGCAGTCAATCGGCAAGGAGGCGATGGAGGCTGGCCTCAATCCAGCAGGACTGGGTCCCAGAACCTGGGATTTCTTTCTTCCATCTGTAACTTTTGAAGGAATTATGGGCAAACAGCCCTACACCCAGCACTATCATCTTACTTTACTAGATTTATCACCCATCTTTTCTCTCTCCATCCATCAACCCATTTTAGTTGTGTGTGTGTGTGTGTGTGTGTGCAGTGTGCAGTTGTGTGTTTGCGCACATGCATGCAGTTGTGTGTGTGTGCACCCATGTGCATTTCAAAGTGAGTTTGAGAATTCAGTACACTCTCACCCTCAGTGTTATCAACCTGCGTGTTAATTTACTTGAATTAACATGTTAATTCATGTGAATTAAAAATGAACATGTTAATTCATGTTGATTTTTTGTCTACAGAATTTTCAGGATAAACTTTACTGGGATCTTTATGCGCAAGCCTTGAGCGCACCAGTGTGCAAATTTTGAAAAGTGCGTGTATCTTTGTAATGCTCACCCCTCTGCAGACAGTGAGCATGGTCGTGTCCCCAGGAAAGCCCCTCATTCTTCTTCCCAGCCAATTTCTGTCTCTGCACCACAGAAACAGGACCTTCCCGTATTTGTCACCATGGATTAATTCCATCCATTCTAGAATTTCCAAAAAAATTTTTAAAAAACCGGCTCATACAGTCGGTCCTCCTCGCTGATGTCAGGGCTTCTCAGTCTGTACTGTTTCTGGAAGCATCTGGGTGGCTAGGCCTCACCCAACTTTGTTCCACTTTGTGGCTAAATTCCATTGAGGATCGTCCCTCGGTTTGCTTACCCATTTTCCTATTTATGAACACGAGGGCTCTTTCCAGATTCTCGACTCTGATGAATCACACTGCGGCGGACGGCGGACGGACGTTCTTGCACGATTCTTTTGGAGAACATAGATGAGTATTTGTCTTGGGTAAATACCTACAGCTAAGAGTGCGGGACCACAGGGTCATGACACGTTCAGTTCCCTAAGAGGCTACCACCTGTCCCCCAGAGGGGTCGTACTGTTCTACACGCCACTGACAACGAACAAGGAGGTTCCGGTGGTTCCACTGGGTTTCAGTCATCGTGTGGCGGTGAAGGGCACTTGGGTGTGGTCTTATTTGTATTTTCCTGGTGAATAATGACACTGAGCACCTCTCATGTTTACGGGCATCTGTGTATCTATCTTCCTTTGTGAAATATCTGTCACATCCCTTTGCCCTTTAAAAAGAAATGTATTTAACCTTGAGTTAGAGGAGTTCCCCAGATATTCCGATGCCAGTCCTTGGCCGGGTGCACTTGCAGGGTCTATAGTTGGACCTTCTGTTCATTCTGAAGTGAAAGACACTTCAGGTGGGTAAAGGGCAGTTTCCCTGTCCCTAGCATGCCCGACCCGGGGCTGGAAAGCTCATCAAGCTGGACAGTGCTTTGCTTGTCAGCAGAGTGATTTCTGGGCAGAAAACTGGAAGAGCCATTGCAAATTCTTCTTGGCATGTTCCATGATGCTACTGTGATAAGCACAGTGGCCTAGTCTCTGAGTGATCAACATGAGCAGGAGCCCTGCGGCCTGACCTGGGTATGTGGAATTGGAATAACACCTTTAACCTTTGCTGAGATCCTGTGGTTGTTACTGCAGCATAACCTAGCCTATCCTGACTGGGAGAGGATCCCCTTCTCTTTCTGTACTTCGCCTAAGAGGTGCGATGTATTGATATGATTTAGCTCTTTCTTCCCACTCTAGACATATATCTTGCTGTTCTGTGACATTGATAGCTTGATTACCTTACAGAAAATGAAATAAATATAGCAGTTGTAACTTGATCTTGCCATTAAGTGTCTTCTCTCGTCTTGGCTTTTTTTTTTTTTTTTTTTTTTTTAAGACAGCAGGAGAGTGGTTTTGATTTTTAATGTATGATATCCAACAAAGTGAATTAGGGCAGATTTTAATTCAAGCAGTAACAAACACAATTTAATTCTGTTTTGAAGTGTGGATGAAATAGTAGAGAAATCATGGGGAATGTAGAGCTTCCCCTGGGATCATGAAAGAGTTTGCATTAGCAAGCAAAGCAAAAATCTTCCCTGATATGCGGGGAGACAAGAAGAGAAGCACGTACCCTGGATATTAGAATTTTTTTTTTCTCTCAGAAATGCACGAGACGGAGCATTCAGATCAGTCACAAGAGCAGAGAAGGCTCAGCCAGCCAGAGCCGTGTCCAGCTTCTCTCCTTCAACCCAGCCCTATAGTCCTGGCTGCTTATCGCCAAGTGGTCCTGGCCCCATTTATCATCCATAACTTTCCAAGTTGATGTGTTCATTTAAAAACTAATGGCTCATTAAGTGTTTCAGACTCCTCAGCGGCGTATCAGAGGGGTGTTTACCCAAGGCCTAGAACTTAGCTTGGGGAATTGAAGAGTGAATAAAAATCCAATGGATTTGACTCAAGTCAACAAATATGTATTGATCCCTCTACAGGGTCCCATCATGGCCCTTCGTCGATGACTCTGCCCCAAATAAAGTAAGTGGAGGCGAGTTAAATCCCAGGGATGGACATGTCCACAGAGAACTAGTTGGGCCTTTTGTGTTTTCATCAGCAAATGCTCCCTCCAGTGCACACCCCACCCTCCTCCATGTTGGAAAAAATGGCGGCATCCACACAGGAGAAGCCGTGGGATCCTGATGCGGGCCGCCATGTTTCCAGCTGTGCTGCTTCTCTCTGCCTGGCTTCTTTCAGAGGAGTGGCCTCTGGACCTGCACTCATTTTTGTGGCTGTATCAATATCCCTCGTGATGGCCCAGCTTGGATCCAATGGAGGATGACCTGCTAGGGGGGATTACCGTTCATTTCGCAATTTTATTTCCATCAAAAGAGTCAGGCTTCAGGGTTGCGGCCCTGCCCCACTCCCCAGGGTGGAGGTCTCAACTCCCTGGGCCGGGAGCCCCTGATGAGCACACATGGAACTGATTTGGTGGCCAGACGGCCTAATGGCAGACAGAATCGTGCTGGAGAACTGGCTTCTCCCCTGGCCTGCGTTTCTAGACCATGTCTAAAGCTAACGGTATGGAGCCACTCCTGGTCGCCAGATGGGGCAGAAGGCCCTGATTTTATTATGTCACTGAGTCCTCACCATCATCCCACACAGCGTGTGTGATTTCGACTCTCCCACTTCACAAACTATTTGGAAACGGAGGCAAGGAGACTCGGGCCACTGGACTTGTTGAGGGCAGAGTCATGGTTCCCCCCCCCCAGGAAATCTGACCCCAGGATCATCCCTAAATTTTAAGAAAACTGGGCATTGGCCAGGGTGTGAGGAGGTTCATGAGGGTGGTCCCTGCAGTGGTACGAGCTGAGCAGCCTCCATGTCTAGGCGCTCTGTTCCCAGAGAGATGGGAAGGGATGTTTGAAAAAATTGAACTTGTTGAACTAAATCTGAATATCCGTTGAATCATCTTCAAGACCTGATTTTAACAAAGGGAAAACCATAAAACAATGTATGCACTTTGATTATATCTATGTCAAAATAGGAGAGTGATATCTCTGCCCATAAATATAATTCAGACAATGGAATATTAGTCAGTCATCAAAAGGAAAGAAGTCCTGAAACACGGTACCACAGGGATGGACCTCGAAAACAGGATGCTGAGCGAAATAAGCAACCAAAACTCCAGTTATATGAAATTTCCAGAATTCACACACCTATCGAAACAGGAAGTAGATAAGTGGGTGCCAGGGCTGAGGAGCAGGGTAGAAGTGGGAAGTGTCTGTTAAAGGAGGCCCACGTTTCCTTCTGCAATGATAAAAAGGTTCTAAAATCAAATTGCCAGGATGGATTTCATAACTCTAACTGCTTTAAAAACTGTGGAACTGTGCACTTGAAGAGTTTGAATTTTATAGTATGTGAAATGCATCTCAATAAAGCTGTACAAGGGACTTCCTCATTAGTTGTTAAAGCTACAGTATTTAAAAATACCAATTCTAGATTATAAAAGTGATAAGTTCATTATAAAACACTTAGATAACATAGAAAGCTTTAACAAAGAAAATGAAAGTTAACAGAGATTTAAAATTTTCTAGTAAAAGGACACGTGTTTTTAGAAAAAAAATGGAAAATATCAAAGTCCATGAAAGACACATAAGGTTTCTGCCCTCTGAGGTCCCAGTCTTTCCTTCTGGGGACAGCTAGTTTCACCAATTTCTAGGGTAGAGCTCTAATAGGTTTCCATGTACACATTCTCTTTTTTGTTTTGATTTGTTTGGGGTGTACCAGAGATTGAACTCAGGGGCACTCAACCACTGAGCCTGAGCCGCATCCCCAGCCCTATTTTGTAGTTTATTTCAAGACAGGGCTTCACGGAGTTGCTTAGCACCTCACTGTTGCTGAGGCTGGTGTTGAACTCGCGATCCTCCTGCCTCAGCCTCCTGAGCTGCTGGGATTTCGAGCATGAGCCGCTGTGCCCAGCTAAGTACACCTTCTTATAAATATGAAATCTGTGTCCACATATATGTGTCATCACATATTAATACACATAAATCTATGTACGTATAAATGTACATTTTCACACATGCGCACACACACACACACACAAAGACTAGAGGTGCAGCTCAGAGGTAGAGCAGATGCTTAGTATGCCTGAGAACCTGGGTGCTTATGATAATGTATGAAAATGTCACAGAGGAATTCATTTTTTTGTACAATTAGGATACCCCTAATAATTATAACAATAAAACAAAATAAAAATAATTGGGATCACACAATAAACCCAAGTTTTCAAAGGTGAATGATTTATTTGGCCATCTTGCTGCATCAACGTGTGTGACTCTAGTTCCCCTTTTGAATAGCTGTGTACTACTCCACAAGTCAGTAGCCTGTTCTTTTTTTTGCTGGTCATCCGCCTTGTTTCCTTTCTGCTGACACTGATGCCTCCCAATACAGGATACACACCTGCAGTGAGTGATTCCTGAAAAGTCTCTAGGTCAGAGAGGAACAGAACTGGAGATGCTGTTACTCCACGCCCTCTCCAAGCTTGGGGTTTGATTGAAACACCTAATTCATACCCCTGGGACAAAATTCAAAAGCACAACAGGTTATGCGTGAAAAGTCCGTTCCCTTGTGCCACTAACAAAGTAGTCCTCATCCTTGGGGCCACCTACTGGCACCATGTTTGGGTCCCTTCATAAACCTTCAAAACAGTGTCTTAGGTGGGTGGGCAGTGCCTTTAAAGTCGACTTTCTGAGGTGTCAGTTCACATAGTCACCTTGGTCCTTAGAGGTCAAGAGAGACCATTTCTTCTTGGCAAATAGCCAATCAAATAACTTTTTTTTTTCAGTATGGAGGGACTGAACCCGGGGGCACGATGCCACTGAACTATAACCCCAACCCTTCTTCATTTTTATTTTGAGACCGGGTCTCACTAAATTGCCATCTTCCTGTCTCAGCCTCCCAAATTGCTGGGATTAGAGTGCTGGGATTACAGCCTCTAGGAAAGATTCATCTACACACACACACACACACACACACACGCGCGCGCGCACACACAGCAAGGGGGGGGCTGGTATAAGGTAGAAAGATGCTGGGCTTTTGAGTCAGAGAGGCTAGATTTGAATCTCAACTTCACATTTCGTTTACGAGCCACGAACCCGAGTTCTGAGACCTCTCTGGTCCTAGATTGTTGGGCCGCGAACTGGGCATAAATCTGCCCACCTTGCAGTTCTAAGGATAGCGGGGCAAGGACTACTGGGATGCGGGGTCAACATGCTTCTGGTTAAGAGGGTGCCCCAAACCTTACTAATCAAGATACACAATATTTTGAGACACTATTTAAAAAAAAAATCAAATCAGCAAATTCAGTTGGGCTGGCCGCAGGGAGGGCATTAGCCAATGATGGACGTGGTGCCGCTCTCTAGCCCAGCACTTGCAAATGGGTCTTGCAGGTGAATCCAGGAGCTGGGTTGGAGGGTATTTGTTGAATCCTTGGTTCACAGAGTACTTCAAACCCCCACTCTCTGGTGACTTAGGTGCATCTCGTCCACTGCCCCTGCCCGGTGCTCACAGAAGAAATGAGGCTCCCTCCTCTAGCCATTTATCAGAGTGACAGATTAAAATTATGTAACAGGAAGTTTTCTGTCCGCATCGTAATCTAACTGCATCACCAGGTCGCTATTGATAATTCATTACGTGCCGGGGCTCCCACGCAGCGGCTCTGAAATGCTTTTTGCCATAATGATTTCCTAGCCCTCTCCTGTAATGGCCTCCGACGGTGTCGATCAGCTCCTCTTCCAGCGACAATAATATTATTCTGCCATCCGTCTTGGGAGGATGCTTAAAAGCTTTCTCTCATTTTCTCCACTTAACTCATGTATTATCCGACTTTTTACATTAAATGGCCATCCTTAATATCCCCCGACACGTCACCTCTTTTCTGGAGAGGACATGGGTACAGTCCTTCCCCGATTCCAGAATCTATACTAATTCAATCCCGCTCTCCCACTTCAGCCGGGAGCAGTTCGTGGCATTTAATCTGGACAAAGAACTTATGAAAGGGAACAAAAACAATTTAGGCTGCAGTTGGTTAAAGGCGGACGTGATTGATGCAATTTGTTTTATAAAAAGGAATTAGCAGATCTGGAAGTCAAGTTGTGGGAGGAAGGTCAGAATCGCCGGGATGCGGGATGCGGTGCCCTTGGACCACGGACCACCCGGCTTCCTTAGAAGCCGACCTGAGCCATCGGTGGCCCAGGGAGAAGAGGAGCTCCGGCCAAGGCTCTGCATCTCCCACCGGGTAATTTAAGAACACTGAAGTCTGTCCTCGAAGTCCTGGAATCTGTCCTTGAAGGCCTGGCCCCCGGCTCTGATCCTGCATCGCAGTGTGCAGTTTGTGCTTCTCAGTCCTGCGGGGCGGGCGCAAGGAACCTGCAAGCCTACCTTAGCACCTGTTTTAAGGGAGAAAGAATGTCTGAGGGTGGATCCACCTTCCCCACAGAAGTCAAGCACAAATTGGAGGAGCTGATGTCCGGCCCTTCAAGGTATAAGGGGGCATCACTGACTCTGGCCTCGAAGCCCCCTGGACTGGGGAGATTTTGATTTTAAGAGTCAGGGACATAGCGCCACCCACCTCTTAGACCATCCCCCACCCTCCGCCTCTTAGACCACCCCCCACCCCCCACCTCTTAGACTGCCCCCCCCCCCAAGTAGCGGTCTGATTGCTTTCTTGGGCAGATAGAAAGTTCCATCTCACTAATGGATTGGGGGCAGGACAGGGGATGCGTTTGAGGGACTATAATGGAGAAGACGTTCATTTCAATCCCAGAGTGGCTGGGAGCTGGGAGGGGGGGCACTGGGTGAAGGCAGAGGACAATTAATCATCCGTCTCGTTGACGTGGGCACCGGCCCCGAGAGGAACGGATGAACTTGACCGACCTACCCGGAGTCTAAATGGTGGTCGCCCAAAGAACACAGTGGACACCCCCCCACTCTTTGGAGCTAAACCGGCCTAGGTTTAAAATCCCGTTTCTGCCAGGTAATAGTTGTGCGGCTCCGGGCAAGTCACTTAAACTCTCTGAAACTGTCTAACTGAGGAATAAAAATGTCGACTTCTTAGGATTGAAATGAAGCATGGGGAGCCCAGTAGGTGCTCCGTCCGGTGGTCGCTCCGTGCCTTTCCGAGTGGCTAGCGTCACATATGTCTCCTTGTGTGGCCCGTCTTCGTGTAGCCTGATAGATTGTCATAGCCGAGATTTCAAACGGCTAATTGGATCGTAAATTGACCTGTTTATTCCATGAAAAACAAAGGGCCAATACGCTGAGAAATTAAAATCATAGAAGGACTTCCTCTGATGGAATTTGTTTTGTGCTTTGACCATGAGTCTTCAAAAACTTCACTTGGCCGTTTGGGGTTGCTGGGGTGTCATTGGCAGAGACCTGGGATGGAGAGAGATGCTCTGCCATCTCCTTCATCCAAAGGTATTTATTTCATTTTATGTTTGCATTCTGGCTCCGGGACCCTCTG